>NC_133774.1:126482865-126543026 GCF_003597395.2 Chelonoidis abingdonii
TGATTAGCCTGCCCTGATTGGCTGCAGGCGTTCTAATTAAAGTAGCTATCTCCACTGCCTTCTAGAAAGGTCTTAATTGGCTCCAGGTGCCTTGATTAACCTGGAGCAACTGCCATTCGGTTACCATGGTCCTAGGGATTTGTTGAGCCTGGGGCTAACATACCTGTTTCTCAGTACTTTACTGTAGCCATCTGGCCTTGTCCCATCACAATATATTAAAGATGGAGGTTACACGGCTAATCCTTAGTCAGCCAGGTAGTTCTGTTGATGTCAAAGGATCTTCTTGTGTGAACAAGGATTACTCACATGAGTTAAAATTCATAGGATCAGACTCTCATTATCAACAGATGGGGCAGTAGATAAGTTAGAGAATTCAAAGGGTTCAGTATTGCATGGCATATTCCAGTCAGTTCCCAGTTTTTCATCTTGAGCGTAACTAGATACAAAATGGGACTGGGAATGTATTTAATGGTTCTAAACTTCAATATGCAAAAGAAAGAAAGAAAAATGAGGCAGTGGGAAGAAAGGAAATGTAACAGGCCCAATCTTGCAGACTCTTGTGGAAGAGCTCACCATCAAAATTAAACAGATACAAAGCAATAGATGACCAAGCAGTGAATAAGAAAGGCAGGAGAGAGGACGTTTGAATGGGAGAATTGGACTGCTGGTGATGAAGGACTGGGCAGAAGGGGCTAGGAATGGAAAGGTGGACTTGTGTATCTACAGAAGTGGTGACTTTACCTGTGAGTGGGTGCTACCACAGTGATACAGTGGGCTGCTTGTTACATTCTAATCTGAATTCCTGATGAATAGAAGCAACCAACAATTCCATGTTCCATTGTTCCTTCAGCTGTTGATTAGCTCATGGGAGACCTTCATTTTCAGATACATATCCTATCAGTCTGTGCTACACAGAGGCAATGGAAATAGCTCTAGACGTGGTACTAAAGCTTCGCTTACTCACGGGATAACTTTAATATCTTCCTTTCCGTGTAGGATATAATCGACAACTTTGTAAAAGACTATTTCCTACAAAGAAAAAAATCCTGGTTCAAGCTTGTGGTGAGAATAAACAGTTGGGGGATGGGGAGGATACTAGGTCATCCACTTACTCTGCCATCTGGAGTCCGGGGCCCAGAATAAGGTGGAACGTCACCCATTAGAGCTGGCCACAAGTCAAAAAATTCCTGTTTTAAAAAAAAACCCCAAAACTTTTAATTTTAATACATATCAATATGTGTACCCGTGGTAGGATATAGAAACAGGCAGGGTTCTACTACCAGTATTATAATTTGCCATGCACCTCTAGGATGCTCTCTAAATTAAACCAAAACCTATGTTAAAAACAAGACCTATAGCTGAGCTGTCCAGGAGAGGGCTGGACAGTGCTAAACACGGGTTTTGAGGGAAAATCCAGGACTGTGTTGGGGTCGCCCTGCAAGTAAGAACCGAGGCTGGTGGAAGCCAGAGGCTGGCTGGTGTGTGCTGACAGGCTGCTGAGTCAGAGCTTCTGGACCAGGGCTGTGGTTACACACAGACACTCAGGGTGTGACCAGCATGCTGACAAGCTGTGAGGCACCCATGCTGGAAGCTACATCAACAAAGTATTTGTGAGGTGCCCCAGATTGCAGGGCAGGGGTGATACTGCCCCCCACTGGTCTGGACTGCACCCTGGAATTTCATACACTGTTAGTACAGAAGTTAATGCCAGAAATTGCCCAATTCATGTTTAGCAAGCAACCTAAAGACCCTGTATTATCTTGCCATACACATGAATGCTTACCTTCTGTTTGGTCCTATCCAGAAGGCCCACTGAATATCTATCACAGTTCAAATATGCTCTCACTGTGTAAAAAGCTTTGTGAAACTGCCTCTCGATGTCCGTCAGCTCCTCAAATACCTTATTAGCTGACCACAACAGCACCTGAAGAATAAAACCAAATCTGTAGACCGCTCCTTCTGGAAAGCTAACTATACTTGAGACAGTATGTGAATAATATTTAGATATCACAGATTCCTAGAAATGCAACAGTACAGTATTTTAGAGTCTGCTAACTCTGCTTGTTCCAGCTCGGTTAGTAGGGTGCGACTTTTTTCATTGACTTCATTGGGAGCAGCGTAAAGCCAACATTCAGCATTTTGTAAAATCCCACGTTTGAGCTGCGTAATGCAAAATTGAATAGTCTGAAATTAAAGAAATTACCTACTGTTTGAAAATTCACTTAGCAGTGGCAATTGTCTGTTCTGTAAGTAAAATATTTATTACATCCGCCAAACTATATATTAAACTAACATTAACGTTGCAAAGTTTTCAGTTAGAAGGGGGGAATGCTAGAATTAATGTTGCCTGCACAACCGTAGTTTGGCATATGCACAAAGAGGCCAAATTAGGGTTACACAGGCAATGTTAATTCTAGCACTTTCAGACTCGATGACTTTGCAACCTTAAAGTTCTTTTAGGCTAGGAAGTTGCATCCCAAAAATAACTCTTACTCAAAAACCAAAACCCAAGTTCCATCAGGTGGAACCATACCCAGCTTGGGTCATCAGCAGAGTTTGGGCCTCCAGATTCATAGCACATACTTCTATGACTTGCCTTAATGGCATAACTAGTAGCAGTAGTAGCCTGTCTTTCTTTCCTCTGTTAACCGGTCTCAGAATGGTGGAGGGGAAGGAGAATGACTCACTCAGTCTTGAAGTGGGGATGACTTTGGCTACAGTAGCACAGCTATTTGCTGACAGTAGAGGAGTGTAGAGACTCATGATTCCTGGGTTCAGTTGCAGGTTTTCAAAGGGGCTATACTAGGTTATATTCCCCTCTGCCCTTCTCTGTTCTTGCTCCCCTGCTCCTATTAGGGTGACCAGATGTCCCGATTTTATAGGGACAGTTCAGATATTTGGGACTTTTTCTTATATAGGGTGCTATTACCCGCCATCCCGTCCCGATTTTTCACACTTGCTGTCTGGTCACCCTAGCTCCTATCAACCCCCACTGCTACAGCTAAACCTCCAGTATTAATGCATATTAGTTAATCATTAACTGGATAACTTAGCATTACTAAGTAATTCAGTTTCTTAGTAATTACGTGTAATTAACATTTTTGTTCAGCTGAATTAGAGACCAAGTAATGATGACTAATCTCATCAATAAGAATTACTAATAGAACGGACAAATGGTTCTACCACTCAGAAAAACGAATCCCTAATTCTGCCCTCAGCTGTGCACTCAGACACTTATACCTATGTGGACCCTAGTGAATCTGAGAGGATGGCTAGGCTGGGGCCTTTAGCCCTATTTCTCCAGTCAATGAGATGTTCGGCCCAGCTGATGGTACAGGAGAAATAGCTCTGAACCTAGACAATGAAACAGTCACTGGGATCTGCCTCTTTATCTTACCTGGCCTCTTCGAGTCTCACAATTGTGAAGATAACTCAAATGATAAATTTTCAGGTTTAAGGATGCAAAATTCAGATACTTCAGGAAAAGCTGAAATGGAAAACAGTCAGTGTTGAGTTGAACCAAACAGTGGCCCTGGGGGTACTGGATTTCATAGCACCACTGCAACTACATTAGTCTGTCGCTCAAACTCACACCAACTAACCCATGTCAATACTTTGCTTTGTGCCGATATAAAGGAAGGCTTGTTACCAGTGTGACTTGCCCTGGTAATTTATTGAGGTAAGCTGCACCCATGTAAGCCCATTTTACAACATAGCAGTGTCGACAGCGGTGGTTGTCAAACTTGTTTCATTTGCAGACCCCAAACAAATTTTGAATGGAGGTGTGGACCCCTTTGGACATTCAATGGTGGTCCGTGGATCCCTACTATAGAAGTTTTAGACTGAAAAGTGACTGAACAGAATTCATTTATAAATGTTTCATGTGCTTGGCACAGCATTTGACACAGTGTGAGAGAGTGCTAAACTGTGGGCTTCTGAGGTAATGACAACACTTACAGGTTTAGACCTGTAGGTGGTGCTATACACATGCTTTTGATTGATCAGAAAAACAGAATGCCTTTTCTGGGATCTGAAACTTTATTTTCATAGTCACCTTTCATAGACCCCTAAACATAGTCTGTGGGCTCCCAGGGGTCCACAGACCACAGCCTGAAAACCACTGGTCTACAGTAAGGGAATTGGCACCAGTGTAGCTATGCTATTGCAAACAACCCTAGTCTAGATGAGCCTATATATTATGCAAAGTAAGATTAGGGTGACCAGATGTCCTGATTTTATAGGGACAGTCCCAATATTTGGGGATTTTTCTTATATAGGTGCCTGTTGCAGTCCTGATTTTTCATACTTGCTATCTGGTCACCCTAAGAAAGATACATGCACGACAGAAACTGAACTACAGTGAATCTTTTGGACACTTACACTTTCATCGGAGCTGGTGAAGAACGGGCCATTCAGCTTATTAATGGCCATGATCACAGCAACTAGATCTTTGCCATTCGTGATGGGAGTTGCAAGGATGTTCCTTGTAGTGTATTGGGTGAGTTCGTCAACAAATCTGCTGAACTGAGTGCACTGTTTAAATGAGGGAAAAATGAAAAACAAAGCATAGTCCAAAATGTGAGCAGTCTTAACGCCAGAAAATCTCCTCGGTGAAGCCACCTAAAGGGAGCTTGGCCTAAAGTATATTTTGAGGCGTAGAGAATAGCGTCACGTTAACAAGAATAGAGGTGGTTGAATATGCATTCAGAGTTTATTAAACTCCGATGTTTATTTTCCTACAGTTCTCATGTAACTTGTTTTGGAAATCCCTCACATATTCGAGAGATTTTAGCAGCATTCCTTATCTGAAAGACTAAGGACCAGGAAATTGTCTCCAGAAAAACTCATAAGTTGCAATCATGGTAGGTTCATTTTGACTCAAGTTTTAGTCTCCTGCCACCTGACCCACCCCACCCGCCAAGATGCTGAGTACCCACAGCTCCCAGGTGCGGGTCTGTGATCTGCTTTGTCATTTGGACAACTTCCCTGTGAGAACCCCTTTACGTGTCTTTGTGGTCAACTTGCTCCCAGGAGCAGAAGAGTTAAGAAGAAGGCTATGCCCCTTTCCCTGGGTGCCTGTGGGCAGGGTGGAGAGTGAGCTGAGCCTTCACTCCACTGCCAGTGTGCTGGCTGGAAAAGCCAAGCTGCTGAAGATGGAGAAGTGCTCCTGTTTATAACCCAGCAGTAACTTAGTTACTATGCTCTGGGGAGCAGAGAATTGTGTGTTGGGATGAAGCAGCATCGTGCTGGGCTCTCATAAATATGGCGCCAGATTGTGTGCCAAGAAAAGGAGCTATTCAGACAGCCCCAGATCACCAGAGTGCTCTGCCAAGCCCCATAAAGGCCACACTCAGTTCCACCTCTGGAACATGGTGGCTGAGGCGTGTGTGCTGGGAGTGGATAGCACAGAACTGGCTCTGCACCACCCAGGGATTCTACTGGAGGAGAATCCCCAGCTGCCCCTGGAGAGCAGGGTAGCCCTAAGTCCCCTTGGCACTGCTCCAGCAGCACTGCCCAGGAATACCCTATATTCATGTTACTGTCTCCCAGCGTCTAAAGCAGGGATACTCAGCCAGAGGCTTGCAAGCCACAAGTGGCTCTTTCATGTGTCTCCTGCGGCTGTTTGCAGCACGTGATATTACACCATTGTGTGATTTAAGTATTAACCAATCTAAGTTATTAACCAATCGGGAGGCTTTTACAATATTGTTAATCAATTGTAGTTGATAAAATAATAATACTTGGTCAGTCATTTTGCTATGAGAATAAGTACATATATAAAAACAATATTTCCCCTGTCATACTGTTTACATTTGAATATATAGTACCGTAGTAAATGAAACAATTAATTCACACTACTGTGGCTGTCTTGGGGATCGCTAATTTTGGCTCCTGAACCACTGAGGTCTGGGTATTACTGGTCTAAAATAAAACTGTCTTCTGGACAAAGAAAGGATGTTGGCACTAAGGGATGTGGGGGTAGGAGGAGGGGAGAGAAAAGATGAAAAAACGCTATGAAGAGCTAGCCAGTGAGATAGCATCTTTTGTTGGAGCTGTGTTCCCCAGTCATCTAGACCAGTGTTTCTCAATGACTGGTCTGTGGACTGGTGGCAGTCCCTGAGATCTCCCAGAATCAGTTCAGGAAGGCAACAAGCCGGTCCCTGGTATCAAAAAGCAAGAGAAATACTGATCTAGACAACCTTCTTGAGTCCTCCCAGCCTTCTCTGTGCTACCAGGTAGACAGATGGCATTTCTGCCTGTTGTGTCTACTTCCTTCAGCTGACCTTGTGGCTCTCTCAGCAATGCACTGTAGTTAGGACTGAAAGCAGGAGCCTTGAAGCCCAAATTGTTTCAATAGGCTGCAGTCTGCATTGTAAGCAGCAGTGACCTACACAAACAGACTACCCCCAAGCATCAACCCCTACGCTGGCCTTCCACATGATACTCTTCACCCTCCATGACCAGGACCTACCATGAATGCACACATTGGGTACAAGGAATAACAATAGTTAAGGTGAAACTTGCCAGAGATGGCGGTTTCTCAGAGGGCTCCCTGCTCTGAAACGCAGAATAGAGAATGATGGCAAATGTGACTGTTAAAATACTACTTTCCTTTGATTTGCTCTTAGTGCAGTGAATGGTTACAGTCCCCATCCACCCCAGCACTTAACATGCTACCCGGTAAGACAGGGAAACTTTGCTAAGGCATTTGGATATCAGAGTGATGCGCTTTGGCTGAATGGATAGACAGATGGCTGAGTTGTTATGAGAGAACTATATATGAAGTAATCCCAGCTATCATATTTGGGTCACATGGATTATAACTAAGATTAGCCTGCTTCAGTTTGGATTCAGATGCTTCAACTAGGGTATATAATGGTCATATACGAATATATAAGGCTATAAAAATAAAACTCCTTGGCTACAGGTCCCTTAAGAATAGTGAGATGTGTGAGCAAAATTTATATCTCACTGCTTCTGATGAGAGTTCACATATCAGTGCTAAGGATGGCTCAAATCCTTGGCTCACAAAAATATCTCTGAAGAGCAGTAGTCTACACTGGATGGTAGAAACTTGAGCCAGAAAAAAATCCTGGAGTGGTAAAATATTTGTGGACTCTCTCTAAGGGCTTGCAGTTTCTGTGCAGTGCCTCAGGGTGTAGTCAGTGCAGGGTTAGACTGTAGCAGGTGTCTGCGTTGCTGCTCTGAAATGACTTTTTTTTTTACTAGATGAGTTTTCCATTTTGAGCCAATATAAAACGTGACACAAGGCATTGTTCTCAGAGCACACTAACAGTCTGACAATTCAATTATTCATTTATACCCATGAAATATTTCACACAATACATTGGAAAGGTTTTTTTAAAAAAGGTAACCATCCCAACCGTCTTTGGTTTTCAGCCATACCGTTGATACAGTAAATGAGACTTCTACTGCACTGATTTCTCTTATGTCTGTTCATCATTTGCCTTAACTCTACAAACCCTGATAGAAAGTCTAGTTCTTATTAATCTTCCATTAATGGAGCAAACCAATGGAAAACCTACCTCATTGACATCCCTGATGTTCATAGTTCTCTTGGTTTGAGCAACATGCCCCACGATGCCCATGTCCAAAGGATAGACAATTTCACAATCTGGTGCCACCAAGCATTCGTCCAGCGTGCTGTCTTTCTCGATATTGAAAAGCCTGGTAGCTAGCTCTGGTGTGCCATTCCTTTGCCTGTACATAAAAAGGCTGCAGCGGTCTGCATGGATGAGACCGCTGATTCTTCTTAGAGTCTTGAAAACAACCTTCTCCATGTTAATACTTTCCTGCATGTCTTGGATCAATTCAAAAAGTATCTCGCTCTCCTCTGATGTCTGATTGTTGCTCAGTGGCTCTGGTCTCAGTTTCTTATCAAAGTATTGCTTGGCAAAAGCAGGGTTACCATCGAGAAACTTCTCCACATCATCTTCCTTGATACTCATGGTGAACCTTTTAGATTCCCAGATCTTGGGGTATGTTATCCCACAAATACTGTCTGTTTGAAAAATTTTCCTCCTTCTGGTGTGCTCCCCCAAAAAGGAGATCTAATGCTCTGCAATGCTGCCCCTGGGATAGCCAGGGGTTGAGGATACTTTTGAAGAGTGAATGTCATTAGGACAGTTATTCCTTAATAATGTTGAAGGTGAGTCCGTGGGAGGACAGGTCTTAAGCAAACAGATTAAATGACCCATACTAAATCTGCAGGTCCATTTTCCCCTTTACCTTACATGCAAACAGAGCTATGTTTTTAGAATATTTAAGAACGCCCTCACTTTTCCCTGGATGACACAGATGTATCCATCTTCCTGAAATGGTTATGTTGGTTTTTCTCTTTCTGGTAGACCTCTCTAACACTGAAATAAGCTCTTTAGATTCTAATTAAATATACACTGCTCAAGTCTAATCCCTGGCTGACAAGGTGCATATCTTATTATTTCTGTGCTCGTAGAAGATCTGAGGGAAACAGACTTCAGTGAACGTTCAATCTGTCAGTGAATCTGTTTAGCTTGAATATAAAAGGCTTGGCATAACATGTTGACAAGACCCCTGTGTTTCCTGGCCACTCTCTTTTTTTTTTCTTTACTAAGACTAGAGATAAGTGATCCTAAAAACAACTGGAGGTTTGATACTGATTAGATAAGACCCTGGATGCCCTAGCAAATTGGATCCCAAGTACAACAGCCATTTGTCACTGAAAGTGAGTGGCAAATTGTGCCAACTCTCTTTGTAGGAAACACAGACTGTTCTGCTGCTGGCTGAGACAGAAATGACTCCTGTGTAGAGCTGTGTAATCTGCGTGTCGATAGGCTTGTGGCTCTTCGTCTCTTACGAAATCAGGGGAGCTGTTTTTCTTCTATAGCAACAGTCTAGCTGCACTATTACTAAGCCAGTAGTGTAGAGCAGGCTTTATAACATCGGAAAGGTGCCTGAGCCCTGTCTACACTAGGACTCACATCATCATTGCCATGCATGCAGATGCCTTGTTAATGACAATGGATGTAATATGGGTAGGGCAGATCTTGAATTGGAACCTATATTAAATGGGGAGCCACTACAGAGAGCGGAGAACCAGAGTGACATGCTCACAATGGCCTCTTGTTGAACAGGAGGACCACCATGTTTTGGAGCAGATGGAGCATTTCAGCTTGTGCGGTATCATTTTTATGGGAGTTGAACTATGCAAGCCTGGATGTGATGACTGCATGGTTGCTTCAGCTAGGTCTCTGCCAGATGGAGCCAAATCTTTCAGCAAGTTAGAAAGGGAAACTTTTTAATTTTTTGTTGCCATGACTATTTGCATACAGTGGTACCAAGGAATCAAAAAGATCCAGAGGCTGTAGACCAGCTTAATTTGAGGTCAAATGCTATCCCCAGTGGGGAATGTCACCAAAAGCAAGTTAATCAAAGCACTCCCCTCTTCCTACCAATGTCCGCTCGGTCCTGCCTGGTTCAGCTTCAGCCTGGCACTCTTCACGCCGGTGCCAGTTTTAGCTGGACATTGAGAAGGCTGTGAGATGGGCTGTTAGGTTTAAACCTAAGATAAAGTTAGAGCTTGGTTTATTAAAGGGGGCTGTTGTTTCATCGCCTCTCCTAAGGGTGTCACTTAAACGTTTGACTAGCTCTCGTTGGATGTCAGAGGGTAAATAAGTCTGTAGGCTGAGTGGTGAATGTGAGCAAGATACATGGACAAATGGAAATATTTTATCCAGCAAATCTTTGTTACTTATTAAACCAATGATATTGATCTTGACTTCTCTTCAAAGATCATAAAATCAAATATGAGGGACAGAGAAACTCTTGCCATAAGTAATAGTTTTGATATTGGGATTCTCAGCTTACATATATTAAGAAGACATTTAGCAGTGGAATTGGTTCTGTGGTGTTTGTACAGTGCCTGGTTCACAACTGAGGCTTCTATGTATGACTGCAATACCACTAATAAATGAAGCAGGGATACTGAAATTTCCATTAGAAACTCAATCCAATTGGCATTCCAATGGGATCTCATTATGGGTGCCCTGGCTGAGATGTATCTGGGCCAGACACGATGTAAACTGTTTTGTCTTGCGTGACTTCTCTAATACTTTCTATTGGCTACTGTGTGTTAAACTTTATGCAGCTTGTCCTTAAAACAAAGCAGCCTATACCATGTGTGTGAGGGGAGACTAAAGGAACCACATCAGGGCCGGATTAACCTTTTGTGGGCCTGGCGCCAAACATATTTGTGGCTCCCATGGGGGCAATGGAGCATGGTGTGGTGGTAGGGGATTGGTTCCTGGAGTGAGGGGCCAGCCAGGAGCATTGCATGCCAAGGTCGGCCCCGCTCTTCCCAGCCCAGTGCAAGGGCACTATTTACAAACCGGTAGTTGCCAGATGCACAGTGGCCTGCCCGGCCCTGTGTTGCCAGCATGTCCCTTCCCCTTGGGGATGGGCCAATGCCGCTCCTCACAGCCCCTTCACCCAACACCAGAACACACATACACGGTTTCCTGTGGTCAGAGGCCCTTCCCTGACCTGCTGTGCCCAGCGCCCCACCCAGACTGGGCCACAAATGCACAGCGCCCTGCACACCACCACCACTGCCCACTGCCTCTCTGCCCCGAGCTCCCCATGTAGAACCCCCACTCCCTAGTGCTCCAACATACAGAGGTCTTCCCCATTCCCTCACAGCCCAGCACACCCCTCCCAGTCCCTCCAGAGACCCACTCCCCCATGCCCTGCCTCCCGGCCGCATTCCTCGGCCCTGCTGGGAGGTGACTGTGGCTGCCAGGCTGAGCCAGCAGTGCTGAGAAATTGCTCCAGCCCCTTGAGAGTGGCGCGATCAGCCAGGCCAGGGCCTGCCCTGGCCAGGCTCCCTCAGGACCAACTTGCCTGGAGCAGCCCAGCCAAGCCCCCCACTGTGTCTCCCCCACTCCAAACTGACCGAGACTGGCCAGGCTTCTGCACCAGTCCCAGGTGGCTCAGCTCTGGGGAGACAGGCGGGGCCCCACAGGTGATGGGAAGCAGAGACTGCCTGGAGCTGGAGGTGCACTGGGGTCCAGCCAGGGGACAGAGAGAAGCCAGTGGATGGGGCCAGAGAGTGGAGAGGAGCCCCAGGTTGGTGGGCAGACTCAGAGGAGCAAGTGGGGCGGGGGCGAGCCAGCAGGCTGGCGGGGTCTCAGGGCACAGAGCAAGCAGAGCAGGCTGGGGCCCCTTCTGAGCATGGGCCTGGCACCATTGTAAACTTGGCACTGAACCACATTACTTCCATGCAAAGGGGACAGAAATGGTGAAGTAGAAGACTCTTCAGAAACAAGTAAATTAAGATAAGTCAGACTTCCAGAATGGAATTATCACAAACATCCATGAATGCTCTGGAAACAAACACTGGTCGAACTGGGTTAGGGTGGGGGTCTGGAGAGGAAGCAGAGAGGCTGCCTGAGTAAACCCATTGGTGGCAGCATGAGGAGGAATGAGAGAGTTGCACACAAGATACTGATCATGGAGATAAGGCGGCAGGCAGAGGTGTACAAAATTTTTCAGTAAATACTAAATTCACAAAAAATGCATTTTTGTGAATTTGAGTAAAATTTTGCTGAAAAAAAATGGAGGAAAACATTTGAAAAGTCCATATTTTGTTTTGGCTGTCTCCAT
The DNA here is from genome assembly GCF_003597395.2 of Chelonoidis abingdonii. Classification (NCBI taxonomy): domain Eukaryota; kingdom Metazoa; phylum Chordata; order Testudines; family Testudinidae; genus Chelonoidis; species Chelonoidis abingdonii. The sequence goes on from NC_133774.1 coordinate 126,494,527, forward strand.
TTTTTAAAAAAAAATTATTTAAAAGCTTTTGGCAAGAAATGAAAAAACCCAAACCAAACTGAATGTTTTTCAGATTTTTCTTTTTGATTTTGCCCCTGAACAAAAAAAAAGCATTTATTCACTTAGCTCTACTTGCAAGTGCTTCTCATGTCCTTGCAGGAAACAAATTGCAGAAATTCCAGCGTTAGAAACCAGGACATGTGGAGCCAGATACATGTGAGAATGCCGGTGTCCACATAAAAGCATTAGACCAGTTTATAAAATTTCGATCTCTTAGAGGATGGGGCCTGTAATGTGAGACTGCAGGGGGCAGTTACCCCACTCCTAGGGGAAAAGGTAGGCTGACTGGAGAGGCAGCCAGAGCTGTGGCCACACCCAATCAGACCATTTTATAGGAACAGTCCTGATATTTGGAGCTTTTTCTTATATAGACACCTATTACCCCCCACCCTGTCCCGATTTTTCACACTTGCTATCTGTTCACTCTAAGATAGGCAGAGGCAGCTGGTCCAACCCCTTGCCAGTGATAAGTGGCCATTACAGACTGCAGTCTGCCCCAGTGAGCGGGTCTAGATGACGACTGGCAGTAGCCACTGAGGCAAGGTGGGGATAGGGGGTTGGGGGTTCCCCTGGAAGGGGAGACCCAGAGTTTGGGGGTACTGCTGTGGGCAGAACCCCAAAGTAAAGGGCACTGGGGTCTGGGAAGTACATGGGGGGCTTGAGCCAGGAGAGACACTGGCCAGCGGGAGGTGCTCCGAGTGCTGGATTTGAGCTAATTCCCAGATGACCAGCAGAAGGTGCTGTGGCAGTAAGTGCTTGATCTGCTACAGAGACCCTCTTGAGAAAATGTCAAATTTGTGTTGCAAACTCTAGCCCAGGACCTCAACTGGCACAGCAATTTTTGAACAGATCTGATTAAACTTTAAGTGCCTTAAAAATGAATTTCAACTGAGCAGCCATAATTATGGTGTGGCTAGCTGCTCCCCCATCATTGTGCCATGAGATAAAAATGGAAGGTGCTTGAGCTATTTTGGAGGTTTACTTGTGCACATGTGGGGGTCACAAAGTGAAATGCCTGGGAACAATAGCCCCACTGGCTCAGAGAACTGAATCCCTCCAGTTCTAACACTGCCACTTTTAAAAGATTGTCCCCTGCCAAGGCAAACTTGTTGCATTGCAAGATGACAATGCAGGTAATGCCACAGTGAGATGCATTTTCAGGTCACTTTATGGGCCTTGGTCCAAGAGAAGCTACAAATCCCCACCCTTTCTACAGGAAGGTTCATGGCAGGTACTTGCTCCAACCTGTGCCAGCTCTGAGGGTGCTTTTGCTTCCCCCGCTTTCACGGGATCAGCACCTTCTCTGTCCTTTTCTTAACCAAGAGATTGAGGGAAGAAATGACAAACCTGATTAGGCATAATCTTCAAACTATGCTGCACTGACACCTCCAGCTCAGTCATACGCTAGCTATATTGACATAACAGAACTGCAGCTTATCCACCACTGTTACTTGGTAAATCATACAACTTGCCTTATCCAAGCATAATGCTGCTAGGTTCTCATGTCTTGTGTGGACCTGTGCATATTCAGTGGACTTCTATCCTTGCTGTGCCCTGACAATCTTATACCTCCTGACTTTGGCATCTCCTAATTTACTGGTAACCTAGTTGATGCTTTTGTAGCCTTCTGCATTTCTTGTTATTTTAAATGGAGGATCAGTCATTAAAAGTCAGGTTCTTCATTCAGCGGCCTCAGACAATACTCTATAGGCTGATGTTCCCTCCATTTCCTCATTAGAACCTTTAGATGGCGCAATAACATAAATCTCTTGAGATCCTCTCTTAATCTCATTTGCTAAGGAACTTTCACTCAAAGTTCCTGAGTCCTGCAGTATTAGGCTCTCTAGCATTGCTTTTGCAACTCACAAAGAATGCAGCCATCCTGAATGCAACTTGCTGAAGGTGTCAAGGTGACTCTCATTCCAACATCACAATTGCAGAGATCAGCTGAGGACTCTTAGCTGTGACAGTCCCTGCTTGTGGATGCTAAAAACCTGGAAAAAGTAAGTTTCCAGTGGAAGGCCCTTAACTGTAGGACTTCCAGACCCCACGTTCATTGATGTTTGGAGTACAATGCAGGAAATAGTGCTTTTGGCAAGCTTTTTTTTCACCACAGATTATTGCTGGTGAGATTTCTCTGTTGAGGGGTTAGAGTATTTTAGATGACAGCTTGGCTACTGTGGACATTATATTATTTGTTATGCACCCAGTGGCCAGAAGTTTTCCATAGGGTGGATCTCTTCTGAAGAGACCCTCATGGACTAGTGCACCTCCCAACCCAGGCTATACATCTTCCTCACTGCAACCGTATTGTTCAGTCGTATGCAGGGTCCAATGTGTTCTGCCATGAGGCAGTCACAGAATTGGAGGAGTTGTTGATCAGGTCAATGCTATAGTAAGCCGAAATCTCTTGGCATAATACATCTGATTTCTACAGAGTTACCTCAGCAGAGAATTTGACTGAAGGCTCAGTTTTGTTTGGAATATACCTTATTCAGATTTGTTTCTATCAATGGTAACATTGTACTCACGAGGCTAGCCCTCCAAGCCCTGCTCTATGGCACTTGAGCAAAAAAAATTACGTAAACTTCCATCTCTGATTCTGGCAGTACTGAAGTGTCTGCTATTGATTTCTATCTTCTTTTCACTGAGCCATACAACTACAGTTCTCCAAGTCTAAAGGCTGTAATCACCTTAACAACTTCCTACTTGCTGCTCCATTCACTAATAGCAAATGTCTTCCTAATGCCCAGTGGCTGAATGAGCTGACATGTTGCAGCTCAAGAGCACACCTTTGACCAATTAGTATCAAAATCCTCACAGGTACGCTATACCCAAGTAAGAGACATCTTCTCTGAGCGAGAGTGGTTTGAAGGTTCCTCCTCGCATCAGCAGTAGGTGACCACAAGCTCTTAATTTTGGCAGGGATGCTGCTTGTTTTTAATGATTACAGTGGAGTGGCCCATGTGTGGTAATATCTGCAAGTCTGACAAGAAGAGCAAGCTGCTCTTTCACCTGGCTATCTCAAGTGCTCTTAGCTACACAGACCTCAACTCTCCAACTGAAATTATTCAGAAAGGTAAATAAGCAGCCAAGTTAGAAAATGAGAAGGGGAACCAGAAACATTGGTTGAAACAGGTGCCATCTCCTCCTGAAAGTACTGATCTGGGCTAGAAAAAGTGTAGGAGAACCGTTATCTAAAAAACTACATGAAAAAAACATTATGGCTGCAAAGTCAAGCTAAGGAGAGTCAGAACTGACATTGCCCATGCAAGTTTAACTTGTCCCCTTTGTGAATATGCAGCATGAGACAATATTTCTCCCCACAGGCCCCCTGCCTCATTCAGTGCACAGGATGCTCATGGGCTCACTGAAGGGGTACCTAGTCACTATTTTTATCTTCATTCAGTGTGGCCACCCATGCAATATTTACTGTACAGCATCCAAATCCTGCACAGAGTGTTGAATTGCTCATTTCCCCTGGCCTCGTCTTTGCTGCTCATCACAAAACCTCTTAAATTCAGTAGGAAGCACTATCGTCACAATGCCCCTGTGAGGTGTGGCTTTCTCCCAACATTGCCAATTCTTGCAACCTTCTTTCACGAGTGACAGGATTGTGGCTGGGGTGAGGAGCCTGTATTTCTGGGCAAAGCACCAGCCCACAAGTAAATATGAGCCTTAAGTGTATGTGTGGGGGGACCTCCTGGATTGGCTTCCTGCCTCATTTGCCTGCCTCCTCCTGGGGCAGAGCAACAAATCAGAGCTTCTGTAGGAAGAACTCTGTCTTCACCCCCCCGCCCCTGCCCATCTCCCTCAGACAAAAGCCCTCTCAAGAGGGATAGGGGGGAATGGAAAGAATCAGCAGCTCGGGTGCTCCGCCCCCTCTTCCCCTGCCCTCCAATGAGTAATGGGTTGGCTTCTCTCCTGCCCCATTTTAGGCTAAGTGTTGCAAAGGGGTGGTGGGAGCCTGGGAGATGCCCATCCCAGCATGGAAGGAGGGGAGGAGACCCTGCTGCATCCCCCGCAGGGACCCAGGAGGAGCAGAGGTGAGGGTGGGGGACGGGATTAATTTGGAGGTTGGGGGGCAAAATTAATTGCTGATCTGGGGGCGAGAATATCTGCAGCAGGGGCTTAAATAGCTTTGCCCAATAAATTTGGGTATGTGGGCAACACTAATTGTCATACAAATAGTGAAGGTGGGCAGGGGGGAGTTAACCAGCAAAAGGCAGATAAAAAAGGTATGTTTCGGGGGAGGTGTCCAACTCATGATTTTTGATCCCTTGAGATTGGCCATACTGTTACCCCCATTATACATACAGGGAACTGAGGCAGAGACAGTAAGCTTGAGAAGTGCTCAACTTGAGAAGCCAGGGGCCTGACTTGTTCCTTTTTATAGGACGTAGCGTTTTCTAGCACTCTGCATGTGCAGAGTAGAGCTCCAGCCCCTTGGACCGCAGGGGCAGTTGAGTGTTCAGTCTTACAGCAAATCAGACCCCAAACTGGGTCCTTGCGAAAAGGAGGAGCACAGTCAACTATGCACTTTAAGTGACTTGCCCAGCATCACCTAGGAACTCTGTGGCAGAAGCAGAGAGAATCAAGTTCTCCAGGCTGGATTTAAACTGGCTTAACTGTGAGACCCTCCCTTCTTCTTGCAGTTTCTGGCCTCACTCACTAGCCACCTACTGTATGCAACAAATGAGGCAGGAAATCCTGTGGCAGGGTGGGGAATAGTATTTGATGATGTAATTAAAGACGATATCATAATGGATATATAGGCAAAGGGGTTGAATTAAGGTTGTAGAAGCAAATTCTGGTACTTCCTAATTCCTGAGTGCTTGACTTGGCGATCTTAATAATCCTAATGCCGTGGGGTAGGGGGGAGCGTGTGTATAATTTGCTAGCATTTTTAAAAGGAAATTCCAGCATGTGGACTATACTAACCTCCCCATGGGTCACCAGCAGAATTATAGATAGCTCTAGCCACAGCCCAGACCAGCACCACTTGATCTGAGTAACTCGCAGCAATAACAGGCTGTTATCCATGTCCTGCCAGTAGAGCGGGATGGGAACACTCTGCTTTCAGTAGATCTCACAGCTATTTCATAGACAGCAAAAGAAGGTTGAGACTTGGAATCCTGGGTTCTAGACCACATTCTGGAGGGGAGTGTTCTCTAGTGGTTATGGACCCATCTGCCCCATGCCCTTTTACCACCATTCCCTGCTCCTCACTGTTCTGTATTCAAGACAGGAAGCTTCCTCCTCCTCCTACATCCTTCTTGGCTGCCAGCAGCAGGAGCATTGAGAGGAAGAAAAGTGACGGTGCTCTCAGTTTCAGGGCCTGGCAGCAGATTGAGGAACAGTCCTTTTCAGCCTCTGTCCCCTCAAGATGGAGCATGCACAATGCAGATGGAACCTTCGGAGAATATAGTTGCCACACTCAAACCTCCACTGAGCATGTGCAAACTGCAAGTTCTCAGAGGCATAACTTAATTCAGTCTGAGGGTTTGGCTACGCTGGCACTTTACAGCGCTGCAACTTTTGCGCTCAGGGGTGTGAATAAACACCCCCCTGAGCGCTGCAAGATACAGCGCTGTAAAGCCTCAGTGTAATCAGTGCTGCAGCGCTGGGAGCGCGGCTCTCAGCGCTATGCCCATAGAGGATGTGGTTTACGTGCAGCACTGGGAGAGCTCTCTCCCAGCACTGGCGCTCCGACCACACTCACACTTCAAAGCGCTGCCGTGGCAGCACTCCGAAATTTCAAGTGTAGCCATACCCTGAGTGAATTTTCACAGGATCAGCAGAAAGAACATCCCTGACACTAGGTGTAATGGGTGCAAAATGCTTTATATCCTGGGCAAATCACATTTTTCCCTAATGTTCTCTGAAATGGCTACACTGTTTTAGGTGACTTTTTCCATAAAACTTTACCTGTTTGGGCTGAAAATTCCCATGCTGAGGGCCTGCTTCAGGATGAAGCTTTCAAAGATAAAAGCCACTTGAAACAAGGTCTTTATAATGGGAAGTGTCGGGCAACCTTATCTATAGGCATCACTACCAGCTCTGCATACAATACAGGCTATTACCAAACACATGCCTTGTGGTAAAATGGATGCCAGAGTAGGTGGCTTTCAGGCTGAAATCAGGAAGGCAAATGCTTAGAGGTATGAAGTTGAAGGGATAGTTTGTGTAGGACCAAGCTCTAGGAAACAGCTAACATCCTGGCGAAAGGTGTGCGGCGTCTGTCTGGTGTAGATATTTCTAGGACGCTTATCACAGTGTTCAGGGCCAAAACCAAAATAGCATCACTATCTCCCAGCCACAGGAGCTCTCACTATTATGTTGTAAACAGCTGCTTGCTTCTGGGTACCTGGCAGGCTTTTGCAAAAAGGTGCATCTTGAAATGTGCTCTGAACTCACCCAGGCTTGGTCTTCGCGTCTTTCCATTGGAGGCCTTCTGCTGGGAGTGCCTCATTTCTCACTGCAGAGTGCTTCACCCAGTGCACTGCTGGCTGCTTTGCCCAGAGGAGCGCAACTGTTACAATGGGTCATGAAAAAATGTAAGGCCTTGTGGTGGGGTGTCCACAGGAGTGGATGGAGTTAAGATTGCTAGGTAGGTTGACTCCACAGGCTGTATCTGGAGGAAGAGCCAGGGAGCAGGGAATTGATGGCAAGCAGGTTCACCCAAGGAGGAAGGGCCTATAAAGCCAGGAAGCTGGGAACAGCTGCTGGGAAGGGACAGTCACTCCCTGGGGAAAGGGAGGAGGTTTTGGAGCTGGTGTGCCCAGGAAAGCGGTGGGGGAACCTGGTGTGGGAGGAAGCAGTCCACGGAAGGAGCAGTGAGGGCTGGGAGAGTAAAGCCCAGCACTGCTGGGTTGAGGGTCCCTGGACTGGAACCCAGAGTAGAGGGCGGGCCTGGCTCCCCTACCAGCCACTGAAGGAGTGGCACCTGAGGCAGCGAATGGGAAAACTGCCTAGGACTGCTGGGGGAAAGACTTTGATATACCCCAGAAGTGGGGAACGCTGAGTTACCTGGCTGAGGGCTGAGTCATGGAGAGAATGCTGCAGTTCCTGGAGTGACAGAGGGGCTGCAGACCAGAAAGATGCAGTAGCTGCATGAAACTGTGAGAAGGGGCATTGACCTCACAGAGCTAATACCCAGAGTGACCAGGAGGAGATGCAAGACAAGTGGTGAGTGGAGCATCCCCTGACAAGCCAGTTTTGTTTTGTTTCTCCCCTGCACGCTGCACTTTGTGTTGTCACTTCCTCTTGTACAAAGCATGTAAAAATGCTGCCAAGTCAAGGTGTGAGGAAGTGCAAGACCAGATCATGGGGTTCGATGTCGGTGGAGAAACTTGAGGGTTTTGTGGCAGGCCTGGCAGTGGAAGCCAATAGACAGTATGGCACACTAGAGTGATGCATCTTGTGCCTTCCTTCTAATGGGTGCATTGCTCCTGTTGCCTTTTGTACAAGCTGCCATTTCTTTGTTGCATCCGTACTGCACTGCTACATACTCCTTCACAGCACTGCCAAGGGCTCGGAGCGTGGCTTCGGCTGGAAGAAGCCATAGAGGAAATTGGGCTCACGAAACAACCACACCTGTCTGAGTCAATCTGCTAATTGCTAACTACTCTGATAGAATTTGAAAACAGCTGCCCGGGTTTGAAAGCAACTGAACGCTGTTACTGCAAATCAAGCAGCATTCATGCCAGCCCTGTTGCTTTATGGCAACTTAGATCTCAGGGTTGATAGTTCTTATCTCCATAACCTAACTTGCTATTTGCATCTGAGTCAACTGGAAATCGCCAGATACTAACACATCTGTTATCTGAGGTGCTTATCGTTGCATGTACTTTAACACCAATGTTAGTCAGTAACACCCATCCATGCAAATTAATGCTGATTGCCTACACTGGAACTCAAGGGAATTACCAGGGCAAACAAGGTTAAGGGCATATCTACACATCCAGGGCTGCAGCGGCACATCTGGGGAAAATAATCTCTGCCGATGGGAGAGAGCTCTCCTGATGGCATAAAAAACCCACCCCCGCTGCAGCAGCAGCCAGCGTAGTGCTGTGCACATAGGTACTTATGTCGGTGCAACTATGTTACTGAGTGATAGAAGTGTTGCCAACAGAAGGGGAGTGTAGACGTAGCCTTAGTTGCATCTTCAAAAGATGTTCACGTGCTAAGTGTCTGGGATAGCTGCTTGCCTTCCTTCACCCCGGGGATGGATAAAAGTTGCTAATGGGGGTGTGGCGGGGCACACCCCCATCCTACTCAGAAGAAGGCCAATCAACTCCTCTGCGCTCAGCTGTTGCCAAATAGGCACAGCTGCAGAGATTTCACTGGCTGGGAGACCTTTCACAGGAAGGGGCGGCAAGCAGGAGGAAATCTGCTGTGCCCCAGCAGTGGCTGACTCTTGCTGCAGAGCAGATAAGAGGGAAACAGTCACCAAGCTCTCTCACCCCCACTCCCCAAGAACTACAAGACCCAGGAGAAGCTGAGCACCATGGGGTAGAGCTTGAAGGTGAACTCTGACCTGAGGTCCCGTTGTGCCAGTCCACCATATACAAAGCTGGCCTCTCAGAAGGAAACTCCGAGACTGAACATCCTGAGCAGGAGGCACAGCAGAGAATCCAAACAGGCTGGAGTAAAGCTCTCAAGCAGGAGAGAACTTGGAAGGAGATGAGACTGTGAAATTGCCTGAGTGTGACCCCAGAGACAGGCCCAGCCTATCACAAAAACAGTACAGAGTGCGGCTATCACCTCCCACGCCTGTTAGAAGGGTGTTCTTTTTTTTTTTTTTTTTTTAAAAAGCCCACTACATAGAGAATAGAAATGCAGGGGCTCTAAGTGAGATGAAGTCACAGCTCTGGCATCCATGGTTGGAGCAGCTGCTGCCGCAGTGGACTACACAGCAGCAGATGCAAACGTCCCAGCACAACAGCTGTTGAGAGAGACGCTAACCTGTCAGAAAGTGTTACAGAAGGACCTGGTTCAACAATTAATGTTAGTCTTGCTCCCATGGGGCCTCCAGCAGGGCCCCTCTCCGCACGGGTAACCCTCCCGCGGGCCCCAGTGAAGTTAAACAAGATGGGATCAGGTGATGACCCTGAGGCATTTTTTACCACCTTTGAGAGAGTAGCACTAGCTTCTCAGTATCCTCCTACCCCTGAACTCTGGGCTTTGGTATTGGCTTTGGTATTGTTTGATGGGACAGGCACAGTCGACCTATTGCAACCTAGGCCGAGAACAGGCCAAGGACTACAGGCAAGTGAAAGCTGCTATTCTAGACTATTTAGATATTAATTAAGACATACATTGCCAGTGATTTAGGTCAGAAACATGCCCCATTGGCACCAGCTCTTGCATAGCACCCCATCTTCTGTTACCCTCTCCATTGAGTCATGGACCCACACTGTCCCCAATCTATCTTTTTTTAACCTGACATAGTTGTAGGAAGAGCTTGGCTTGTTTAGCCTAGCCAAAAGAAGGTTGAGGGGGGATATGATTTCTCTTTATAAATATATCAGAGGGATAAATGTTAGGGAGGGAGAATTATTTAAGCTTAGTACCAATGTGGACACAAGAACAAATGGATATAAACTGGACACTAGGAAGTTTAGACTTGAAATTAGATGAAGGTTTCTAATCATTAGAAGAGTGAAGTTCTGGAACAGCCTTCCAAGGGGAGTAGTGGGGGCAAAAGACATAGCTGGGTTTAAGACTAAGACTGATAAGTTTATGGAGGGGATGGTATGATGGGATAGCCTAATTTTGGCAATTAATTTGGCAACTGATCTTTGATTATCAGCAGGTAAGTATGCCCAGTGATCTGTGATGGCCTGTTAGATGGGGTGGGATGTGAGTTACTACAGAGAATTCTTTCCTGGGTGCTGGCTGGTGAGTCTTGCCCACATGCTCAGGGTTTAGCTGATCGCCATATTTGGAGTCGGGAGGGAATTTTCCTCCAAGGCAGATTGGCAGAAGCCCTGGAGGTTTTTCGCCTTCTTCTGCAGCATGGAGCATGGGTCACTTGCTGGAGGATTCTCTGCAGCTTGAGGTCTTCAAACCACGATTTGAGGACTTCAATAACTCAGACATAGGTTAGGGGTTTGTTACAAGAGTGGGTGGATGAGATTCTGTGGCCTGCATTGTGCAGGAGGTCAGACTAGATGATCATAATGGTCCCTTCTGACCTTAAAGTCTATGAGTCTATGAGAACCCTCTTTTGTTGTGTCGAACATTTCTTGCTAGTTGTAACTCATTCTATCTCTTGACCTACCCCAGTTGGCGGCTTCAACTGACAGTGGATGCACACAGTGGCTGGAGAATCGGCATACCCAATAATAATGACAAGACTAGCCTTTTCATAGAAGATGTGGGCCTAACATGACTTGAAGAACCAGGACACCCAGGGAAGGAGAGCTCAAGAACACCCCTAACCAAGGTCAGAGGTGAAGAAGGAAAAGAGATCCCTCCGCCCCCAGACTTAGGACCCTACTGCAAGCTGGAGACTTTTTGCTCAGAACAAAAGGACGATCCCAGGTTAAGCTGCAGTTCTGAGCAACTGGTCTCCATAAGTAAAGAAGTGACAGAACCTTAGTGCCTGAAGCAATATTGCCATTTTCTGGTGGTTATGGAGCACTTGTACCACATGGAGTTAAACCAACAGTCTGAGATGATAAGGCCACACCTACTAGTGCCAGGCAAATCTGCCATCAACCAGTGATGCAACTCACGCACTTTATCTCTTGTGCTTGCCATTTGGGCCAGGAGAAGATGCTGTTGTGGGTACTGGCTTGCTTCTATTGGCCTCAAATCCACCAGGAAGTGAGGGAATGTTGCTCCTCCTGCCTGGAATGCCAACTGTTCACCACCAAAGGTGCCCCGAAAGCTCTCCTCATTCCTTTGCCACTGATTTGTGACGCCCTTTGAAAGAATAGGGATGGACGTGGTCAGACTCTTAGAGCAGAGTGCCTCCAGATACCAGTACATCTTGGTGGTCATTGACTACGTGACCTGGTAACAGGAAGCTGATCCCATTGGCGAGGCAAATATAAGTGCAGTTACACCAGAACTTATGAAATTTTTTTGCTCACAGGGTTCCCTCACAAGATATTCGCCTTGTGGGAGATGAAGGAGTTGTGTACCGTTTTGAAGGTTAAATTCTTGAGAACTTCTGTATACTGTCCACAGACAAAAGGTCTGAGAGAGAAATTTAATAAAACCCTACAAGAAATGCTGAAGCACTTCATCAGATCTGACCCCAAGCACTGGGATGAACTGCTTCTATTGTTCTTATTCATCATAAGGGAGATCCCATAGGCCTGTACAGGATTCTCTCCCTTTGAACTATTGTATGGACGTCAGCCTCTGGGGATTTTAGATTTGCTGCATGAACGCTGGGAGGAACTGGATGTGAGTACCGTTGTCGTGACCCAGTATATTGGTTTGAGTGGGACCCCAGACAGGCCCAGCCTATTATAAAGGAGTAGTTGGGAAGTGACAGCAACTTAATACCCCCCTCATCCCCAAATAATGAAGAAAGGAGTGACAGTGCATCACTCATTGACACAGAGCTCCATCAGGACACAATAGGCCAGATCATTAGGAAAAGTCACATGCAACTGTGCATCTCCGTGCCTGTCTTGCTGATAGAATTGCTATTGGCACACACAGGAATGCGGTTGTGAAGGCTCTTCCTGAACACAGGCCATTGTCATGGATTTGAACAATACCTGTTCAGGTCTTAATGATCCTTTTTTATCCTGAAAGACCTGGTGGCTGACTGGCATGCTGGAGGTCATATTAATTATGTATATTAAGACATGGCGTGAACCTGTTTGCCATTAAGACAAAGGACCTATGGCTTAGTTCAGGCCTATCGTTCAGTGAACCAACCCCACTGTGCAACCTTTAATAAGAGTGGAAAATGTAGTTGGCTAATATTTAGCATAATTTCCTGTTAGAACAAATGTCCTAAACTGTTAGAGTGTGTCTTAACTAACAGCTAAGGGAAACAGGTGTTTGCTAACTATCAAATGCCAGGATGCTCGAGAAGGACCAAGTGCCTCACGCCCAAAATGTCAGGGATAAGAACAAGATGCAAAGGTCAATGTTGAGAAGAATAAGAAACGTTTGACTAGAGTGAGATGCTGTTGCAAATGATTTGCATGTGATTGATATGAAGTGCTTTGGTATAAAAATGCAGCGTGTACGTAGCATGAAATGTATCAAACATGGACAACGGGAATGAGTGGCGAGACATGGGCATGCACGAATCTATGGGTCATGGAAGGGTAAAAGGTAGGAAAGGTTTTGAACTGTTAAAAATAATCAGAGCAATGCAGGATTTCCCCATCCCCTCCCAAAAAATATCAAACCAGTATAGATTTGGCGATTAGAGAAACAGCCCATCTGTACCCCAGGATGGGTAACTGATCGCTGTTCTTTCCTACTTCATCTGTTTTACTTATGCACTTGTCATCTTAATTAAAGCACAAAATACGGTATATTGTCCTAAATGGATTAATCTTGCTAAATTGGTGTAGACCATGTTTTTTCACCCTACAGGAATGCCAAAGAGGATATCACATTAGAGACATCCTCATTCAGCTAATCAGGTTCTGGCCACACAAAGTGAGTTTTGTTCTAGCTGTTGATGATAGCTAGAAGCTAATAGTGCTGTGAAAGATATGGGTCTGCTCTGTATTTGATGAATAATTGTCTGGTTGCTATTGCAATGTTTTCTGTCTCTTAAGAATTAAGTCAAAAGGCATCTCTAGGGAAAAACAACAAGCAGGAACCAAAACAATGACTAGAGATGAGATGCCTCTGGGTAAAACACTGTGGAGTCAGTATTTTCTTAATGACTGGACTATTAATTGAAAAGAGCCTGCCTGCCTCAGTCCAGCAACATCAAGATGTAGGGTATGTCTATGCTACAGTGGCACAGCCCCAGCGCTGCAGCTATGCCTTTGTAGCACTGTAGTGTAGATACTTCCTCTGTCGTTGGAAGGGATTTTTCTGTCACTGGAGTTAATCCACCTCTCTGAGAGATGGTAGCCAGGTGGACAAAATAATTCTTCCATCGATCTAGCTGTATTTTCAGTGGTTGACCTAATTATGTCTTAGGGCTGGTCTAGACTATGGGGGAAAATCGATCTTAGATACGCAACTTCAGCTACATGAATAACATAGCCGAAGTTGAATATCTAAGATCAGATTACTCACCCGTCCTCACCGTGCGGGATCGATGTCCGCGGCTCCCCCTGTCGATTTCGCAACTCCGTTGGGGTTGGTGGAGTTCCGGAATCGATATAAGCGCGTTCGGGGATCGATTGTAACCCGCCGATACGGCGGGTAGTGTAGACGTAGCCTTAGTGTGCGGAAACTTTTCACAGCCCTGAGCACTGTAGTGAGGTCAACTTAGGTTTTAGGTGTAGGCCAGGCCTCTGAAGAAGTTGGGCCTTCCTAGCTAACATTGGGCAATGGGAAGCTCTAGGTACATAATCTACATATAGAGGCTTTTATTTCTAAAATCCTTCTTCTCTTATACTATGAACACAAAATCTTGTGTTTTGAAAAGGCTGCATAAACGCTCCTGTAAATACCACTAGTCACAGTTCCTGAAGGGCAGAACTACAGATACTGAACCTAAGTAGGACTTGCTGAAGTAATCGCGGTGGGTCCGCAGAGATCTGAATGGGAGGCTCTCTTGGTGGAATTATGTGAGGGGTGAAATCTTGATGCTTGTTGCCTGTTGGGATGTATTCAGACTCACGGAGGGGACAGCAGCTCAGCTAGCCCTATGATAATGCAAATAACCAGTCTGTACCTGTGTAAATCAATATTACTCTTCTCTGCGTCCTTGTGTTCTGTGCTCTTCTACTCCTGCCGCTTGTTTGTTTACATCCACCTCACACAAGTTGTCTTACGCTAAATTGCAAGCTCTCTGGTTCACGAGCATGCGTGCTATGAGTTTGCACAACACTTGGTGCAGTGGGACTCCAGTAAATGATTGTGGCTTGTGGGCCTCAGTGTAATGCAAATCAACTTGCAAGGTGAATTCTTGAACTTGGAGGAAAAGATGACTTTAAAAGAGACCAAGGCTCTCCACCTCTTCACTTGAAGCTGAGGAAGGTTACTACCCACATCTCAGATATGGAAGCAGAGACAAGTACATATCATACAGCTCAAGAAAAAAGATCTTTCTAGGGTATCAAGGACCCACATCTAACCTTTCTTTGCAGATACGCTTCAAAAGCAAAGCTATGTAGTGAGCCCCTGAAATGGATTCAGGGAGCTGGCATTTCAACAAGCTGTTTGTGTTACTCCTTAAATCTCCCGTTCAAAACTGCCCTCTGCTTGTAAGGCACTGACACTGACCCAACCCTCCTGACTTATCTCCTTCTGCCCTCTGTTGCAGGTTGAAGTGGAGTTCATTAACGCTTATCAGAATGAGATGTCTGGCCCAGGGTATTTAGCTGATGCACGTGCATGTGGAATTCCTTTCCTTCTGGCAGCTTGTCTCTGATCATAGTTTTAGTTCTTTTAAATCCAACCTCAGGACATGCATGTGAATCCTGGCTTATCCATAACTACTCAAGCTGCTAAAAATATCATTTTGTAAAGCACGTGGAGGACAAGGAGCTATATGTCATGCTGGAATAGCTCAGGGGAAGCAGTTAAAGTAGACCGTGTTTAGATACCATCATATATTGCAGATATTCCTAACTTTTAGAGCATGCTTTGCCTGTGGCTTTACTCCTATATGAAAGACGACTAACTCCTAAAGTTCCATGAACAGAAAAGCAACTAACCACAAAATATATGAACAAAGCCTCAAGCACGTTGAACATATGGCCTGTCGTCAGACATCGGCTGCGTGTGTTTTCTCTCTGTGTGCTGTCCCAGCTCTGCACAGATAGATGGCACAGCAGACCTCGACTGAACCATCCATTGAGACCACAAGACCCATCAGGAGCAAAGGTGCTCAACCAGGTTTCTTGCTGATGAAGCACGGTCCTAGCTCCCCGGATCAATGTCTATTGTTACACTAGCACGTGTGTGCCCGTGACAATGGATGCAGCTCAGTCAGTGGTGGGACTTTCCACTGCCCCCTAGGCTGGTCAGAGACACTCCCTCTGAGCCTCCATTTTATACATCGATACAAACAAGTTATGTATTGCCCCTCGGATGTGGTTAGTTACTGCCCCCCGGATGTGGGTTGTTACCACCCATACCTTGTACATGTTGGTTCGATCAAAACCGTTCTATCCATCACACTGTCATCCTGACCTTATCTTTAAGAGAAGCTACTGTGTCCCTGTTATCTCTGAGGAATGTGTTTGTACCATCTTGGTATCAGGGTGTTCTGGTACCATCCTTCTGGAATGTGTTCATGCCAGTGTCCTGTGCCCAGCACTTCTCAGGAATGTGTGTGTTTTTGCAATACCAGCTCTGTTCTTGCCAGATTCTGTGAGCCTGGCTCTTGCTAACTTTGTTTTAAATTAGCAGGGCTTGACCACTACTTTAGTTCAGGCCTCAGACCTTACATCAGGCCTCTGACACAAGGGGTTTATGTCTCAGGCTCTCTTTGCTACATGGCCCAAATAAGGGGAATGGAGGGACCGGGGTGGAAACCACCTGCAAAAATGGCTTGGGAGACTTCATTTTATTTTCCAGAACTGGGTCAATAACAAAAGTTGATTTCTTTTCTTATAGCTTAAATACATTTTTCTTTTTAATAAACTTGTTTTTAGGCCTTAACAGAGGTTGTCAATTTTAAACTTACTATAATCAATTTTTTTGTTCATTTAGTTTAAATGATTTTAAGCAGTACATGTTTGCTGCTGCATTTTTAAAGAAAATCAAACCACTGAACTGCTGCAAGTCATTGGAATAGCAGCAGAAACCGGAAATAGCTAAAATGCTAAACCAGCTTTTAGACAGCAGTAGCCTCTTCTGCAAGTGCAGAGGGAATATTTCCTTCTTTTTAGTTTACTCAGCTCGATTCGTTCAATGACTATCTCACTCAAAGTTAAGAAAATGTTGGGGAGCTGAAAAATCAGGAAATTTTGTTGTCTTATTCTGCTCTATGAATTAAACTAGGTGTGAGACAATGAGATCTAATAGCCCTACAATTATGACCAGAAACTTTGATTCACTAACTATAGATTCTGTTTTTAAAGAACAAAATGCAAAACATGTTCTGATAAACTTTTCTTATGGCCTCAGCACTTTTAAATTAGTTTTATTCAAGTAACTAAAGCTCTCCCCCCCAAAAATTAATGCTGTTTTAGAGCATTTGTGTTGAATTCCAAGTTTCCATATAAATAGAGCTTGACACAAATAACAAATAAATATTTAATCCTCTAGTAAATATGAAATGCATCGTTCACCAGTTCTAACATGGTGACGTAAAAATTAAAATTATGAATAAATGTAAGTCAAGCTATATAATTGCTTTAATTATGCTATATCTGCCAGGTTAGCAAAAATTACCAAATTTAGTGTGAAGGCTATATTTTTAGTTACAAATCAATAGGTCTTAATGGTTACCAACCAATGAAAATCAATATTTCTTTTGGAAAATAAAAAATACAGAAGCAAAACAAGCTTTAAATCAAGGTTTCCTGCTTGCTAATTTTAAATTCTGATTAAATTTTGTGCTTTAACTTTCTCTGATTTTAAATCAATCCACCTGTCCCAGAACCACAAACAGGAGCATTGTCCTATGTCTGAGCTCAAGTCATAGGTTCCTTTGTCTTAGTAGAAGGACAGTACTTGGTCTTTGTGACTTCAGATGTACATAGAGTTCCTTACTCAGTCTGTTTTTAGCCACTTTCTGTATGATGGTAATTTTTTTTATTGTATTCGTGGAGGGTAAACTTTCTTTAGCTTCTTTCAAGATTTTGAATCAATTTTACTCCGGGTCCTAATTTAACACTGAGTAGCCTCAAAGAACCACTAAAGTGCCCTGCACTCTGCTCATTGCCAGCAGGTTAAATTCCTTCTCCAAATAAGAAACAAGTTGCAGCAGTTGCTTTGAAGTTTAAAAAATGGGCTTTTGAAATGCAATGTATATACCTGCCCGTAACAACAATGGAGACAGGAAAAGGAGGCTAAAATGAAGCACAGCAAGCAGCTCTATTGTGCTCTCTGGCCTCTTTCTCAGCTTGAAATTGACACTCATGGCTTCATGTTGTTTATGCTTAAATACGTCTTTTACACCACTGGAACCGTTTGCAGGTTTCAAAAGCAGTAACGACTTATCAGAAAAAGCAAATGACAGACCCTAGAACTCACCTGTACAGTGGTTTTGCAGTGTCCGATCCTGACTTTGGGTGTATAGGTGTAACTGCTACTGGACTCATTAACACGTAAATGTGAAGGGATGAGGTAGTACAGAGGAGGGGTTATGGGCTGTGGAACCTTTTATGTCACTGCTTCAAGACTAGGGCAGGGCAGTCTGACTTGGAAGTCCTTCCTTAGCTGTTATATAGCAGGGAGGAAGTGAACCGGTGGTTGAGGTCCAGGTCCTGGTAACCAGACATCCACTGCACCATGGTAATTGGCAGTCTTGGCTAGGGTGACCAGATGGCAACTGTGAAATATTGGGACATGGGGTTAGGGATAATAGGCACCTATATAAGACAAAGCCTCAAATATCGGGACTGTCCCTATAAAATCAGGACATCTGGTCACCCTAGTCTTGGCAGAGAAGCCATAGCAGAATGGATGTGTTATATAGAGACACTGTCTCTGCACAAGGACACGTTGGTAGGTTACAGCTAAGAAACTGGCATTGCCTCTATTCAAGCCGTATCTGGTCTTCAGGAAAACACTGGGATTTAGCCTTCAGCACTGTCACTCAGGGCACTTTGCTAGAGTTACAGTTGTTTATTGGGGACGGAGAAGCATTTCAGTGAATGTAATTACAGCTGTAATGTTTTCAATGTCTCCTTGCGAGTGCCAGGGCAGTGAGCTAGATGCGTTTCATCTGAAGGCCTAACAAGTCCACGAATCCTATGCACAAACCAAATGTGAACAACTTTCTAATTACTTACTGTCTGTGTTAATTCCATCACTTCTTTCACTGGGAAAATGGAGTAAGTGAGCTATAAGCAAAATCTTCAGCGCTCCTCATCCCATGATCACCAAGCACTTCACAGTGGGTGAGCACCATAAGTTTTGTGGGGGGAGTGGAACATAGTTCCAATGGGTCAGGCCATGGCATAGACCCCAGGTCTCCTGATGCCCAGGCCTGGTGTCTTCACTGCAGCCTTTATTCCAGTCTCTTTAAGAATATGATTTAGATCTAGATAAGCTAAAGCTGAGGAAGGAAATCCTCTCATCCCAATGTACTATAACCGCCACAATATTTGTCAAGGGCAACTCAAAATGCTCCTATATTGAGTTGGTTTCACAGACCCGTGCAAACAAATGCACCACCTGATGGCTAGCCAGGGGGCTGCTGGGGGCGGGAGACGGGGAAGGGAGTTCAGTGCCTGACAGAGGAGCCGATTTAGGGACCCCATACTGTGCCTTCCACTGCTGACCTAGGACACGTTGCTAAATCTGAGCAGGCAGAACAATCCCAGTAAATCCTAGAGCAGTTTATCTAACACTTGTTCTGATAAAGGCATATGCAGGGGTCTACGTTAGCCCCCTCCCCCATGGCCCCACATGCTCTGGGTTCTGCAGTCACGTCCTTCATTCAGCTCCTTTTGCTGGGACTCTTTTGTACTGATCCTATTCAGGATTAAACTGGACAGGAGTGGTTGGCGCATTGGTGAGTTAGAAACATTTATCTTGTCACTTTTCTGGATTCCTTTCTTTTTCTGAACTACCTTGATGTGGTTGGAAGAAAATATACCAACAAAACACATGTCCTTGCTGCAAACTGTACACAGTGCAGTGACAGATGTCACTGCAACAGACCAAAAGCTTGTGTTGTAATTAGCTATTAGTAGCATGTCTCTAAACCCAATGGGATTACATGTCACATAAGTATGGCTTCACGTGTCACCAGTGTCTGGCAGGGACCTATACTAATCGGTTCGGGTGGAAAACACAGCCTAAGTGGTACGTTCTTTACAGATGCTTCTAATTTGCAGAAAATACTCCAGATCCACTTGTCTTTAAATAGCCACTTTATTTGTATTAGAAGAAAACATAATTATTGGGTTGTGCATTTGTTTCAGGTGGCTGTCCTTTTATTGCTAAATAACATTCTGGTTACATAATACCTTTGTGTTGCAAAGAACAGTTAACTGCTCCAATTGATTAAAAGCCTTTTTTTAAAGAAGCTCCATGTTACCATATCTATCTATCTATCTATCTATCTATAAAATTTACACACACCTCTACCACGATATAACGTGACCCAATATAACATGAATTGGATAGAACATGGTAAAGCAGTGCTTGGGGAGGGGGGAGCGCGCTACGCACTCTGGTGGATCATAGCAAGTTCGACATAACGTTTATAAAGTGGTAAGATTTTTTGGCTCCCAAGGACAGCGTTATATCGAGGTAGAGGTGTATATATATGGATACTTATTGACTTAAATTTCCTTTCCACTACATATAAATGTTTCACATCCCCAGGAAGCTGACCAAATAGCTGGGAGCAGGGATTTGTTCATGGTGTCTTAGATAATGCCTTGTGCCTGAATTAACAGAGCTTGTTATCTTGACACTGTCTGGCGTGGAAGAAGTAGCTGTGTGTGTTCTCTCCAGGGTCACTGCTGATTTCCAAGATCTGATACCCACGGTGACCTTTTATCCCTAAGCATAATGGCTGAAGGATTAGCTCGGAGAACAACCATTTGGTCTCTTTCTAGAAAACAGGTGAAGGTTTAGAACAGTGTTTGAATTAAAGTGGTGCCTTTAAGGTCCCGAATCAGGTGGGGTCACGGGGTGCTCATTGTGGGAGGTGCTGTACAATCAGTAAGGTAGTCCCTGCCCAACAGCGATTACAAAGGGCAAGAAGGGAAATGCAAGCATGGAAGGGAAGGAGCTTGCCCAAGGTTACCTGCACATCTGTGTCAGAGCCAGGACTTTTGACTTCTAGTCTAATGCATTTTCCATTAGACCACCTTGCCTACTGAAGAACATGCCCCAATGAAGGGGCACTGAATGCCTGGTCTCTGCTTCGATGCAAATGGAGATGGTGTGGCAGGCACAGGAATTTTACACAGCAGCTGGGCACAACTAGTATCTGTGCACCCCACATCCAGGGGCTGCTCCTTTGTCGTGCCCCATGGGCAAAAGCCCTGTGAAGGTTGCAGAGGGGAGGCAGGACTGTAGAATTGAGGGACCCTAAGAGGTTGAAGTAGCCAGTCCTCCCACTGGCCTCTGTGGAGCTCTGGGATCCATTGTACTCCCCCAAACTCTCTAACGTGGGTCAGTGTTTAAGTGCCACCATCTCTCCCAAGCAACTTGTTACCAGTGCATGCAGAGTTCTGTGGAAACAGGACAAAGAATGCACCTGCCTTTCCTCCAGGGAGAGCTCTGGGATGAGCTGTCCTGCAGCAAGGCACAGCAGAATGCCGACCCATGCAGCTCATTGAATCATGGCTTCGGAGGTAAACTGTGCCCTTGTCTCTGCAGTCGGTCGCTCTGCTGTCTGGGAAGGTTGCACAGGGCTGTACCCCCATGTGTTCCCTGGCACCTTTAAGGTACCTTGCAGCAGCAAGGTTGTGGGGAGAAAGCAACCTTTGTGCTCAAAGGAGCAAGGGCTGCAGTTGTAGCCCCCGCGTAATTGTGCAGTACTGGGCACAGACCTCCAGGCCAGACATCTGCAGCTGCAATGTACAGCTAGGGAAGGTCCACAGGCTTGTTCTCTTTACTTCAGTACATAAAGGGGCACCTGTCCATTGCTCTAGGTGCTGCTAACAAACTACCAAAGCTAAAGCTCCCTCCCCCACAGCTCCAAACCCCTGAAAAGCTCATCTCTGCAGCAGCCCATGAAAATGCGGAGAGGTCCACATCAGCGCTGACCCATGGAAGGGTGTAATATCCTCCACCTGAAATCAGCATCCACCTATGGGAAGCAGCAGGTCACCCATGATACACAGGTGGGAACTGCAAGAGGCTACAAGAGAGAATAAGGCTGAGGAGGACACAAATGGTACAAATCATTTTTTTTCAAGCATCTTCTGACTTCATCTTAGTTTGAATTGCTGTGAAGCATAGCGCCAACAGGTGAAAGGTTTTAATAGGGACATGGAGTGAGGAGAAAAGAGAGGTGGAATTGGCTCCATTGCAAATGCACTGGGGTCTTGGTGCAACAACCTGGGAATAGTGTGTGTTTGGGATTTTTCCATGTGGAGGAAAACTGGGGGACTCCAGGACTTGGACGCAGACATGGTGAGTCTCCTGGAGCAAAGTCCTCATTTTGATACTTGGTGTTTTCGGTCTTAGCTGATGACACATCACATCTATTGGAAAAATTAGTGATACTATATTCACCCCAGGTGAGTGAGTGACTATAACTGGGGGCATGTGCGTATTGGCATGTCTGCTGATGCATGAGTTTCTGATTAACTAACTGTCCATGTTCCCGCTCAACACATGTTAAAGAGGCAGGCAGTGGAATGTGACAGAGGTGTCCTTACTCTTGCTTCACCAGACCTATTAGCCCTCTGGCCTTCTTTTTCCATTATGGAAAAGCTGGGTTGGCATTAGTGAAGCAGGCAGACACACCACTGTGAGGATTACACTTGGTTTTTACATAATGGATTATCCAAGATTAAAGGTCTTATTCAGGCACACCAGCAAAAATAACCAATTAGTGACTTTGCAGAGTCATTATTTAAAGGCAGCCAGATGACAGTTCACACAACACTCCCCAGCTGACCACTGAGTAAGGAACTGGCTTGGAATAAGCTCAAAGGGCTCCAGCTACAATATCCTAGCAGGTAGGTCTCTTTCAATAAAGAAGCAGGTTAGCAGCTCAGGAAACAGCTTCTCCTGCCATGCGTTTCAGCCTACTGTACTTGGCATCTTATATGAAATATTCCTCAGAAAACTGCAAGTAGCATTTGCTGATATGTTAGTCTAGGTGTAACTTGAGCTGGAAAATAGTTAACTGTGCATGTCTTTGGGACCATCTGGATGATTTAGTTGGGGGTTGGTCCTGCTTTGAGAAGAGGGCTGGACTAGATGAGCTCCTGAGGTCCCTTCCAACCGTGATATTCTATGATTCTATGGAAGCTTAGGCTCCACAGGGATAAGACTATGAAGTTTAAAAGATCTAATGACTCACTGTTTGATGTGACAACAGAATATAAGGATTGAACATCCTGCAAAAAGTTGTAATAATAATAAAAGGATAATCACTAAAGATGTTTTTTTTCCTGTAAGCAATTAAGTTTAGTGTGGGTGAGCTGGGCTATGCTAAGCGGTTAATACAGATGGGGATTACTTTGGCAAATTTGTGGTAATATTCTAAAGGCAGGTCAGTAATCCAGGATTTGAATATTGTCTCAGATGTGAGGTGACGAGAGGGATTAGTATAAAATTTAAATGCATTTCATGTTTAATAAGCCACTAGAAAACATTTGGTTAGGTTGTGAGAATCTCATATGAAAAGTAATAACCCTGCTGGATATAGAGATGTCCCAGGGATCAATGATAGTAAATACTTGAAATCAATTTAATTCTGACAAATGAGGCTTCACTAGAGCTCACTGGAACACTTTCATCAAAACAAAATGTTAATGGAAAAGCAGAAAATATGATCAACTCTATCCATTTTCCATCTAGATTCATATCAATAAAATATAGCTGGAATAAATGCCAATATTTGTGGCAAGCAAAATACTAATTTAGCAAACCAAAAATGATTGCAGGTGCTCTGATGTGCTAATCAGACTTGTTTTAGGCATTTAACTTGACCAGGTTCCTTAAAGAAGGATTTATTCAATACTATACTTAGGGTAACTTGAAAGGAAACAAATTTAAAAATGTAAAGCCTGTAATCTCTATTTATAGCACTAGCTTTCCCAGTTTTGGATGCAGAAGCAGGCATTTTACTTTAACTTGACCTTACACTTAATAACTTCCATTGTTTCCATCTTAGTGAATATCTTAATAGAGGTAGAAAACTCACAATTTGCTGATAAAAGTGAGATTGATGGTTGTCCTCATCCCCAGCCCAAATGCAATTGATAAGAACGTGGTTGGTAGTACTCTTAACCACACAGAGGTATAAACCAATCAGCTGTTTAAATTAAAAGACAACCATTGGCTCTGCTCCCCCAGAAGTTGGTATACTTCAAATGCTATCTGGATTGTTTTTTGGCCTTCGATCGAAAACCTTCTTCAGATTTGTGAATCTGCATCTGTATGAAACTCTTCATGTTTGCTTTTGTCTTCCAGAATGAAATATGCACAGTATGTCTTCCTGGCAACACTCCTTTCTGGTATTCAACACTGCCTGGCTCAAAGTTGTACAGTGGATTCTTTCTCTGTGAAAGACAACTTCGACCCAAAGAGGGTAATTATCACAGCTTCATCTGCTGTGCACAGTGCAACAGTAGAAGCGACACAGTTCACATCACTGCTTTAATTTGCATAATATACTAATTCAGTGCAACATGAGCTGGGAAATTAACCTTTTTGTTTTAGAGGTAAAATATAGTCTCTCAAACACTGTTTCCGTAGTTTGCTGTTAACTCACTAGATTAATTCCCTGTTGCCTTCTGCTCAGTAAGAACTTCAGCCCAAAAAATCCAAAATGATGGTTAATTTTCTCTCATAAGGAAACTTGTTTGACCTAGAAACATCTGCTGAATTGCTGGAGGTCCAAAAGCTCTGACTCCTAATGTGCTGCCAGTAATGGCTCATCCTGACTCTAAATACACAGGGCAGTCATTTCCCCCAAGTTAACGATATTGCAGACTTACCTCCTTTGAATCTAGAGTATGCTAGTGAGCTGCAAATCCTCACTCAGGAGTGTCCCTTGGGAGCTGGAGCTGCCTCATGGAGAATCAAAGGGAGATAAATTGGGCCTACAGTAGCCCCATTGACATCAGCCATCAATCAGCTGCTCAAGATTGTTTCTGAGACTGGCTGAATTATAGGACCACCTATAGATAACTATTCATTGGGACAGGAAACAAACAGAATCTGGGTTTGGATGTGGCCAGGGCACCAGCCTGGGACTTTGGAGGTGGAGGATGCAATTCCCCTGCTCTGCCACAGACTTCCTATGTGACCTTGGGCCTCTGTGCCTCATTTCCCCATCTTTAAAATGGGGTTAATAGCACGGGTGGCAGAACTGAAGGGAGGGCAGAGGTGAGAGCAGGACTTGGAGGGGCTGCCATGGGGCCTGGAACTGCTGAGACCCTCCTTCCCAGTCTGGTGCTGGCTCCCCTAACCCCACACCAAATCTACCTCAATCTACCTCCTAGGAGTGGTGAGACAATCAATACATTGCAGGTACTCAGACACTACAATCACTGGGGTCACAGAAGTACCCCAGACTGTAGACTATTATGTTTGATGATAACGTTCCTGCTCTGCTCCAGTTTGTATAGCTCTCCGTTTCAGTCATTAATCTGAAGTTTTGGCTCCCTAGGACAGCAAAAGATTAAGGCAGGATCAAACAACTCAACTAATCCACCCTCCCCTACTCCAAAACCTCTTTGCAGCCCTCAAAGGTAGAACCTCTTCCAGAAGGGGCCTTTGGTGGCCCACGGAAGGGTCAAGTAAGGCTGAGCAGGAGTTGTTCGCTTCCCATTTCACTGCTAGACCCCCACCCTGGGGTGGGCTGTGAGAAGCAATGCGAAGTCTTATCAGTGTACATGTACATAAACTCTGGAGGGTTTGGGGGGAACGCGTGCTCTGACTAAAGGTTGAGCATCCCCCTGATTTATCTGTTCCTGAGTTACAGCCTCCATTTCAGTCTCTAACAGGCATGTGATTTCCCAGATCACCTGGCCTCTTAACTCCATACGTTCCTTTATAGACACAAACCCTCCATATATGTCCCAATTTTCATAAGCGCCAGAGCAGGGGTGCAAGACATTGCGCATAGGCAAATGTTCACCTTCTGTTTGTGTTCAGCCTTGTGCATTACTCCTGTTAGTCCTCTATGGCTAACTCTTTGTGAGTCTGACCCTGCTGGCTTAGCTTCCCTTTCCTTTTCAGGACATACGCTGCTAGGTCTTCAGGGATGCTTTTCCTGGGCATTTTCTTCTTTCTCATTCAAATGTACAAACACCAGCACCCCCACCAAACTGGCCTCCTTTCCTCTGTTTCTAATGAGTACACTTAATGTGTCTTGCCTTTCTGCATAGGAACTTTAACAAGGGTGTGGACCTCCAGCAGAGGATCAAATTCAGTCCCTTTCAGTAGTGACATGTGTCACCATCTAATGGTTATTTAGTGAAACTGTGAAAAGAGATGGCAGTTCCCACCAATTTATGAATGGCAAAGTGGCCCCCAAAACCCTCATGCAATTTGCTCTGACTGGTTCACATGTTGTGAAGAGGCCAAGCACTGAACAGAGAATGTGCTACTGTTTGATTTACAGCCATGGTTCATCTGGGATATGGCTGAGACACTTAAGCAGGGCAGTGTAGGCAAGCTTACGCTGCTGCTGCCTGCACTGGGACTGGGACTTCAGCATCCAGGGCTACCAACCCAGCTCCTGTCACAAGGTCAAAGGTGCACATGCACAGCGGAACCATTCCTCCAAGCACCTAACAAATGCATGCACAGGCCTTTCCCTGGTTTTTATAGCACCTACCTACTGGTGGTTACAGATGCCTGATGTTCATGCCATGCAATGCAAATTAATTGGGATATTTTCTTTTCCTTTTAGTATGCAGGGAAATGGTATGCCCTAGCAAAGAAGGACCCAGAAGGTCTCTTCCTTCAGGATAACATCTCTGCTGAATACACCATCGAGGAGGATGGCACAATGATTGCATCTTCCAAAGGCAGAGTGAAGCTTTTTGGGTAAGTGCTTGGCGAACCCACCACTCGCACGCTGGATCGAATGCACTAGTACTTGTGACTGGGAATGTATCTGAGGCACATGACGTGACCTGGTTACCTTGTTCAGGAAGGAAAAGCTGTTAAAGCTCAGTACGTTAAAACATCAAACTTTCTGCGTCTAGGGCCCTGGCTTTATTTTCTATTTAGGCCACCAGTGACGATGGTTCAAAGCCAGCCTGGTCTCTTTCGTGCCTGTCACAAAAATCACCATGTAGCTGACAGTCTGTATGCAGAGGCCCACGACTTGCAAAGCCAATAATGGTAACAAGTCAGTAGGCCCAGATGGAGTTTCTGAGTTTTAAGGAACTTAATGAACAAAAGAGCTGAGCTATTAACAAAAAAAAACCCCAAAACAATTACTGTATTGAAGGGTTGACAGCGTTCGACCCGTTTATTCAAACGGAGGTCCTAGGAATTATACCTCAGGCGTAGCTTCTTTACAGAGACGCATGGCTAAGAAAATCATTAAATGTAGAGTGGCAAAGTAGTCCGGTAAGGGTAACGTCAAATAAATCAATGTAGCTTTTGGAAAGGCAAACTGCTTCTAATTGGTTAGATTTCCCTGAAAGATTTGGTGGTTGAAGGGGCCAAGTGGGTTTTATGTTAGTGGATTTTTCCACCTGACACTGGTTAGTCTTCTGTGGAAAACTCAAAAAGCCCTCAAATAATATGGGTGGACACTGGATAGACTGACGGAAACAAATAAAGATTTTTGCCCATCGCCTGTGGCTATTGTAAGGGATTACAGCTTGGTTGAGAGACTAAACTGAGTAGGAATAAATAGCTTTCTCAATGTAGAAAGAAAAAAAACCCCAAGACCTTCCATAGATAAATATTAACTCCAGTGCTGTTCAACATTAGCTAACAATATGGACAATGGGTGCACTGAGATTCATGGAGGTTAAGTTCATAAATGGCTATTAGCCAGG
The DNA here is from genome assembly GCF_003597395.2 of Chelonoidis abingdonii. Taxonomy (NCBI): domain Eukaryota; kingdom Metazoa; phylum Chordata; order Testudines; family Testudinidae; genus Chelonoidis; species Chelonoidis abingdonii. The sequence continues at coordinate 126,521,535 of NC_133774.1, forward strand.
ATGGGTAAGGAATGGTGTCCCTAGCCTCTGTTTGTCAGAGGGTGGAAATGGATGGCAGGAGAGAGATTACTTGATCATTACCTGTTAGGTTCACTCCCTCTGGGGCACCTGACCTCCCTAGAGGCTGCTGTGACTTGCAGCTGCTCTCTGCATGCTGAGCTAGTCCCAGACAAGTGTGCTACCCGTGACCTGCTCCTCCTGCACTACTCTGGCCTCTGAGCTCCTCCTCCCGTACCCCATATCCTGCTGCTCTTCCCATCCTGCTGCTCTTCCCTCTAACTTGCAGAATCTGACTGTCCATGCGGCTGACAGTCGTTTCCTCCCCTGCATATGGCAACAGCCAGCTCCCGCAAGGCTGTGCGAGGTGTAGCGGACAAGAGCGCACCCTCTGGCCAAAGCTCCCCCCACCTGAGCTCAGTGTGGAAAATGGGGAGCCAGAGGCAAAATGCAGCTGCCGGTCATTTTCAATGGCCCTGTCTACCTATGAGATCCCATCTCTAGTGCCTGCTCTGCCAGCTACGCCTGCCTTCACTGTCCAGGAATCCATTCCTTCTGTAACCCACAGGGATTGTTTTCATGGCTCTCCTTATATAGGGAATTCCTGCCTTAAACTAGTCCATAAGGCTGCTACCCTCCCCACCCTCAAATTCCTTGAGAGACGCTAGTTATGACACTCAGCGGAAACCAAGCAACCAGTGATATCCCTTTGAATGATCGAGAGCCTTTAAGAGCTGCCTGCAGCCTGTACCATGCCATTTACTGCCATTCTCCCTTGTCCTCTGCCTGCTTGAATCCTGTGTGAAGAACAGAAGTGGAGCAGAGACTCTTATTCCTATTTTTCTGGGTGGCATGTAGCGCAGTGGGAGTCTGATTTTGTCTGAGCCATATTCCAATACACTGAATGCATTTCCTGCCGTTTCTGGGTGCACACGACTTACTCTGTGGTGTGGAGGTGGATAGCAGATCCATCATCTCTCTGCACTCCCAGTGCCACTCTCAAAATCTGTGCAGCCCACGACTCGTTCCTGCGTAGCGACTGGGAAAGGAGCACTGTACTAGGATGTGTAGTGGCTTTTACTTAATGATGAACTATTTTGAAATGCGAACAGTGCACATAGCCCTGCTAAGTCTGTCAGAATTAAGTCAGGCACCTGTATGAGTCCTGAACAGGGCTGTTATTTTGTGCATTGAAACATACACACTGTAGAGTCTCATCCTCAGTATCTCTGCTCCTGTTTCAGATTCTGGGTGATCTGTGCTGATATGGCTGCTCAGTACACAGTCCCGGACCCCACCACTCCAGCGAAGATGTATATGCGTTACCAAGGTCTGGCTAGCTACTTGTCCAGTGGAGGTGAGTGAATTTCATCCCCTTGGGTTAGCTGTGTTGGCTTGGAGCTCATTGGTGTCGAGGCCTATGTGTTTCAGTGGATGAGCTGTCCAGACCGTTGCATTCATGTGGGACATTGCAGGTTGCACAGGTTAGAGCAAAGTACGTGAGAGCTGGGGACCCAGCGTTGTTGAACTGGGGGGATCTGGCTGTGGAATCTGATTTGGGAGACAACGGCAGTGATCTTTGGAGACAACTGCAGTGATCTTTGGAGAACACTGCAAATCCTTGCTCCCCCTAGCTTCTCTATCCTAACCAGCCCCTCCTCCCCAAAACATGATGGGGAAGCCGACTCCAAGAAAAAGAGAGCTCTCTGCTTCCCAAAAAGAGACAAGCCAGAGACTCCCTTAAGCACCAAGCTATTACCAATCTATTTTACAAAGGTGGGTCACAGCACAAAGCTGTAAAGTAGATGGGTATCAATACTGTTCTGGGCTGTCTGAACTTGGGAAATGATGTTTTTAAGGAGTCGGAGGTGTGCTTGCTCCCGTTAGCCTCTGCAGGCCTTCCCCACACACTGCCTGGTAACTTGAGCTGTGCAGGGGGGGAGGGATTTGACACTTACCCCCATATCCTCCTACTAGCAGCTGGCCAAAGCGGCTGGGCGGGTGGTGATGGGAGGAAAATCGTACGGTTGTCCCTTAGCTGCCCTCAGGATTGAAGTCCCACTCCCCAGGAACCCTTTGTGCCATGACAGGTGTGTGCACCTGCCTGATTCCCGCATGCACCTCCCATATCGCTTCCCCTGCCGGAGGAGACTCTGCAGCTGTGATGGCTGGACAGGATTTCCCATCAGTGAGTGCTGAAGGAATATCCTTCTAGCGCACCGGTAAATAAGTGACATCAAAACATTCCGGATGGAAGAACAAAGCTGTAAAAACAGGGACAATATCTTAGGAAAATGAAAAACCTAGAAAGTGTTAGGCAACATTAATATAGTCATTACTGCTGGTCTGCCTGTGAGATATTCCCAGACACGCCCCAGGATGAAGTGGGGTTAAGGCTAGAGGACATATCACTAATTTCGGTTAAACTAAATTGCAGGGATATTGTAATGATCCCAAGACCGAGTGTTATTGACTCAGGAAATTCAGATAAGGTTGAGTTGTTAAGAAATTCAGACGTGCATTTCCATATCTGCACTGCATGGGCATCCAAATGCCCTGCACTCTACCAACAGACCCTTCAAACTTCCCATAGAGTTAAAGCTCCCTTAATTTCCTACCTAGATTATGTTTCTTTTCTTTTTTCTTTTCTTTTCTGCTAGGATTAATTGTCCCTTCTTCTCTGTTACTCTCCATAACTGAAAGTTTTCCCCTCAGCAGAAATGCTCGTGTGCTGTAGTGACACTGTACCAAACTTATTTAGCCTTAACTGTGGTTGTGGGCCCAGATTAAACTGATTATTTTTTCTAGATAATTTACTCTTCTTCATTATTTCCCCTCGCGGTGTCATGCCCGGGCAGGGATAAGGTTGTTTGGGTGCCCTAACTGTGCACTTCCATACCCAAAAATGTTTGGCTTTGTTTCTTGAGTGTTAACTTTGTGGGCTGATAACACTTGGTTTGGAGCCCAGCAATGCAGTTTTCCTAAACCGGTGGTAAGTACTAAACTTTAACTACCGGTACATTTTTATGTTGCTCATCTGGGAATCTCCTTGCTTTTTAAACTGAAAATGTTACCTCTTGCACTCCACTCTCTCTGTTATCCTATACACACACTCTAATTTCCCTCCCTTCACTCTCCCTGCCCCCTCAAGCTTCCACCAGATGCACCTGTGGAGTTGCTCTGGTGCAACAGGTACCTTTTGTAGAGATTTTTTGTTATTACTGCAAAATTTGTCAAATTGCCCCTTTCAAAATGGCCACCATTTCCCATTTTTCTTCACATGAGTGAAGCAATAGCTGCCTGAAAGGAAAATAGCGTCCCCTATTCTGTAAGAAGGCAGAGACGCTGTCTCATTAACATGCAGAGCTGAGCACAAGTTAGAATTTCGACCACACAGGAAATTGATATTTTGCATTTGGTTTTTGTCTCTACTAGAGTGAAAAGGCCAAGTATTAGAATGTCTTGCAGAACGTGAAGTTCTGAAATTTCAATATGGAAATATTAAAATATTATATTTGGTTCCAAACAAGTTCAACATTAAGCTAAGGTGTCACATTGCCTCATGGAAGTTGTCGTTTGGGTGACTTGTGCTCTCATTGTTCCCTGCCTGAACTGCATCTGCCTTGACGCCAACGGAGCACCATATGACACTGTCATAGGAGAGATCTTGGTTCATCATGGGAGATGTGATTAGTCAGTGAGTCCCACCCCGTAGGGAATGGGGGACATGAATCACTGTGACAACAGCTCTCATGAGGCACCGCTGCACTTTACACAGATGCACCATAGTGTCAAGATGATTTGAAACCAATATTACAGCTTGATTCAACAAACAGAAAAGTTTGTATTCAGCTCAAATCAACCAAGAACTAAATGTTTCAATTTTCCCACTAGAAAACTGCAAAACTCTGGCAAAATCTAAATTTTCCCACAGGAAACTTCAGTTTGGCAGGAACTGCATTTTCCATCAAATTCCTTTCCATGGAAAACTGCCAACCATCTCTGAGGAGATGGCAGCCATTTTGACAGAGGGCAGTTCTTCATTGAATTCTCTATGCCTACCATTGTTCCCTTCAGTCTCTGCTTTAGGAGAAACTTTCACTGAGAACAGAAAAAAATTACTATGGAATCTAAAAATAAATATAACTCTATATCCTCAAGATTCCAGTACATTTTAACTGAAAAGTTTTTTTAAATGGGCTAGTCTGCGATTATTAATGGCAAAAAAGTCTGACACTGGATTTTAAATTTCTTAAAGGGCCCATTTTAACTGGTAAATTTCCAGAAAATTCTGTGCTCAGCCAATTGCTGTAATTTAGGGGAAGATATAGCTTCTTCTTCGATGCTGAACCTCCTCTTCAAGTGCAAAACTCAGCTCATGCTAATTACAGAATCACCGCTGCCACATCAATAGTTAGTGGACCTGCAGTGGAATTGCACAGAGAATTCCAAGAGCTGGCCTAATCCATAGAAGGAGAAACCAAATCCTTTCTCGGACTAATTTGTTTTAATGGGGCAGTCTTATAAATCTTTACTACTTCTATGCAAATTCTTGGACTAGAATTCTTGCTGGTTCAGGCCCTGTGTACATGATAAAGGCAGACTTGTGTCACAGGCTGTATCTGCAGCTTGTTGCTGTTCCTAATTTAAACAAAACACTTTGACTTTTCTATACTGTCAAATAGTAGAAGTGAGGGTATTACAATGGCATTCTTCTCAAAATGGCCACAAACTGAGGGCAACTTGGCCTTCAATCCCCTGGAGAACAATGGGTGATGGCAGTCATTTGGAGAGAGGGCAGTTCTTCATGGAATTCTGGAACTGATCATTGTATCATTCGGGTTCTGCTGAGCTAGAGGATTTTACGACAAATGGGAAAAAATGACCAAGCTCTCCATTTCATCTGAACTTATTGAAATCTTGTATCTGGTCTCCATTTAAACTCCTCTTTTAGGATTAATGAAAGAGGCTGGATTGGTCTGTTAATCAGATTAGAGACAAAGTCTCACACTGGATGCTAAATTTCATAAAGGACTTGTTTTTAATTTGAATTGCTAAACTAACAGATGTACTAGTAAATACATATTTTTTCTGGGTCGTTGGTAAATGCCGTAATTTGAGAAGATACTAGATCATCTCCACTATCCTTTTCATACGTAAGTGAGTTTTGCACTTATAGCAAGGATTCAACCTCTTAACTACAGAGTATCAACCAATGTCTCCATAACTTATGGAAGAACCTCACTAATTTCAGTTGCATAATCCACAATTAATTACTGGATTCAGGAGTTATCAATTAAGGGCTCAATTCTGCATTCCTTATTCACACAAAATTACTACTGAAATCAGTTCTGTGTGTGTTAAACATGGAGAATCAGGACCCAAATAATAATAATAAAAAAACTAATTGTAAAAAAGCCCATTACTTAGGACAATTAATTTTGTTTTTAATACTTGATATCTAGCCAAGTTAATAAAAGCCTAGGGAAAAAACTTCATTACAACATATGGTATTATAATAAATCCTTTTTTGGCATGAACAATAAGGCATGTAGATTAGGAAGGCTCAACTGTGTTTCATCAAACAAAGCTATCTGTGACCTACTGGTGCAAAAAGATAGTTTCATGAGGCTTCAGTGAATCTTCTATACCCTAAGCCTCAGTTTTGCTCCCAGTGATGTTTCAGACAGACTTCAGTGGAGTGGGTCCATAAAGGGGCCAAGAAAATAGTTTGGTGGTGAAAACCACTGAAATTCTTTCCATTCCAGGTAGAAGTTGAAAAGGGATTTTATAGTCAAAGGTCAGAAAGGATCATTTTCATCTGCTCTGACCACCTGTGTACCACAGCTAATGACGGGGTGGACTGCATCAAGCTCCACTCATGGCTGAATGGGAGCGTTTCTCACAGAAAGATGTTCCATGCAGATGTCAGGACTCTGAATGGTAGAATCTTTCATCCCTTAGGAATCTGTTCCAGTTGTTTCACTCACACTCACACATGCTTGCACACTTTGAAATTTGCTGACTTACCTTCCCACCACTGATTCTTGTAAAGCCTGAGTTTGCTAGGTTGGAGTGCTCAGACATCTTCACCTATGTAGCTACCTACAGCCCATGACTAACAAGCTCTTCTAACATTTCAGGGGACAACTACTGGGTGATTGACACCGATTATGACAACTATGCCATTACTTATGCCTGCCGCAGCCTGAAAGAGGATGGCACTTGTGATGATGGATACTCCCTTATCTTCTCACGCAATCCTCGTGGGCTCCCACCAGCCATCCAGCGCATTGTGCGTCAGAAGCAGGAAGAGATTTGCATGTCTGGCCAGTTCCAGCCAGTGCTGCAGACAGGTACGCTAAGATATGAACAGACTCCTACTGTAAGAGTCAGCTGCATATTTCCTAATGCAACAAAGTCGTTGCAGCCTAATTAACAGTTCTTTTGTATGCAATATTAAGTAAGAGTGTGACTGCAAAGTGAAATACTTAGAAGTTAAAAATGCCAGATTTATGGTTGATGTGCAGACTTAATTCTGCCCCTTGTCCCCATTCTATGCGGTAATGAGGCTGATATCCTGTGGAAGAACAGGATGTCATGGCATTAGACCATCCTAATGGATACATACAAAAGGGCAGATTTAAGGTTGCCTTGGCAACAGGAAGTTTGGCATTTCCTAACTTTCAAGTCTTTGACTTGGCCAGCTAAATAAAGTCCTTCTAAGTTAGCTGCAACTCTGTGCCTGTACAAAGGGAAAAGGGAAAAACAGATTCAAGTACTTAACAGGCTCTCCCCATCGTGAGGCGCCAGCAGGGTTTGAAGCCTGAACCTTCTGCACAGACTGCTATAACTGGAGCTGCGCTTCCAACTGCATTAACTGGCAGGAGGAGACGTGGCTGTTTCTCCGGGTATGTTAATGAGTCACATGCTGGATCTTGAGGGCGCTTGGGGAGCAGCCAAGCCTAGTTACCTGCCCTTTGAGCTGGGGACATTCTAGCCCCACATAGTGCCTGTGGGGTGGAGGAAATGGCCCTTTGATGCCATGTGCTGGAAGCAGGGGAACTTCTTGGTAGGGAAGCCTGGCTTGGTTACCTGCCCTCCACCAGAGCTGTGGGACTTACAAACTCATGTGTGGTGCGTGGGCTACTGAGGTAATGTGTTGAGTGGGGAGGAAGCCCAGCTCTGTGCACTTCCCTCCTCCCAGCCCCACGAAGTCCGGCTCTGGTAGGTCTTGGCCCTTCGCAGCACAGTGTGGGCTGCAGACCTGGCTCTCCAGAATACTGGGTTGGGTTATTCAGGCTTGCTGTCAGAAACTCTCAACTGAAAATGCAAAGGAGAGGGAAAGCTGGTGAGCAGTTCATCTGCCCAAAATGCTGAATGGATTGAAGACAAGGCACTTAAGTAGCCAGAGGGCTATTCCTTTCCTGCTTTTCAAAGGTCTGCTGCACACAATGAAGTGGGTGAGAGCTTTCCAGTCAGAAGGGTGCAAGAATCTCTTAAAATGGAAAGTGATAAATAACCTAAATATAGGGGGACTAATCAGATCCCTCTTAAAAACAGATGCTTCATTGAGAGTACAGGTCCCAGCATGGAACGCTTCATTAACTCACAGTCACAGGACTCATTCAGTCACAAAGTAAGGTGCTATTTTTGGGCCTGATCTTGACTTGCTCAGGCAAAACTCTTACTGAAGTCAATGGGAATTTTGCCTGGGTAAAGTCTGCAAGTTAAAACTTTGTAACAGTGTTAAACTGCCCGGGTGTGAGTCGAGGAACAAACAGAAACAAGCTGTGGCAACGCAGCAGGAATGCAGGGAAGTGTAAGCTGGGTTTACCCAAAGAGCTGACCCAGAGGCTTCTGGCTACATACTTTTATTGCTGGTTGTGGCTGAGAAAGGAGCACTGGTTACTGGGCAGGGCATCTGGTGCTAAATTGATATACTAGGTTGAGGTTATGGTCCTTTGTGGCTAGTGATGGCTGAAGTAACTTAGAGCAGCCTAAGGACTGCTCTAACACATTATGTGGTAGAGGCATGCACAGAGAAGGATCCAGACAGTACAAGTGAGAGTTTTGGGCACTAATCCTGAACTCTATTTTATAAGAACCCCCAAATTTCTGCAGCCGTAGCTGAACTGAGGATTAGAACATTGCGACGACTCTACAAATTCATTTGCATGGACTGAAAAAAATGAACTAAAGTTTTCTTTCTTTCCTTCCTTCCTTCCTTCCTTTTTTTTGCAGGTGCCTGCTAAGGAATTACACTTGTGATTCAATTTCTAAGACCAGAACCTAGATCACTGTGTCTTGAAGTTTTCAGTCTCTTAAAAGTCAAATAGTTTGGACCAATGTTTTTTTCCTGAAAAACATGTTAAAATGTTGTTTTTTTGTAACCCGAGTGCAATTTTCAAAGGAATAACGTTAATGTGATGTTCTTAAAAAACCTCTAAACATGAATTTTGCTATCTACTGCCTGTCTCATTTAACCTAGCCTCATTTAACCTTAATTTTTAAGTAACAAAGCCTGGTGGGACAAGAAGTCTGATGCAAGATTGATAAAGTGTGATCCTCTCATTCCAAGTTAATATGGTAGAATATTTACTGCTAGTAACTATTAGTGCTGAAATTTTCCAATTGGGGTTGGTGCCCCATTGTGATGGCTGTTTCTAGTCAGACAACTGGCATCAAACAACTTCAAACTAAGAACACAATAGAGGATCACACAAGAGGCTGGCTTTCTAAAAGCTTGGAATACTGAATCCCTGGTTCCCCTTAAGGGTTGAACAAGCTCAGCCTCATCAAAGCCCTGTGCAGCTGCTTGATCCAAGCTCCTGGCTATTAGTCCTAACAATAGGTATGAAAATTCTTCCCACCACTTTCCTCCACCCTCCTGTCTCATCATCTGAGGAACAATAGGTTTTGTGCCCAGGAGTTGCTTTTGTCTGTGCAGAGAGTCAGAGAAGTAATGGTAGTAGACCGTTCCTCTTAGGAAGATGTGGGGGAGGACTTGAAAAGGCATTTCTCAGTCACACAATTCCCTTTCCATGGGACATGACTGATCCTCAGATGTTAGTGGTTTTCAGCAAGAAAACTAAACCCACTGACTTGATATACCGCGTTATGCTGACTCATGCAACCCTGTAGCAAGGGCATCTTTCTGTGATTAGTCATTACTTGGGATAAGACTGCAGCCAAACCAAAGTGCATGATAAGACACTGGCACTGCTGAGCGCTTGGCAAATGACTGACTTTTCAGTTTGCTGGCATTTGGGAACAATTGGGGAAAAGTTTGGTTGCAAATAGCATATAAATGCCTGTTAAAGGCTCTTCTAGCTTGAGTGTGGACAGTGCGCCAGGAATGTGGTGAGCTCTCCCTAAAGGGTAAGTGGTTTGTTCTCACCAAGTCCCTACTCTGCATTGCCCCTGATATTTAGCTGTAACAGAAGTATGCTAGTTGAGGCTAGCACAGTTTGCTCACTGCCTTTCCAAGAGAGTCTTCAATGGTCAGGAAGGGGAGAAAGATTGCTAAAGCTCATGTTTAAAGCCATGGGCAGAACCTGAAGTGGAGTAGGAAATGCATAGATACTCCCGACCGGAAAACAATTTAGATACACACTAGTAACCTGTATGTAAACTACTGTCACGTGTTCTGAATAAACATACGCAGTCCATCCGGTCACACTGGACTAATGCAGTAGTCAGTGGAATGATTTATCGCCTCTCTGTCCTCTAAGGTAGTGTCAGGGATGAGTTCGGTCAACTTAGGACTCCATCTCAATTGATCAGACAAGCTAAAGTCTTAACCAAAGGAAGGTTAGCTTTTGATGAAGACTCTTGGACCAATATGCCACCTTCTGGAAAACTGGGATCTTTAATGCTTATACAAAATTAGGACCTGGGTGTAGCCCAATTGGTGTATTGAGTATTGATTAATTTCTTAGACTCCAGTGGTTGGTAAGAGTTCAGTCTCCTAAACAGCTACGGCACCTGGAAAATTATTACCAATGGTATTAGAATAAGAGACCCAAGGGGCACTGGAGAAACAACTGCAATTTATCACAAGTCCCTTTATTAACAAATCTGCTAAGCAGATAAACAATCCCGCCAACACTGAATGACCTCAGCAGACAGGGAGAGAGTACAAAGTGTTTAGCCCGGTGCCTGGCATTACTTACATCTCCCAGCTCCATGACAGCAACTGAGCCCCAACGCTCCACTGCACCGGTGTGCCCTGCAGACCTCCTATGCCAGGGGCCAGGACTTGAAGGCACCAGGGGCCCGTTGCAGCCAGAAGCAAGGTCTGTCACTGTCCCAGCAAGGGACTCTCACCCTTCACATCCAGCTAAGCCGGGGGGGGGCGGGGGGGAAGACTGGGAGCATGTGCATTATTGTTAGTGGGCATGTTTCAGAGTGCAGTGCGATGGGTCAGTTATTTGACATCCTGGAGCCAATTCCCTTTCTAGTCTTTTAATTTATCCCTATCCTTTACAAGACTCAAACATTGTTTATCATTCTCTATTGCCTTTGATATCCCCTCACGGTAAACCAGGATGTCCTAGAAATCACAGTGGTTGTCTGTCATAGGTGAAGGCTCTGTGCACAAAGAACCTCGGACCCACTGCTCTTATGGTGAGTCACTGAGGCCCTGAGGAGGGTGGAATAAGGGTGCCACCATCCTGGGGGCTCAGGGCTTTCCCAGCAGGGGCCTAGATAATGAAAAGCGTTACAGGAAGAGTGGGTAGGAATGCCTGTGGTGAAGGTTGCTGGACACTGCCCATTATAATAGCCTGTTTTCAGTGCTTTTAGATTTTAGCCACTTAGGCTGAAATTTTCCATGCAGCAAAAGCTACACCAGTATGTTTGATGTATGGTAACCCCAAGCCTGAGCTTTCAGAGCTGCTAAACACCTGCAACTCTGATGTAGGGCTGTGGATGCTCAGCGCTCCTGGAATCCCCCATGTCTTTAAGCCAGGAAGCACTAGGGGAGGTGAAATTCACTATAGCTCATAGCATTGTATAGGAGGGAGGAAATACTAGAGTAACAGTTCAGGATAGAATTTCAAAGAGTGGGAGCTGATGATGGATCCTTACGGGAACATCATAATAGTTTCATTATTACAGAACTTCTAAAGAAAAAACCACCCTATGGAATTCACTGGCTAAGCCAGCCTTCCTATAAACACTGAACCAGCCTATGCATTATTCGCCTGCAATGGCATTTAGCTAAGGATTTGAAAGACCCTTGCCCATTGAAGTAGAGTAGTCTGAGGAGTGTTAGCTGCTCCATCTGTGCCAAGCTCCTAGAATTCTATTTCTTGGTCAGCAGAGGCTGAGAGTGAACTGCCCTCTTTACAAGTGCTGCCATTTCATCAGCACAGAGCTGCCAACCTGCCACGGCAAAGGGCCCTGTCCCGTCACCGTTCCCCCACCACCACCCCCGTCCCCTACCTCCCTCAAGACAGATGTTGCTTTGCTCTTGCTGAGAACAATGAATGGCCATTCGGAAAGTGGGCCTTTCTTCATGACAAACTTTCAGTTATGGAAAATAATGGCAACTTATCATAACGTACCTTTCCAAAAGCTTCTCATTACACCAGAGCTCCTCCTGTGGTCATACAGGCAGGAGGGGGGATATTTGGGTGTACGTAGGTATAGCTAGAGGTGCAGGAGGGGGAGGGATTTGGGTTGTATGCACACAGAAGTGTACGGCAAGAAGGAAGAGGCAGGAGTATTTTAAGGAATGGAAGTGCATAGTTAGGACAACAACTCAACTCTAATTTTGCCCCATTAGATTCTTCTAGCGTCTCATAGTGTTAACTCACTGAACTCTTGGGCGTGAGCTACACTTGAGTATTTTGAGTGTCAGCTCCCCCCCATTCTTAACTTAAATTCTCCTTCAGCAGAAACCATGGCAAATACCTACCTTGATTAAGGTACGTGCTTGGGGCCCTGCAAGGTCTCACTTCAGAATGCAGAATTAAGGGGCCTTAGCTCTGCATTTCTATGCATTAACATTGTTGGATGTCTTTTAAGTTTAACGGTAACTGTCTTTTCTGGTTTTGATGATCTGTATGGGAACACGTACAACATCCCTATAGTGTATGTTCCTCTGAATTACTGAGCTCTACGGCGATGGAATGTTTACACGGTATTATAATGTTCAGCCACTAGGTGGTCTCCTGTGTAACATGCCTTTCCTGAGCTGGGAACAGCCAGACCTGGCAGTGCATTGTATACTTAAGAGAACACATTTCTGGTATCTCGCTCAACGGTGAAAGTGCTATAGCTAGTCCATATCTTGTACAGGAATCGTAGCTCTGCAACCTACTGTGTACAAGGAGTACATGACCGCTGCTCTTAACTATCTTAGTGGTTGTTCCCTAGGGCTATAATCAATGAGGCTAGTGGAACAAAACACATATTGGTGGGAGGGGGGGGGGATTGCTGATGGCAGTGACACAGTCCTGACACTCAAATGTGGACCAATAGCCTTTGAATCCACAATGCCAAATGCTTCCTCCATCTTACTGTACAGCTGATTTCATATTGCAATTCAAGTATGCATACTTTGTTATACTGGTGAGGTATTTTATATCATCACAGAGAATGTGTTCATAACAGAGGCTTGTTCCTCCATTGTAAAATAGCCTAGCTCTTTTCACTGCAGTGATCTTTCCCTTTCTGAGTACTTTAAAAACACAATACAAAGTGCTCCAATTATGAGGGACTAGATTAAACCCACAAAGTGCTTTGAGTTATGAAATAGTCATTAGCAAGTGCACAGAGATCTCACCTAGAACTGTGCAAAGTAGCAGATTTTTCAGATTGGGGGCCACAATCTTTCAGATCAAGGTCAAACTACACTTTGTTTTGTTGGAGTTTTTACCTTTTAAAATAAAACTGAAGCAAAATTCAGAACAAAGTTGCTTCGAATCCGAGTCAGAATGTTTTGTTTTGTAATAGGTTCAGTTTTTGTTTCTTTTTTTGTTTTCTTTTCTGACCAAAACAATCTGGCAAATTTGACATGAATTCATGCGATGTTTTGTTCACCCCAAATACCCATTTTTGGTGAAAAAATTTAATCTGACAAATATTGCCCAGCTGTGCATTCATATAAGCTCAATATTCATTACTCCTTTGTTTTGTGTGAGGCTATAATCTGCTGTAAAATACTGCAAAATACACCATTCCCAAGTGTAGATTTTCTAGTTTAAAAACATGTCCATTTCCAGCCATCTGTCACATACAAAAGCATGTAATGTTCAAATTTGATAAATTTATAAAAGCCTCTAACTGGAGCCTCTCTAACAAACATTTTGTTGGCCATGAGGGTAGCCAGGACCCAGGATTTCTGTCATAAGGCCTCGGTTCGTTTAAGACAAGGCACACTGGGGGTTGTAGTCTGCAGCATGAGCATGTGACTGGGAGGAAGCAAGGCCTGCTGGGAAGAGGGAAGTAGGATTTAAAAGTGCAGTGTAAAGGAAGGTGAGGTGAGAACAGCTGCTGAGAACAGCTGCTGGCTGGTGATACTCTCCAGAGACCCAGCTCTGAGCTGGCGCTATGGGGCTTCCTGCTGCAAGGGACTGAGACGAGGCCTGAGAAGACTAGTGGGGGTGAACAGCCAGTGAGGGAAGGTGGCTTGTACCTTCTGAGCAGAAGGGAGAATGAAAGAGGCCAGGGTCTGTGCTGGTGATGCCCGGCTGGGCGGGGGCAAGGTACCCACAGCCCCCTGAGGCAGAAGGACTTTGCTCATGCAGGCGAGGGCCCAAGAGTGAGCAAATGGCTGCCTGGAAGCTGCTGCACAAAGGGGTGAGGAACGTTGTACTCTCTGCTATAGAGGGACAACAGACTGCACTGAAATCCCAGAATCCCCCGGGGCAGGGGACTGTACTAATCCCTGGGATCCGGGGAGAAGAGAAGGGCAGAAGAGGCTGTTCTGTTCACTCGTTGGGCCCAGCAGCAGCAGCAGCCCAGCCGGCCAGCATCCCACGTCCAACCAGTACTGCAAATCTGGTGAGGAAATTCAGTCCCAGCCACACCTCCCCTCACAGGAGAACACTGTCCTCCAGGCCCAGGGCGTGAGTTGTTGGCCCTGACTCCATACATCGACACCAGGCTCCTGTTACCCCAGCATTCGGGCGGACTAGCTCTATTGCAACCACTTGAGTTCCACCAGCATGTAAGAGGCCAGGCCAAGGCACAGTTATTTCTTCTTCACTTTCAAACACTGTTTGGGATGATACATGTCTTCAAACTCCAAAGAGTTCGCAGTGAGAACAGGAGTACAGTGCCGTAGGCTAACCCGCGAATTCCCTTACTAGTGAGGCTGGAGTTGCATCAGAAGGTTATCGTTTGCAGCAGCATAACCCCACTCTGCTGCGCGCTGGAGACAGCTGCAGATTTCTCTTCTGGCTGTTGGACAGTTTTGCACTCATGCGAGAGCTTCGGTGTACTGCACAGGAATGGAGAAAAGGCCTGGCTTGGTCCAGTAGTCGACGGCACGCACTCTGTAAAAGCCTGAGACCGTGGTTCCTGCCAACAAAAAGGTTAAAGCGCGGTCAGTGCAAAAGACCAACATTTGCTGTGTGTTCAGAGGGGCTGGGACCATACCTATTCCTGCGAGAGACGCATTAGTGGGATGGAGTGGGGATGTGACTGGGGGCTGGCTTCTAACAGGAGTACTTGGTAAGTGTGGCCCATTTGTTCCCAGCCCCTGTACCTGGCCAGCTCTACTGCTAGCTGTAATGATAATCCTGAGGAAGTTAAGCGTAATACTCTCCCCAGCGGCTCCAAATATCTCCTCTTTCCTAAGGCAAATATGTAGGAAGATCCGATCTTACACGGGATGAAGTGAATAGCTGTGGATTGTCTTTACAAAACACGAGAAAAGTTAAATGCAAAAAGCTGGCAGGGATAAGCCAGGTAAGGCATAAGCCAACATTCCAGCAACATAAAAGGTAGCAAGGCCGTTCAGAGGGGAATTATTTCTGTCAAAATGCAGAGTTTACTGGATTAAGCTACACATCCTGTGGGTAACTGTGATACAGCATGGCCAGAGGGCAGCAGGAGAGGGTTAGAAGGGAGCCTTATTCCCTGTAGAGGGAAGAAAGTTTGCTACAGATCAGTTAGAGCACCTGAAATCAGTCACCTGATAAATAACCCCCCTGCTTCAATCAGACAGGGGAAAGTGTTAGAGCAGAGAGGATTGGTGTTGGCGCAGAGAACAGTTTGAAGGAGTAGAAACAGAGTGGACTGGAGTTGGAGCTGAGAGCAGTTTGGAGGGAAACAGAGCACAGTTTGGAGAAGTGCTGCGGTGGGCTAATAAGACCAAGACCCTAGGTAAGGGACACCTGGCTTGTGCACAGGGAGGGCAGGAAGCCCCCACAAGCTGAAGGGCAGGAGAAGGAAGTAGCCCAGGGGAAGGAACTACTAGTTCAAGTGGTTTACCGCTATCTCTAGGGCCCCTGGGCTGGGACCCGGAGTAGAGGCCAGGCCCGAGTCCCTTCCTCTCCATTCCCCTCCTCTAGGACACTAGTGGGGAAGTTAATATCCCATTTCAGGGGCAAGAAACAGCATCCTGAACCCCCCCTCCCCAAGGAGAGAAAGTGCAAGACCCATCATAGTAGTGCCGGCAATTAGCCACAGTAACATTATATGCAACAGTTCATATTTCCCTTGGGGTCTTCAGGAAGGCACTACCTTTTTTTGTGCTTATCTGTGCAACTTTAACACTGCACGAACACAGCATTTTGAATTTGAAAAAGTACCTGATTTTAGTGTGTCGTACTCAGGGGCGTGCCGTGACATTTTCAGCAAGGCATGCAATTCTGCACTGGCATGCAAAGTGTGACCGCTTGCATGTGTGTTTCGGAGGCTAAAGAGAATTGTCCCCCAAGCACAACTAGTCCTGGGGCACACAGAGCATGCGTAGCATACACCGCTGGCATGCCACTGGTTGTACTAGATGATGTCATGCTGTTTCCAGTTGATGGCTCTGTATCTCATTAGAGCACATCACTCAGAAGCCAAGTTCTCCTCTATTCCATACAAACTGGATCAGTTTTTATTAATGTAACTATGAACATGCAGTGGAGTCAAGAAACTTGGTCTGGAGCGCTCTGTATTATAGATACTCAACCCTCATTGTTTTCAGCTTCTTTCTCTGAGCCAGTTGCTGTAGCACTTATCCCTTACTTTGGCAAAATACTTGTTGACTTCAAAGGCCGTGTTCCCTGATTTGCCGAGAGCAGCCCTGATGTCATTAGGGCTATGTGGTCTCACGTTTAGCCATGGGAAGGCTGAGGCTATTCTGTGTTCAGCCCTCTGCCAGTCATCGGCAGCACACGTAGACCTGAGCCCACATCCAGTTTTCCAGCTGATTATTCAGACCCTGTGGGGAAGGAAAAGCCTCGGCTTGCTGTTTGGTGGAAGTGCAGAATCATGGAAGTAAGACACGTTTGTGAAAAAAATCATGGTGGGATTGCACCACCTGACTGTCCAGAGTCAGAATCTGTTGCCTGTGCTGCTCTGGTCATGCCACCTGTGTGGCACAAAGAGAGGACATTTGGCTGGGAGGGCACCCCCAGTGTAATAGCAGGTATAGAGCTGGTGTGGCTGGCTCCCATGCCCAGGGAGGGGCAGTGTGCTCTGGCTATCCCTCCAGGAGCCTTTGCCAGCTGGTACAAATAAACAGCAGCTCCCAAGATGTTCTAACTTCAACCACAGCAGAAAATCAGGGACCCATACCCTGCTCCTGCAAGACCTTCCCCTTGCCCATGCTGTGGTTCACCTTGTGGCCTTAAAAATCCCTGTCAGTGCCAACCGGCAAAGGGTCTATTGTTCTGTAACAGCCACTCTCAGGCCTGACAAACTCACTACACCTGTCACACTCCTTTCATAGTACTTACTCCAAAAGGCTTGCGTGAGGTGTCTAATGGGAGCTTATGTCACACTGATCCTCACAGGTATTGGGTGATGTACGTACGGGTGACATTTAAGAAACTGTGTGTATGAACTGAAAATAGGTGGATTTAGACTGTCTCCCAGGCAGGGTTGGTAAGTTGGTTTTGCCAGACAAAAGGATGTGAAATCCCCCGCCCTCCGTTCCTATGTTCATCAAGCACTGTAAAGCCAGCACAAAGAACGTCCCATTTACACCTGTGAGGCAACAGGAAAAACAGGTCGACGAGGGATGGAAAAGAAAGAGTAGCTGGCACCCCTGGAAGGAAACCACAGGGCAGTCACCCTGAGTCTAGGGACAAAAATAATGGGCCCGGGGGGCGGGAGGGATGTAAGAGGAAAGCACAAGGACCCCTCTTTTATCCTGCACTAGGGTGGGGGGTGACCGGGTAGTGCAGTCACACTACAAAAACAGAATCTCAGCCAACCTTGGCTGAAACGCTGCAAGACCGGGCTGAGGTGAGAAATCGCTTTAGACAAGGTTAGCCTCCTGTTAATGTTAAGTCTGAGTCTAGTGTAAGCGGGTGATATTTTGGTGTTATTTGTAACCTGTTGTTGTGGTTACCCATGGTCACAATCTCATTTCCCTTGGTTAAGAAACAGATTTGTTTTCTCGATCAATAGATTACAGTGCTGTGTTGTTATGCTGCAGCTCATACTCAGCTGAATCAACCAAGTGTATACTATTCCCTTGGGTGTAACGAACCTGGTCATGGCTGTGAATGTCCAGCAACATGGGCTGCATGTTACAGGGGATGCTTTCAGAGTGGCTCGGGGACCTATTAAGGTGCAGAGCAAAGGACGGGCTGGCGGAGCCCTGAGGAGAGTGCTTGAGTGGCTGGAGGTGTCCAGGAGCTGACATCCAGCTTCCACAAGCAAAACTCCCTCACACAGGAGGTGGGGGACAAGGTGACTCACAGGCCTGGGCATCCCAAGAGAGTATCACACACCTACACCTTGAACTGAAGCACAGCAGCTGATCTGGCCCCTGATGTCATCTGTCTAAAATGAGATTCTGCCTTGCTTCTGATGGAGTCATTGGCAAAACTCCCATTGCCAACAGCAGAGTCAGGATCAGGCCTGTGCCGGCTAAGTGCCTGGGGCAGGGACCAGATCCTCCGGTGCTCTAAAGATCCATGTCCACACACGGCACGTAGTGACAGGAATATTACTGTGAATGACTGTGTGGATAACTCAGTACAGCAACATCTGGCGTGAGCTTCCTTCCCTGTCCGTCCTGCCCGTGTACTGTGGCAATGGAACACAGGGGCCAAAGATGGAGCTGCTTCTAACATTCGAGCCACAGTGGGAGTTTGCTTCAGTGAAAACTGAGCAAGGACCTCAGGATCATGTGCTTTGGGACAGATGGTGCAACCACTGTCCACGGTGACCAGAACTTCCTCACAATAAGGGCTGCATCCGCTGGCCCTAGCGGTATGATCCCTGGGAGAGGAACCTGGTCTCATTTTTGGCAATGAAGCACTTTGAACACATCTGGCTCTGTATTCCTTAAACTCAAAGACAAACATAACTTAGTACACTTTCAACCGAGTGAGAATGCCGAGGGGACAGATTAAGCAGAGTGTGAGTGCCAACTTTACCTGGACTGTAGATCCACAGAGTGAAGATTGTGTCTCTGGCATTAATCCGTCGGTATGCTTTTCCGTCCGATGAAAACTCAACTTCGAATGTTTTCAGACATCTAGGAAAGAAACCAAATACCTCAACTGGCTGCTGATGACCACGGGATGGCCACGTCTCCCCGTCCCCATCTTGTCTGTGCAGGAGGGTGAGGAACATTGCACACAACTGACCAGGGAAGTCCTGTGCTGCAGCAGACATGCCAAACACAAGGAGCAGGGGTCATGGCTCGAAAAGACCACAACAGAGCACCAGGACCGACTGACCTGCGAGGTGGTGAGAACCTTTGACAAACTGGTGAGCCCCTTCAGCTTCCCCAGATGCCAAGGGGAGGGACAAGGCTAAGCACCTCAGTGGAGACATTCAGCATCTCACAGGCGTAGGCCCAATATGCAGGAAAGTCAGCACTTACTGAGGGGCACTAACCAACTCCAAAGGATACACTGAGTTGGCTGTTTTGTGTCCCCAGTCTGCACATTAGTCTATATCAGTTGGTTTCTAGGGTAGCATGTCTACAGACAGATGGCTGCGTCTTCTGACCTGGACACAATCCTCCCCCTTTATCTCCGCATTGCTCGTTACATCTGGCAGGGGCAACTTGGACAGGATTGGATAAAGCAGCATCTTTTAGTACAGGGGCTTTTGTGGAGCCTCCTATCTCCTCCAGGGGAGAAAAACACCCTGAATTGCCATCAAAAACAATGAGGAATACTTGTGGCACCTTAGAGACTAACAAATTTATTTGAGCATAAGCTTTCGTGGGCTAAAACCCGCTTCACAGATGAATTGCCATTGTGTGTCAGTGAGGCTGCAAGCTCAGCTCACGCTGAACGGGCAGGGTAGCCTCAAAATTTCCTCCCAGGGATATCGCACATGGGTTCGAACAGTCGTTTTGGTGTTTAAAGCTACTGTGCTTTGGAAAAAAATTGACAAAGTGCCAGGGATAATGCCTATCGCTTCGCTGAGAGAGTAAACATTGCTTAGCTATTTAATACCTATCCCTGATAAGATTATATCTGTGTCCTGGTCTTACGTCTACTACTGTCTTAAAAACGCACTTACTTCGAATCCACGCAGTCATCGTCCCAAAGTACTGCAACTTGCCCCTTTATCAGAGGGATCAAGTGGACACCTGTCACCTGGGAGCAGAGCGAGGCCCAGGTTAATATAGAGGGAAGAGGTGCATTGCTGTGATAACACACTGATGATGCAGCAGCATCGGATCATATTTCATCCCTTTAATACGTAGTCTTGGCTTAACTATTTTGAAGTAAATGGGTAGCTAAAATTCCGGTGCTGCTTCAATATGGACTTCAAATGAAGTAACCTGGTTTTCCCAAGTCGTGAGTAAAAGGATCTCCCTTTGATTTCAGTGGGAACCTTGAAAAAAAAATCATTCCACTTATTTTGATGTCTCAGTCTGGACTTAAACTCAGTTTTAGATCCTTTTGCTCCAACTTCTTGGCCCCACAGTTCTGTGGCCCAATGCTCTTAATTCCCCATATGTCCCCTGGCAGTTAAGGGTACTCAGCACCTCATGCTTACCAGGCTAACAGGTGTCATCTCAGCTATGACTGCGTCTTATGTGTGGTTATAAAACATTTAAATAGGCCCTTAGCTGAAACATTATTTTTAATGTTTGGCTTTTAAGCCTTAAAGCATCTGACCCATCTTCAAGACTAGGAAATGTTATACTTCCCATCATTTCATTAATGATTTTTCCAGCAATGGGTAAGTTTGACTTTTAGCTCAGCTAGTTGCTCACACCACCTGCTGTGAGGATGTTTATCCTGGAAGGTGAGTCATGGAATCACTTTATCACAGGAAAATTTGGCTCCTTGCTTAAATAATTCTCCTATGCTGCCTTTTAACAGTAAGCAGACTCAGGCATTGCTGCCTTCATTAATTGAAGTCTGATAGCCCAACAGGGTATGTCTATACTGCAATCACATACCTGCGGTTGGCCCATGCCAGCTGACTTGGGCTATGGGGCTGTTTAATTGCAGTGTAGCTGTTCAAGCCTGGGCGCAGCCCAAGGGCTGAGATCTTCCCCCCACGCAGGGTCCGAGAGCCCAGGCTCCAGCCTGAGCCCGAACATCTACACTGCATTTAAACAGCCCCTTTGCCTGAGCCCCATAAGCCCAAGTCAGCTGGCCCAGGCCAGACCCTTCAGTGTAGACATGCCAGTAGACAGGCTGTACGGGAACAGTTACAAACTCAGTCCCCTGACACCAGGGGTGCTCTAGGCACCAGCAAAGCAAGCAGTTGCTTGGGGCGGCCTATTTGCAGGGGCGGCAGCTGGCAGGGATCCAGCCTGGGAGCTGAGAACCAACAGGAGCCTTGGGAGCTGTAGTTCCTTGGTTAGCTCCCTGCCTATAGAGCCAGCCCTGGAGCAGAGAAAGAACTACACTTCCCAGCATTCCCTTGGGCACTATCAACAAGAAAGGGAGGGGGAGGGAGTATGGTAGCTGAAACCTCATTCTGCAGCTTGCTGTGAATGGAGAGCTCGCTGCTAGAGCAGGGGTGGCACTGTGAATGGGGAACAAGTGTGCCCAAGGAGTAGAAGGATTTGGCCCAGATATACCCTTCAGAAGGCATCCCCAGACTGGATTAGGGATACTCCTTGCAGCCCCCAAAGAAGGAATTGGGTGAACTAAATGGTCAGTGCCCCTCTCTATCTGAAGCCTAGCAAGGGAGGTAGGTGGATCCCACTAGAATTTAAAATGAAAAGTAAGGGAGGGGAGGCTCTGGACCGGGGCAGCTTTAGATACAGTACTAGGCACTAGGAGGATTTCCACTTCTGAGCTATGGAAGCAGAAATTGACTTTTCCTTTCCAGATTTAGCTAATATTCAGAAAGGGAATCTAGCACCTGCCTTCCAGATTTGAACACCTC
>NC_133774.1:126543269-126656581 GCF_003597395.2 Chelonoidis abingdonii
TCAACTTTTCCTCATTTATAGAGGACAGTCTTATAATATGCATCCAGATATCCTCCAATCACACAAGCTGAAAACTGTTCCACTTTATTGCAGTTCTGTAACCATATGGGAACCAATCCTGTCTGTGTTCTGTGCACATCCAAAATTCCTGCTAAATGACCCGCCTTGGGAGCAAGTTATCAGTGACCCAGGGCTGGGGCGGAAAGAGAGTGCAAGGGGAGTGGGGGGTAAGAGTCCAGGGCTGGGGCAGCTGGGGCGTGCAGGGGGGACCCCAGTGCTGGGTTGGGGTCAGCCAAATTTTTTTTTGCTTTGAGTGGCAAAAAACCAAAGCTGGCCCTGCCTGACACTGAATCATGGTACCTACTTGATTGGGAACAGAGTGAGGTCTTGCACAGACATGGATGAGGAAGACTGATGGAAGTGGGAGTTCCTGTTTCAAGGTCAGGCGGCCATCCCCAGGAAATGGGAATGGTCCGGTCACAACCGGGTCCTGCAAACCAAAGCCAAATTGAGGCGGTGTGTAAAGAAATAAATATTCACCATTCTTTCTCCACTCATTTTATAGCTGTGCTGATTCCGCAGTGTAATGTTGCTGTACCTCTAAATTAGCACTGCCACTTTTAATGGTATTTAAAAAGTTGACAGCCCACTAGATCATAACTTGCAGCATTTCTCAGTGAAACAGGAGACTAATATCTATTCCTCCCCTTTATCTAACTGTTCAATGATTGCAGGGCCTGTTTGCCTGACTAATTAGTTACGCCCCAGATGCCCAAAATGTGAGTTGTGACCTCAGAGAGGGGGAGTCAAAGGTGGTCATACAAGATGCCCAGGTTTGCAAATTTGGTAATGTTGAAAACAGGAAAAAAAGGACAAGCGAGAGCTTTGTAATGTGTTCCATATGGCCAGCACATGGCTGGGACCTCCGTTCAGTGTAGATTAGTGCAGGATGTGAGGGGGTGCAGCAGATGGCTAAGAGTATTAGACCTCTTTCCGTGTGTGTGTGTATGTGTGTGTGTGTGCGCGCGCACACACGCGTGCACGCCTGCTACACAAGTCCCACGAAGAGCCCTTAGGATGACATGAAGTGCAAGATGCCATGCACGAACCCCACATGCAGCAGCGGAGCATTAGGCAAGCCTGAGAGCATGGCTGAGCCTTGCATGGACTGGCCGTTGTTTAGTCTTTGCCGCAGCTCAGTTCTGGTTGAGGGATGACTGGGGGAAAGGGCAATGTGAGGCTGTTCCTATGCCCATGTGGAAATTGGATGGACACATATGATGTATGGTTTATTAGTTTTGTGAGTGCCGTGTGCAGTTTGTTCCAAAGGGCTGCATTGGAGTACGAAGCCTGCAGAGTCACTGTGATCTTTAGAAGCCAAACATCCATCACTGAAAGGAATCTGAGGTTTTAAGGAGGGAGCCTGAAAACCAAGGCCACTTGCATGCCAGTTTGAGTAATGACACAGTAACGCCCTTCTGATTAGCTATCTTTGCAAAGCTCACCACAGTGCAAGGTGCACATGGTGTGCAAAAGAGGCACCTTCCTCGTGCACTGCAAATGACTGAGTTACAGGAACAGCTACGCGCTTGAAACCAGCGTCAGACTCTTTTGTGCCAGTGAGGGTGTTTACAAGCTGCCGACTGGGCAGCGGAGGAATAGGTTAAGTGTCTGGCCTGCAGACAAAGCCTGTAGTTAGCTTTGCCCCTCAACATCTGCCAAATAATTCAAGCCTGGGGGTGTCCTCTGCAGCTGAAGGGATAAGTGGGAGAAAGCAGGTTTCAGAGAGCTGGTAGAGCAAGGACGCCTGAGCGACAGGTAAAGCAGACTGGGGTGAGGCGACGGGAGAGTGCTGGATACCCAAACCAGGGGAAGTTCCTATCGTCTTCAGACTGAGAAGGAGGAGTTGCATTGCCCCACATCACCCTTACCTTAGTCCCTAGACCTGAGAGTGCAGAAGGAAGCCAGCAGGCTTTCCTTGAGGGGAAGGAAAGTGCAGGCTACAGACTGTTCATTCACACAGTCAGTGAGCAGATGGGGCCAGCTGTCCTCAGTCCCCCAGCCCGCTGAATTTAAGGCACCAGCTCTTTAAATGCCCAGTGAATGAGGGCAAGTCCAGACCCCTCTAAGGAGAAGGGATTCATAGAATCACAAAATATTAGGGTTGGAAAGGACCTCAGGAGGTATCTAGTCCCACCCCCTGCTCCAAGCAGGACCAATCCTGGGAGAGGGAAGGGAGGCTGGGAGAGACCTACAGATACGTTGATTTTTGTCCCAGCTGTTGACATCCAGCACAAGATGCTGGTTTTGTTATGGAAGGGTTCTCTCTACCTCTCCGTGTGGGGCTTTTCTGTCTAGTTCCTACTGCGGCCAGTCAGCTCTCTCCCACTGGTTCCTTGGTAAAGCTGGCCCAGGACACAGAGTGCTTATTTGAGACTTTCCATGAGACAGCTGCAGATCTCTGCTTTCCGTGTGAGTAGCGTATTGCAGTCTGTGGGGAGGGAGCCCAGGTGATGACAGTTAAAAGCAACCTGATCATATGGATCCTAAACATCTGACCTAGTGCCTCACACTTTCGTACGCTGTGTGCCTGCAAACCTGAGCCGGCCCTTCATCAAGCTCTGAACTAGTGACCTTCCCAGAAATCTGTTAAGTGAATGTAGAGCTTTTGCATTGCCCTAGTTTGCACTAGCGAGGTGGCTTTCATGAGGCAAAGTTCCCATTCTCCTCTTGATTTTAAGGACAGAGGTGCAGGTTTTCCTGCGTGATCAGCATTCTCCCCTTGCTGATGCTTTGACCAGTTCATCCTTAGTTTAATTTACTGATGTACATGGGCATTTCATTGAACTTCACTCTTCTCTCCAGCCGGCAATATCGATGTTCTGTCCAGGCGCAACAAGGCAGAGGCATTTACGGTAGAAAACACCTGGAAGCTGATAATCAAGTGGAGTCGTTTCCTCTTGTTTCAGACTCCTTTGAAGAAACTGAGCAGCTGATAATTCAGCATTTGGAGGGAATTTCAGACAAACTCTTTGTCCCCCTTTTAAGATGCTGCATCACTTGGCAGCAAGATTCGTACCAGGCCCTCAGCCAGCTTTAAATAGCTCTGAAGGAGAAGGATGACTAAGGTGGAAAATCTCATCCCACTTTTCTCCTTATAGTTCAGCCAGTCAAGTTTCTAAGATGGTGGCGATAAGTGTAGAATTGCCATAGACTGTCAATCAAGGTTCCTTAAGTCTGTTTAGCCAATCCAATCTGCATGGTCTTCCAGCAACCAGACAGGTTTCTCCACTGGACCGAGTACAATGTTTCTCTTCCATGAATTTTGCTAGTTAGAGTATGGTAGTTACATGCCTTTGGCCTAGTCATGGTTAGGGATCAGAAGTCTTGAGGGAGGGTTTGCAGATATTCTTTAATCTGTAAGATTATTATCAGCTCCAGAAACTTGAGAAACTCTGCAATAGGGCATTAAAAAACCACAAAGGTGAAGCCCAGCCCATATTGAAGTCAATGAGAGTTTTGCCACTGGCTTCAGTGGCACCAAGATTTCACCCTAAGTGTCACGTTCACTTTCTGGTTTGGATTTATCTTCAGAGGAATGAGAGAGGAGATGTTACTGCTTGACCAAGGCAGGGCAGTCACTTCTTAAAGGGCGAGACAATCGGTAAGGCAGGTTGGTGATCTGCATTCAGTCCTTCTGGCTGAATGGTTAGGAAAAGCTGCTACAATGCCAAATGTGTTTGAATTGCCCATCTCTGGTGGTTGGAGGGCCGCATGTGCTAACTGACTTACAGCCACCTGTCTGAGACTTGTCCTACATTTTATTTTTCCCCTGGTCAGTACCACTATGGACTTAGATTTAAAATTTAACATAAAAAGCAAAGAGCAGACACAAACAAGAGGGTTCCCACTCATCTCTGCAGTCCCTGAGCAGTCTTAAAGCTTTCGAGCAAGCTGTAATGCAGCTCCCTGTCTAGGCTTATCCTGGTAATCAAGGAGGAAAGAGGTGATAACCACATGACTCAGTCTATGCTAAACTCAGTATCTAAATAATCCTCCAGAAACAGTGGTTCTCAAACTTTAGCAACCTGAGGACCCCCATATTGATTTAAAAATTTTCAGGGACACCCCCCTCAAGCCCTCCTGATCAGCCCTAGGCCCCACCCCAACTCCACCCATTCCCCCAAGGCCCCAACCCAGCCCCACCTCTTCCTGTCCCCACTCCACCCCTTTCCCCAAGGCTCCATCCCCACCCCACCTCTTCCCATCCCCCACTCACTCCATCCCCCTTCCCTCCATCACTCTCTGTCCCCCACCCTCACTCACTTTTACTAGGCTGGGGAAGGGGGTTGGGGTGTAGGAGGGTGCAGGCTCTGGGAGAGAGTTTGGGTGCGGGGTCTGGGTTCTGGGATGGGGCAGAGGGTTGGGGTGTGGGTTCCGGCTGGGTGGTGCTTACCTTGGATGGCTCCTGAAAGCAACGGCCCCTAGGCGGGGGATGGGGGGACCAGGGGGTCTCTGTGCGCTGCCCCTGCCCACAGGCACTGCTCCCACAGCTCCCATTGGCCACAGTTCCCGGTCAACGGGAGCTGTGGAATCAGCACTTGGAGCAGGGGCAGCATGCAGAGACCCACTGCCCCCCCAACCCCCAGTGGTCGCAGGAACATGCTGGCTGCTTCTGGGAGCAGTGTGGTGCCAAGGCAGGCAGGGAACCTGCCTTAGCTCTGCTGTGCCGCTGAACTTTTAGTGCCTACAATCTCCCGGCATGCAGGCGGTGTTGGGAAGGAAGGGAAGGAGTTGAGGGAGGGTGGGGCAGGAGTTGATCAGCGGGGCACGTGGACCCCCTGGAGTACCTTTGGGGACCCCCAATTCCATGGACCCAAATTTGAGAAACGCTGCTCCAGAACATAAACTAGTCATCAGGTTCCTTCGCCATAATGTCACCAGTTCATGAACAGTGTGTTGACACTGACAATTTTTACCGCATATGCATCATACCTCGGCATTTCTTATTTGTTGGAATTTCTTTACAGAAGGAAAATCGGGGCTTCCTACTTTCTTCCACTCCAAATAGGGATTGGTTAGGTTGTTGTCCAGGTAGTATGTCACATACACAAGGTCTTTGGAAATACAAAGGAAACATGTAAAGCTCCTGATCTAGGTTTAAAGACGAAGGGTAAAACTTTCAAAAGTGCTTAAATGACTTAGGAGCCAAAGTCCCATTTTCAAAAGTGACTTCAGAGCCTGAATCTCACTGAAATGGAACTCGGGGTAAAATTTTCACAAGTGCCTAAGACTAAATATTTTCAAGCCTTGGTCCTTAATGTTATGCTCTTAAATTCCTATCTCAGCTCCTAAATAGAAGTGTCCTGACTTCCACAGGTGCTGAACCCTATAGCAACTGTTGAAGACAACACCAGTAAATCCTACACACTGTGCAATGTTCAATATCTGGATTACATTGTGATCAATCCCAGAGGGAACTCTTTGCTCAGCGAGACCTGGCTAAGGGGCAGCTGGGCTGAATAGTTTCTGAAAGGACAAAATTCACTGTATCCCTTAAAGGTCAGAGGCAGGGCCAACTCTGGGATCAGGGTCCACAATCTTTCCTAATACAGTGCTCCTAGGCCCTAGAAAATCTGGGGCTGCCAGGTAAGGAGAGATTTCTAGCTTGGTAATATACAAATTCTAGATGTGACCTCAGTTATGAAAATGAATGCTTTGGAAATGTTTAACGTGAACCTTTTCCTGGGGCTCCAGTACCCAAATCCCTCCCACCCCCAGCCCATTTACCTGCATGCCTGGGGAAATGGGTAACGTTCACTGTCACAGCACTGATGTTAGAGGATGTCCGGTTGTCATCACTAGCGTAGATCAGTACGGTGGCCTGCCAGCTGTCTGACGGCTGTAGCTCAGTAGGACTGTGCACGGTGGCTAGTACTCCAACAATGTCGGTGTTGTCACTTTCGTCTTTGCTGGTAATATCTGCAAAAACTTGGTTTTCACCTGAAAGTAAAAATACATTTTTGACACAAAAGGTAACGAGACCAGCGGTAGACCTGTGTCGAGGTGAAACACAGAACTGTCTATACGCAGGGCTGAGCTATAGATTACTCGGTTATACCAGCATGAATTTGGAGGAGCACTGGTGAAGTCACTGGATTTACCCTGGCATAACTGAAACTGCCCCTGGTGGTGAGCTCTGGAAATACAGCCCTGGTTCTGCAAAGCATTTCAGCACGTGCATAAATCTCATTTACTACATTTGTACGCATCCAGCACAGTGGGTCACCAGCCGGTTTGGCCTTTAGGTACTACATGCCTAATAACAGTTTTAAGTCAATAAGACTTAAGCGAGTGTCTAAGAGAACCAGGGCCTAGATTAACACCTTGACGGGAGCTCAGAGGAATTGAGAGGCCAGAGAGCTTATTAAAGAGAAATATAGCTTGAATGGACCTGGCCCGGGGGGATATCAGTCCACAAATATAAACGGAAAGGTACTGACCGAGGTGGCATACAGTGTACAAACAGAGGCAATAGGATCAATTTAGAGCAGGGGTGGCCAACCTGAGCCTGAGAAGAAGCCAGAATTTACCATTGTACATTGCCAAAGAGCCACAGTAATACGTCAGCAGCCCCCCATCAGCTGCCCCCACCCACCTCGCTCCCTGGACCTCCTGCCCACTGGCTGCCTCACCGATCAGTGCCTCCTCCTCCCTCCCCACACTTCCTGATCAGCTGTTTCATGGCGTGCAGGAGGCTCTGGGAAGGTGGGGGGGGGGACAAGCGAGGGCACTGCAGGCTATGGGGAGGGGGCGGGAAGGGGTGGAGTTGGGGCAGGGCCTGTGGCAAAGCCAGGGATTGAGCAGTGAGCACCCCCCAGCACACTGGAAAGTTGGTGCCTATACAAGGAGCCGCATATTAACTTCTGAAGAGCCGCATGGGGCTCCGGAGCCAGAGGTCGGCCACTCCTGATTTAGAGGGATAACAGATTGTCAGGAAAACAGCCTGACACCAAGACTGTTAATCTCCCAGGGGGAGGGTGGAAGAGTTATTCCTTGTGACACATCCAACTGGACTGGACAAACTGGAGAAGGGAATAACCTCGCGTTAGCAGGAAGATGGAGTAGATGACCTGTTGATAGATTTTAAGCATGTAACTTGCATGTGACTGGGGATTGGCATTTAATGACTTAAAACAAATATTTACCGTACCTAGCAGAGCCAGCAATCCCATTACGGTCAGCACAGGCTTCCTCACCATCTGGACATGAGGTGGCTTGGTGTTGTTCATCTGGAATCGAGCAGTCAGTGTCCTCTGGGTGAAGTAATGGGGATGGTAGTTCATGAAGGCATTGTCGTTACTCAGTAAAGTGAAGTTGATAGTGTTGTTAGCTTTGGAAATGAGCAGGTTTTGATGTTGGATGATTACCTGTAAAGTAACGGGAAAACTGGCCGTCATGCCGGGGGAAAAAACACTTCTTGCTGACACTCTAACGAATAGATTCCTATTTTAAAATCAACAGTCTTATTTCTGTTGAACTGCATATTCAGCCTACATGATCCTGCGGCAGTTCTATTTGATAAGCTGCTTCTGCCTGGGGCCACTTTAACTCGTTTCCGTGCATTTGCTTACCTGCTGAAAACAGCAGAGTAGAGCACCCTTGCTTCATTTGGATACTGTAGTGAAGCTACAGAACTAATTTCATCCCTACGCTGCCACACCTGTGTGAAGGATGAAGAGCTGTACATGCAATGAAAGCAAACGCATGCAACATTTTGGCTTCAAAATTCATGAAGATCATCTCAGCTTGGCTTTAGTTCACATAAGCTCTCGGTTGGCTAAAATCAGGGCATCAGTAGGATTGCATTGACTCAGATGTGAAGGATTAATCCTACCTGTAGGGATGCACGGGGAGCAGCGGGCTGTCTGTAAGAATGCCAGGTGCTGCACAAAGAAGAGTTCTAGACACGCTGTGTAAGCAGGTGGTGAAGGGGCTCAAGCCATGTTAGCTGGACACTGGGATTACAGTCAATGGAGATAGCTCTACTAGATTTATGAAGAGAGTTCTGCAATCCTTCCAGAAAATCTGGAGACTTCACACCATCCCTGAGAGACTCTTTCATGAATAGCGAAGGTTGACACACACTTCCTCAGGAAGTGAAGTCTTATGTGTCCAGAGGATGGAATTACTAGCTTGGTT
This sequence comes from Chelonoidis abingdonii, assembly GCF_003597395.2. Lineage (NCBI taxonomy): Eukaryota > Metazoa > Chordata > Testudines > Testudinidae > Chelonoidis > Chelonoidis abingdonii. Next base: position 126,551,472 of record NC_133774.1, read on the forward strand.
TAGTACTTATGTAAAGAGCTCTTGTGAGAGATGTGATTTCCATCCACATTTTTTGTCAAAATAATGTTTCATTAGTGACCTCATTGTACTTCATGTGTAAGAACTTCGCAGCGTTCTGCCCTTACTGTTTCACCAGTTACAATCACTGGGACAGTGATTAGGATCATTCATTAATGGACCACGTATGCTATTAATTGCAATAAAAGAGGTAGCCTTGTGGTCAAAGTATTGGACTAGCGCTCTGGGCTTACACCCGAACAGTACTAAATAACTCCACTGACCCTGGTGGAGTTGCTTTGGATTTACACTGGCGTACCAAAGTGCAGGCTTTGGCCCCAGTTCCAATTCCTCACTGAGTGACCTTGGGAACACCCTGTTTATTCCTCTGTAAAATGACCAACAGTGCAATAAGGAGACAGATCACAAGCATAGGCCAGAGCAGAAACGTGAAGGGTTCTGCAGGCAAAACCCCCAAATGTTTACACTTTTTGCAGGGCAATAATAAGGAGCCAGTGAAGGGCCTGAGAGGAGACTCACTTTCTTTAAAGAGTCAGCTAAAAATGGTGTGACACAAGCCGTGATAAAGCTATCACAAGTATACAGTGTAGTCACAGCCGTGTTGGTCCAGTATCTTTTCGTGGCCCAACTTCTGTTGGTGAGAGAGACAAGCTTTTGAGCTTACACAGAGCTCTTCTTCAGGGCTGGAAAATGTACTCAGTGACACTGCTAAATACAAGGTGGAACAGATTGAAACATGTGTTAACTACTTACGCTAAACAACCTTTCCCAGACCTGAAGAAGGGCTCTGTGTAAGCCTGAAATCTTGTCTCTGTCCATCACAAGTATACCACAGACAGGAAGTATTTGAGAAATGAGATGCGCCAGCTCACACTTAGAGGCTTGTGCACATCCAAGTGTGCAAACCCAGTCGATTTTTCGGGTCAATACTCCCATGGGCTTTCCAGGGATCCATCTAATTGCTCACATTGCCTCTCCACATGCAAGGGTTCGGTTCAGCAGAGACCACAGGGAACATTCACAGGTTGGTACAACTGGCATGCTCCCAAGAGGAGGGGCAGTCTCTTCCCCAGCATTGTAGTTGCCTCCATGGTTACATAGTTCGGCACTGCCTCCCTAACTCATGGCCATATGCCCATTGCACGGCCTGCCCCTTGGTGCGGGCAGTAATTATGAGGTCATGTCAGCCCTCTGTGCAGAGACCTCACCCAAAATCCAAGAACTACTGCATTAAGCAGTCAAGAAGCGTGGTAGTGGTGCTTAGGGCTTTCTGGGAAAGGGTGATTTTGTACAGTTGCGGGTGTATAATGCATCACAAGAAGATAGTGGTGAGCCTATTACAGGGAATGAGGGAAAGTGAGTTTAGCCAGTCATGCAGAAGGATTCACGGTAACAGTGTCCCCAGCATATTCTCCAGTTCTCCTAGGAGGAGGAGTTTTCATAGGGCTGTTTTCTACAAGGACACTCGGGAAAGGTCAGATGAATTAACTAAAGCTGTGAAGTTAAAGCACCTGACAACCTGGTGTGAGAGCATTCAAACCTCAAGATTCGGCTTGTAATTTTTTCGTGAAGTCCATTCAGAAACCTAATAAGACATTCTTTTGGCAACACATTTGCTCTGCAGATTGGCATATTAGGTGAGGACACTAAGTGAGCATTGAGTTACCTTCACCACCATGGCTGCATAGGTCACATCAGCTCTCCACGTTTGTGGAACTGGCCATCCAACCAGTGGGTCTGCTTCATCATTGTATACAGGAACTGAGGTGAAATTTGGGAACAACTTCTGAATTTGCTCCATTGCTTCTGTTTCTTGCTCTAAGATGTGAAGAGAACTTCCAGCTCCCTGTAACAATGGGAATCCCATTTCATGCAAAGTGAGGAAGCAAAGTGTCATGTACGGTACTCTGAACAGTGGTTCTCAAACTTATTTGATTAGGCCTCTCATCTTTGTGTCTGTAGTAGTTTCTTGGGCCCAAGTACATATATCGATTAAATAAAATCAACATGCAACTCTCACTAAATATTAAAAATAGTGAAACATTGAGTCAAACAGAGCCAACGATTCATTGTAATAAGAACAAAAGCAAAACTGTGATTGTGGTCAATTTGTTTACCATTAAGTATGCCCACCGTGGCATAGCAAACAGATTAACGTGCAGATGGCACCAACTTTGTATAATGCTAGGCAAGCTTAACAGGAATCCACCAAAATGCACAGCACCATCTAAGGACCTGATATGGCTGGAGGAGTCAGCGTTGCTAATTATTCATTGCTGTGGGTAAAACGTGTGCAGTGAAGTTTTTCCCCCTAAAGCTTCTCATGCTCCCACTACCCCTGAATACACTCCGTGCCTCCTCAGGAGGGCCCGGCCCCCAGTTTGAGAACCTCTGCTATGAAAGACAAAGCACAAGCACCTATGTCCCTGTCAGATTTGTGTGCAGTGTTGTAGCTGTGTCGGTTCCAGGCTATTAGAGAGACAAAGTGAGTGAGGTAATATCTTTTATTGGAACTAAAGAAGAGCTCTGTGTGGCTCAAAAGCTTGTCTCTCTCACCAAAAAAAGATGGTCCAATAAAAGATATCACCATGCTCAAATTGCCTGTCAAATTTAACATTTCTACAATTTTGATGGGGCTATTATAAGATGGGTGCATAACTGGCTGGATAACTGTACTCAGAGAGTGGTTATTAATGGCTTCCAATCCTGCCTGAAAGGTATAACAAGTGGGGTTCCGCAGGGGTCTGTTTTGGGACTGGCTCTGTTCAATATCTTCATCAACGACTTAGATGTTGGCATAGAAAGTACGCTTATTAAGTTTGCAGACGATACCAAACTGGGAGGGATTGCAACTGCTTTGGAGGACAGGGTCAAAATTCAAAATGATCTGGACAAATTGGAGAAATGGTCTGAGGTAAACCGGATGAAGTTCAATAAAGACAAATGCAAAGTGCTCCACTTAGGAAGGAACAATCAGTTTCACACATACAGAATGGGAAGAGACTGTCTAGGAAGGAGTATGGCAGAAAGAGATCTAGGGGTCATAGTGGACCACAAGCTAAATATGAGTCAACAGTGTGATACTGTTGCAAAAAAAGCAAACGTGATTCTGGGATGCATTAACAGGTGTGTTGTAAACAAGACACGAGAAGTCATTCTTCCGCTCTACTCTGCGCTGGTTAGGCCTCAACTGGAGTATTGTGTCCAGTTCTGGGCACCGCATTTCAAGAAAGATGTGGAGAAATTGGAGAGGGTCCAGAGAAGAGCAACAAGAATGATTAAAGGTCTTGAGAACATGACCTATGAAGGAAGGCTGAAAGAATTGGGTTTATTTAGTTTGGAAAAGAGAAGACTGAGAGGGGACATGATAGCAGTTTTCAGGTATCTAAAAGGGTGTCATCAGGAGGAGGGAGAAAACTTGTTCACCTTAGCCTCTAATGATAGAACAAGAAGCAATGGGCTTAAACTGCAGCAAGGGAGATTTAGGTTGGACATTAGGAAAAAGTTTCTAACTGTCAGGGTAGTTAAACACTGGAATAAATTGCCTAGGGAGGTTGTGGAATCTCCATCTCTGGAGATATTTAAGAGTAGGTTAGATAAATGTCTATCAGGGATGGTCTAGACAGTATTTGGTCCTGCCATGAGGGCAGGGGACTAGACTCGATGACCTCTCGAGGTCTCTTCCAGTCCTAGAGTCTATGAATCTATGAATCTACCCTATCTGCTCAGGCACTAGAACTGTTGACAGGCAGTCAGGACTATTGTTTTAAAGGGGAAACGTATATTTTCCCCCACTCTCCACATGTGAAAGTGGCGGAAAAGTTGTTTTCAGGTGGAGACTATACATGGAAGCATTCCGCTTGGAAGGAAGTTTGTCTGTTAGAATATCTTTAAAAGGCCCTCTGGAATTGTAATGGTTATGTACCGCAGCACAGGCAGAGCACAATTCTGAAAGTGAATTTCATAAACCAGAGGGGCTGCACAGTCAACGTTAGCAATAAATTGGATTAAGAAATATTCTCCTGTACACTTTTCTTTATTAAACACCTAGAAGCCTTGGACTGACCTTCTTATGTAGGGCTATGTAGTCCAACCTCACACCAGTCGCTCCAGTGAAGAAGTTGGTTCCATTGTAGCAGTGATGTAGAAGACTCCAGCAGATGGGCGACTTTGGGAATGGATGGAAAGAATCTCCCGGGCCTCCAAATTTCAGTAAAGAACTAGCTTCTCTTAACCCTTCTGAGCATGCATCGTAATAATTGAGAAACCCTAGAGTCAGAACAATTATGTATACAGTAGATGGTTACAGCTTAAAATTATAATGATGTCTTGATTCAAGTTACCGAAGAGTACGGTCAGTCCTCATATTGCTGCAGCAGGCTGTGAGCAATTAGAAAGTGCGCACAACTAACAGCATACGATGTGTCTGAAGCCACCTTTTTCCACTTCCTCTCTCCATTATTGATCACAACAGGGGTCTCGAAGTCCCCTCCCTTGGTTTCATACAGTCTCAGCAACAGGAAGCTCCTTTAAAGGATTTTGCCTGGGCAAGCTACCAAGACACACATCTATTAAAACATATGGCTTTAAAGCAGAAAAAAATCCTTCATAGCACAACTTTAGTTTATAACCAAACAGTGAAAAATGTGATTGTATTGTTGTCACCCTTACTCCCTATTCCCCACCCTCATTTCTGTTTTCTCTCATATTAAAGTCTAACCTGAGACTTTATGAAAATCAGAATAGGAATGCTATTAATGGAAGTTACATGAATCACACCCAGGGCCAATTCCTTATAAAACAGAATATACCTGTATATACCCTATTATTTATCACCCACCTGCCCCTACCCTATGCCACCCCCACACAAATTAAATCAAGGTCAAAAGAAACAAACTTACCTTTGACACTCATTGACACATTATCGAAGTCATGGTGATCTGGCTCGTTCCAAGTTTCAAAATTCCATTTGGCAACATGTTCCAATCCATATCTATCTGCAGACGAAACTACCTTTCGTTACTGCACGGTACGCTTCCATGTGGCAACGAATAATTCATACTTCAGGGGTAGAGCTCAGAATCAACCCGCAGCCTTCCAAACATAGTGGATTAAATTCTGCCCTTTGAGGTGTCTGTGCAGCTCCCATGGATTTCAATGGCCGTGGTATGTCTGGCTCAAATGGCTGAATTTGAGCCTCTCTGACTAAAAAGTAGCTTATCTTTCACTCATTCTCTGTGGCTATCAACGCCAGCTTTCTTCCTATCCATCACTTGTCAGTACCTCAGTTTACCCATCTGGAAAATGGGAGTAATGGTATTTATTTTATCTGTTTCCCAGGAATGTGAGAGACTTAAGAGGTTCGTTATTTGTACAGGGCTTTTAGCTGTGGTTGAACAGCACTGTGGAAGTGCTAATCCTCATAGAATCATAGAATATGAGGGTTGGAAGGGACCTTAGGAGGTCATCTAGTCCAACCGCCTGCTCAAAGCAGGACCAGTCCCCAGCTAAATCATCCCAGCTTTGTCAAGCTTGATCTTAAAAACCTCTGTGGAGATTCCACCACCTCCCTCATGATTTCAGCCTACATAGTTTGGCTTAGCCTAATTTTTTTTATTGGGCTACTGTCATAAGCATAAGTCCCAATTCTGAACCTTAGTGTCGAAAATGTGGGTGCCTGCATGAACCCTCCAAGCTTAATTACCAGCTTGGATCTGATATCGCTGCCACCAGACAGGAATTCCAGTGCCTGCCTCACTCTGGTCTCCCCAAAAACCTTCCCTGGGGGACCCAAGACTCAGATGCCTTGAGTCTACAACAAAGGGAAATAACCCCCTCCCTTGTCTCCCTCTTTATTTCCTCCCCAGGCTTCCCTCCCTGGATGGCCCTGGACGATCACCCTATTTCAATTCTTGAAATGCAAACAGAGAGATCCAGTTTCTTTCATCCTCAGTCAGAGTCCCTGCAAAGATTAAGCTTGTGCAATCTGACACAAGAATTTCCCCTCCCCAGTCTTCTGTGAGAGAGACCACGTAACCCTGGCACAGAGATTTCTGTCCCCTGAGCCTCAACTAGAAAAGAAAATCCAACAAGTTTTAAATAAAAGAAAGTTTATATAAAAAGAAAGAACAAGCCATAAAAATGATGAATAAACAGCCTTATCCAAAAAGATATACAATTTAAAACATTCCAGCAAACTACACACATGTAAATACAAAAAAAAGAATAGATGCCTATTGTTTTTTTTTACCTTTGTACTCACAACTTGGAAACAGAAGATTAGAAAGAGCCTGAAGGTAGAGAGAGCCTCTCTCAGAGCCGAGAGCGCACAGAACAGCACAAAGAACACACACCCAAAAAACTTCCCTCCCTGAGCTTTGAAAAATCCAGTTTCCTGATTGGTCCTCTAGTCAGGTGTTTGGTTCCCTTTGTTAACCCTTTACAGGCAAAAGAAACATTAACCCTTAGCTATCTGTTTATGACAGCTACATACTGTATTTGTTGTTTTTAGAGTTGTATTGTCTAACGTTGAGTGGTGAAAATGAAATTGAAAAAAGACAAGAAGTGAAATTGGCCAGATAATTCTCAGCCTCATTTAGAACTTCTCACTCCATGGGCAAGAAACTTAAATGTACTGAGCTCCATGACTTGTTTCAAGTGGCTTCAGTCTCTCACCCTTCTATGAAGCTTTTTCCAAAATTGAATAAACCCACTCAAACATCTCCCATTCACCCAATTGCTGCTATGCATCCTGAAATCAAGTATAAACCACACAACTTTGGAAGAATAAAGGACTGATGATTAAACAATGATTACTTAATGACTCACCTATGTATCTCTTGGCCAGAAGTGCAATTAGGCTCCTCCATCTTATAACCTGTTCTTTGTCTTCAAAATCTGTAAAGTATCCTGAAGGGCTTCCCATCAATTCAAATCCTTAAATAAACACAAGAAGTCTAACTCCCATTTGCATGAACTGGTTTACTTTTGATTAGCTAAGGAAATCACTGAGTCTTATTGACACTTAAGAATCTGAAACTACATAAGACACGGGAAATTAATTACATTAAATGGGCAACCTTTCCTGATGCCACACGCTAATTCCACACCAATAGTTACTTTGGTCTTGAGGTCGTTCAAACTCATTGCTTGTCAATGAAATCAACAGTATTAGGAGTTTCCACCTCAGCTTATGAACTGGCGTGTGACGTAGAGGTATTGGAGGTGTGTATAGTTGTATATGGGTAGTGAAAGCAAGATGAGTTTAGGAACGTGTCCTCTTTGGTCCCTTCTTGAGCGTATTTCAGCGAGGAGAGAGTTGATCACAGCTTCCAGTTCAGAGTCTCAGATTAATGCCAAAGCGCTTACAAGTAGAGCACTAATGTGCTGCTTTACATTATTCCCAGGGTTCTGTATGCAGAATTTCCATTTACATTCATTGGAGCCAAATGTAAGTAGAAGTGAACTAATTTTGGACCAAAATCTGCTCTGGCAAAAGCTGTTTAGTCTGATGGCTGTACATTTGATCCAACATGTTTAACTGACCAGGAAAAAGCTGTCCTTACCTGGAATGAGTTTGTTTTTCCAGAGAAGATCCATCAAGTTATCCAGACTGGTAAAGTTGTAGTGAAGTTTTCCATTTGTCACTCTAAAGAATATAAGCAATTTAAAGCAGTGATGAGCTGCCAAAATATTAACAACTGGTTCCCTCCTCCTCACCCCATGAGATCATGCCCTTCCCAACCCCCCTGGGACTCCTGCCCCATCCAACCCCCCACGTTCCTTNGAAGTTCAGATTTCTCTGAAAAGTGTTCCTCTAAACAGTGATGAGCTGCCAAAATATTAACAACTGATTCCCTCCTCCTCACCCCATGGGGGATTCATGCCCCCCTGGGACTCCTGCCCCATCCAACCTCCCATGTTCCTTGACAGCTCCCCCCGTACTGCTGCCCCATCCAGCCGCCCTCCCTGTCCCCTGCCACCCCATCCAACCCCTCCTCTCATTTCTGATGGACCCCCGGAACCCCTTCCCCATCCAACCACCTCTTCTCTCTGTCCCCTGACTACCCCTGGAATCCCTACCTCTGACTGCCCCCCACGGACCCATCCAACCCCTGCTCCTTCCTGACTGCACCCCTGGGACCCCTGCCCCCATTCAATCCCCCTGTTCCCTGCCCTCTGACCGCCCCGACACTAATCCACCCGCCCAACTCCCCTGCCCTCTATCCAACACCTCCTCCCTGCCCCCTTACCACGCCGCCTGGAGGCAGGGGCTGGGCTAGAGCTGCGCCCTGCGGGGACGGGGTCAGGTTCGGGGGCCAGGCCAGAGCCGTGCGGCACCTGGAGCCCTTCTCGCGCCCCAATCCCCCTGCCCCAGCTCACCTGCGGGAAGCCGCTGCTTCCTTCTCAGCCCTCCCAAGCTTCCCACGTGAACAACTGGTTCGCGGGAAGCCGGGGACGGGGAGGAGAAGCCGGGGGAGCGTTCAGGGGAGGAGGCAGAGGCGGAGTGAGGTGAGCTGGGGCCGGGGGAAGGGCAGGGAGCTGCTGGAGCTTTTGTTAAATTTAAAAGCCCTTTTCGAACCAGTTGTCCTTCCCAGGACAACCAGTTCTAAAAGGGTTTCTAAATTTATCAACTGGTTCCCATGAACCGGTGGGAACCGGCTCCAGCTCACCACTGATTTAAAGATACAAAACAAAGAAAATAGCTAAACTAAGCATGACAGAGCATAACATAACAAAGCAGGTCCCTAACTAAATTTTGATTGTAAGTTCTCCTGGCCAGCGACTGTATTACTGTTCATATAGCATGTGACACAATGGTGCAGGGCCCTGTTTTTGGTTGACCCCTAGGTGCTACTGTAAAACAAACAATAGCATTTGTTAAATAATGAAATTGTATCACTTTTATACTTAATATAAACAAAACCTTTGTCTCAAATAGATCAGCTGCTTTAGTTCTATAATTCACAGCAACGTTTCAACATTTGTTTAGAAATACATATGTTATTCTTTATTCTGATTTTAAAACAGCATGTGGCTCCAGTAGAAAGAAGGCTGTATTACGTCCGGGTAAGATGCCCATTCTCTTCTGGCACACAGGACCAGTATGATACTTCTAAAGGATTGACATATGAGATTTTTTTTAAAGTGATAGATGTCTATAGCATCTAAGCACAGGCTTTTCCTTGTCCATCCCATGGTGTTTTCATCTCCCAAAGGCAAGAACATAAGCAACATAGCAGATCTGATGGGAGAGCAGGGGCTTTTTACCGATGCTATCATTTGGACCCTGTGTTATTTGAATGTCCAATTTCTTACCCACGTACAAAGCAGCTTTATCAAGATTTTCTCCACTCCATTTCCTTTCTTGCAGCCACCAGCTGGTTGCCTAGTACACCCCTGGTCCAAAATGAAAATATGCCTGACTGTTTAATTCTCATGATTTTAATTCTTACTCTGGTTGTTTAGCTGGATTCTTCATTGCTTTTGGCACAGCTGAGGATTAATAAGTGTATTTGCTGGGTAAATGAAAAGGTCTTTCCTGCACCTGTGGAAGCACACACCTACAGTAACTGTATTCCAATTTTAACAGCCTTTAATATTTTCCACACACAGTGTGGGTGTAAGACTGCCATAAAAGCCATTCCCGGCTTACATCTAGGGCCAAATTTTTGGATGAGTTTCCTTCTAACCTCCCATAGCAAGGAGTTGTGGCCTCCCTCAGAGACAGACGGAGGGACAGCTGCAAGCCCTCCCTGGTGGGCAGACCCGGGACACCCACACCCGCACCGCTGGAAGCAGAGGGGCGGGACAGGAACCAGAAATATAAAAGGCCAGCCCTTCAACTCAGTTAGAGAGGAGCCATCAGAGGAGAAGGACATCTCTCACCCACTGCTGGGGCTGCCATTAGCCATTTACACCAATGAGATGGATGACGACCCTGGGATCCAGGTACCCCCCCTCAAACAGAAGTGTAGCAAGTAGCCCTGGGAAGCTGAATATAGTTCGGCTGTGTTACTGACTGACAGCTGGCTTTCCCCACTAACCTGGGATGGGACACAGTGGAGTTGGGTGGGCCCGCATCCCCCTAACCCCTGCCAACCCACCCCTGGGGTGGCAGCCTCCTGACCACAGGCCAAAAAGTCTGCATTTGTCAGTGGTCCCCCAGAGCCAAGATCCCTGTCTGTTTGCTGCCCCGCCCTATTTGAGGGCTTGGGCTTAGAGACTCATTATTGCTTGGTCCTGAGAACAAGCCTGAGCATCCTGACTTTGCTGCCCAGTCCTGTCTGAGGGCCTGGGTGAATAGACTGGTTACTGCGCTGTCCCGAGTACAGGCCACAGCTTCCTGACTTTGCTGCTTGCCCTGTTCGAGGGCCTGGGGGAATAGATTCCTTAGCTGCTCTGTCCTGAATACCGGCGAGGGCCACCTAATTGCTTGCTGCTTTGCCCTGCCGGAAGCTTGTGGACACGCCTGCTCTACCCTGAGTGTAGGCTAGAGTCCTTTAATCGTTTGGTGCCCTGTCCAATCGGAGGGCCAGGGCCCCTAGACTCAGCACTGGATTACCCCGTTGAGTGGCAGAGAATCCGATGCTAATTCCACCCCAAATTGTGCTCATCCAGAGGACTTGTAGCGAGAGGGCATAGCCTCCCTCCCAGATAGATGGAGGAATAGCCATGACCGCCCTACACCTCCTTACATGTGCATAACACTCAGCAAGCATTGGCAGGTGCCTGCACCCCAATCTGAACACTTGCACATAAGAATTATAATTTGCCCCACAAAATCCATTTATGCCAATTAATTTTGCAGGTGTAAATTAACACTCGCTAACAGCATTTTTCATGTTCATCTGCAAAATGTGCCCAGGCATATGTGTGCATTGGTAATTTTTTATTTTATTTTGCTTGGAGGCTGAATATTTAGTCCTGAAATTTGTCTTTGGTAAAGCTGAAACTTGATTTTTAAATTCGTGGAAGTTTTTAATAACAATATCTCCACTTGATTGTTCTGGCACATACCAATTGTCCAAATAAAGAATCACTGTAATCCTATGTAACAATATTCTGAAAATGTAATTTATTGTTGCCTTGGCATAAGACATGTGCATGTGTAAAAATTGATTCACACCATATTCAGAGTAACTAGTTAATTAACCATTTAGGGACTGATCATAGTGCAAGAGATGAGTGTAGTGCATAGAAATGCAAGGCAAAAAGTGGTAAAAGTGATGGGGAATCCAGTGTTGGACACTTTAAATCATGTAGCAGGGGAAATTGTGAGATGGAACGTCTGCCTCTTTTCTTTAACTGCTCTCCTTTATGGGGCAGATTTGAACGGAGAGACTGGAAGTTAGTGATCCTGGAGCAATGCATGAGCTAAGAGGATTTATAAAACTACCTAGAGAAGAAAGACCGGAATGTTGGTTACCTGAAGAGGAACCAAGACTGTCAGTATAGAATCACAGACATATAGCACTAGACGGGACCTAGTGCGGTCCCCCACGCTGAGGCAGGACCACCTATAGCTAGACCATGCCTGAGGGTACGTCTACACTACGGGATTATTCCAATTTTACATAAACCAGTTTTATAAAACAGATTGTATAAAGTTGAGTGCATGCGGCCACACTGAGCACATTAATTCGGCGGTGTGCGTCCATGGTCTGAGGCTAGCATCGACTTCGGAGCGTTGCACTGTGGGTAGCTATTCCGTAGCTATCCTAATAGTCCCGCAGTCTCCCCCGCCCCTTAGAATTCTGGGTTGAGAGCCCAGTGGCTGATGGGGGCAAAAATCATTGTCGCAGGTGGTTCTGGTAATGTCATCAGTCATCCTTCCTCCGGAAAGCAATGGCAACAATCATTTCGCACCCTTTTTCCCTGGATTGCCCTGGCAGACACCATAGCACGGCAACCATGGAGCCCGTTCAGCTTTTTTTTTTTTTTTCTTTTTTTTTTACAGTCACCGTATGTGTACTGGATGCTGCAGACAGAGGCGATACTACAGTGCTACACAGCAGCATTCATTGCTTTGCATGATAGCAGAGACGGTTATCAGTCATTCTGTACCGTCTGCTGCCGGCATAAATTGGCAATGAGATGATGGTTATCTGTCCTTCTGTACTGTCTGCTGCTATCATCGGTACCCCTGGCTGAGATCGGCTGGGGGTGCAAAGCAAAAACTGGGAATGACTCCCCAAATCAATCCCTCCTTATATGGTTTCTAAAAATAGAGTCAGTCCTGCCTAGAATATGGGGCAAGTGTACTAGAAAACACAGTGTATCAGAGAGCACAGGTGCTCTGTGTCAGATCCCGCAGAAATGATGAGCTACATGCCATTCACGGGGGGTGCCCCTGCAACAACCCCACCCGTTGCTTCCCTCCTCCCCAACCTTCCTGGGCTACCGTGGCAGTGTCCCCGCCATTTGTGTCATGAAGTTATAAAGAATGCAGAATAAGAAACAGAGACTTGTTAGTGAGATAAAAATGAGGGGAGGCAGCCTCCTGGGGCTATGGACAGTCCAGGCAGAACATTAAGCGGTGCGGGAGAGGAGCCAAGCATGCTGCTGCTATGATAGTCCAGGCAGTACAGAATCTTTTCTTTACACATGAAAAGGAGGGGGCTGATGAAGCTCAGCCCCAGTTGCTATGATGAAGACGGTTACCAGCTGTTCTGTACCATCTACTGGGGAATGACCAGGAGTCATTCCTATTTCTACCCAGGCGCCTCCAGGCCAGCCTCAACCTCAGGCCAGCCAGGAGCACTCACAGGCTGATGGTGACGGACAAGACATCAGTCATATGTGCACCAGTCTGCCACCAGGAGGGGAGAGGAGCCGGATACTGCACTTCACTGCTGCAGCATCGCGTCTACCAGCAGCATTCAGTAGACATAGGGTGACATTGAAAGAAGTCAAGAAACTATTTCTTTCTTTTTCTTTCACGTGGGGGGGGGAGGGGGGAGAGTAAATTGACAAGACTATTCCCTGAACCACGCCGGACAATGTGTTTGACCTACAGGCACTGGGAGCTAGCCAAGAATGCAAATATTTTATGGAGACTGCTGTGGACTGTGGGATAGATGGAGTCCTCAGTACCCTCACCTCCCGTCCCTCAAATGAGCGTCCCTTTGAGTCTTTGGCCTTCCCGTTACGCTTGTCACACAGCACTGTGTAGCCCGGAGATTTTTTTTTCAAACGCTTTGGCATTTCGTCTCCTTGTAACGGAGCTTTGATAGAACAGATTTGTCTCCCATACAGCGATCAGATCCAGTATCTCCCGTACGGTCCATGCTGGAGCTCTTTTTTGGATTGGGACGGCATTGCCACCCGTGCTGATCAGAGCTCCACGCTGGGCAAACAGAAAATGAAAATCAAAATTTTGTGGGGCTTTTCCTGTTTACACTGGCCACTGCATCCGAGTTCAGATTGCTGTCCAGAGCGGTCACAGTGGCGCACTATGGGATACCGCCTGGAGGCCAATACCATCGATTTGTGGCCACACTAACCCTAATCCGATATGGTAATACCGATTTTAGCGCTACTCTTCTCATTGGGGAGGAGTACAGAAACTGATTTAAAGAGCCCTTTATATCGATATAAAGGGCCTCGTAGTGTGGACGGGTGCGCAGTTAAATCGGTTTAATGCTGCTAAAATCAGTTTAAATGCGTAGTGTAGACCAGGCCTGACAGGTGTTTGTCTAAGCTGTTCTTAAACCTTCCCCCAATGACAGGAATACCCCAACCTCCTTTGGAAGCTTATTCCTGTACTTAACGATCTCTGCTGCAGATTAAGCCCTTTGCTACCTATCCTACCTTCAGTGGACATGGAGAACAATTGATTATTGTCTTCTTTATTACAGCTGTTAACATATTTGAAGACTGTTGTCAGGTCCTGCCTCAAATTGGTGGAAACTATAGTATAGATCAGAATTATTAGACACACACAAACACGACTGGTTGGAAAAGAGTCAACACGCCTCTTGCAAAGGGAAGTCCTGCCTCACCAATCTATTAGAGTTCTGTGAGGGAGCCAACAAGCATGTGGACCAAGGGGATCCAGTGGATATAGAGTACTTAGATTTTCAGAAAGTTTTTGACAAGGTCCCTCACCAAAGGCTCTTATGCAACGTAAACTGCCACGGGATCATAGAAAATTAGGACTGGAAGGTTAGGGCTCAGGAGGTATCTAGTCCAACCCCCTGCTCAGAGCAGGATCAACCCCAATGAAATCATCCCAGCCAGGGCCTTGTCAAGCCGGGCCTTAAAGACCTCTAAGGATGGAGATTCTAACACTTGCCTAGGTAACCCATTCCAGAGCTTCACGACCCTCCTACTCAAATAGTTTTTCCTAATATCCAACCTAGACCTCCCCCACTGCAACTTGAGACCATTGTGCCTTGTTCTGTCATCTGCCACCGCTGAGAAGAGTCTAGCGACATCCTCTTTGGAATCCTCCCCCCCTCAGGTAGTTGAAGACTGTTGTCAAATCCCCCCTCACTCTTCTCTTCTGCAGACTAAATAAGCCCAGTTCCCTCAGCCTCTTCTCATAAGTCATGTGCCCCAGCCCCTTAAAAATTTTCATTGCCCTCCACTGGACTCTCTCCAGTCTGTCCACATTGGGGTAAGAGGGAAGGTCCTCTCACAGATCAGTAACTAGTTGAAAGATAGGAATAAATAGTCAGCTTTCCTAATGGAGAGAAATGAACAGTGCCCCTGCCCCCCAAGGATCTGTACTTGAACCTGTCCCATTCAACATATTCATTAATGATCTGGAAAAGTGGGTGAACAGGGAAGTGGCAAAGTTTGCAGATAAAAAATTATTCAAGAAGTTAAGTCCAAAGCTGACTGCGAGTAGTTACAGGGGAACTTTCTAAAACTGGGTGACTCAGCAACAAAATGGCAGGTGAACTTCAACAGTGATAAGTGTAAAATAATGCACATTGGAAAAAATAATCCCAACTATACACATACAGTAGTGGGTTCTAAATTAGCTATTACCATGCAAGAAAGACATCCTGGAATCAGCATGGATACTTCTTTGAAAACTTCATCTTGGATGCACAGCAGTGGTCAAAAAGATTAACAAAATGTTAGGAACCATTAGGAAAGGGATAGAAAATATCATAATGCCACTATGTAAATCCATGATATGCCCACACCTTGCATATTGTGTCCCGTTCTGGTAACCCCTTCTCGAAAAGGATATAGTGGAACTGGAAAAGTTTCAGAGAAGGGCAACATAGATCACCAAAGGTATGGAATGGCTTCCGTATGAGGAGAGACTAAAAAAGATTAGGGCCGTTCAACTTAGAAAAGAGATAAATAAGAGGGGACATGACAGAGGTCGATAAAATCATGAACGGTGTGGAAAAAAGTGAATACGGACGTTTTATTTTCTCTTTCACGCAATACAAAAAACTGGGGGTTGCCTGATGAAATTAAGAGCAGGTTTAATACAAACAAGAGGAAGCACCTTTTCACATAACCCCAAGTTAACCTGTGGAACTCACTGCCATGGAATCTTGTGACAGCCAAGAGCATAACTGGGTTCACAAACGAATTGGACAAATTCCTGGAAGATCAGTCTATCAATGGCTATTGACCAAGATGGGCAGAGACACAACCCCATGCTCGGGGTGACCCTAAACCTTTGACTGCTGGGGGGAAACACTACATACTTGTCCTGTTTTGTACCTTCCCCCTGAAGCTTTGGCATGGGCCACTGCTGGAGATAGGATACCTGGCAAGATGGATGACCCAGTATGGCAGCTCTTATGTTCTTATATTCTCAGTCTTCTTTTCCCAAGACTAAGCAGAATCAATTTCTTAAAACCTTTCCTCCTAGCTCAGGTTTTCTAAACCTTTTATCATTTTTGTTGCTCCCCTCTAGACTCTCTCCAGTTTGTCCACATCTCTCCTAATGTGTGGTGCCCCAAACCAGACACAGTCCTCCAGCTGAGGCCTCACTAGTGCAGGACCACCTTTGACTTGCATTCAGCTAAAAAAAAAATTAAGCTGAATTCAATTGTTGCAAAGAGCAGTTCTGCTCACACAGATCCATTAACGATATTTCCAGTTTCGCCTTGCGTCCTACTGAAATATTTGTTTACACGCAGTCAGCAAGTATAACAATGATTAACTTTACTTTCATGCAAAAAACCTGACAACACAGTTCAAACAATAAAACAAAAGTGTGTCCTTCTGACTTCAGGGGTCTAATTCAAACAGTATACATTGTAAAAAAAACAAGGTGCTGTTTCGTTTGCAGGCACATTAGAGATTCCAGGAATATTAATGTGTTGCCAAAACATCCCCTTGTCTTCCCTCTTAAGCAGATTGCCTGCTGCCATCCAAAAGAAGTGGCTGCATTTCAGTGATGCTGCATGCATATAGATAGAAGCCTTTCTATATTTATTTCTGCCAGTAAACCGCATTAAGAGAACTTTGACTTGGAGGCAGATCAGGGTAACCCACTCCCATTAATAAGCAGTTACCTGTCAGTGAGAGTACTTCATCCTCACAATCTGGCCCTTTAAGTGTCAACACTTGTTGTATGGTTGTGCAGAAACGACACCTGCTTCTCACCTTTTTTGTCCCATTTGTCATAGTAGTATGGCCTGAGCTGTATCTTCTTCACCCTCAATGAAATAACACTACTGTCCTCAAACACGGGGACACTTTGCAATGGCTGTAGTTTTGATAAAACATTAATATGTAGGTTAATAAATGCTCTGTCAGAGAAGTGAACACCTGCCGCTGTAGATGGTCTTGAAGAATATCATTGTAGCTACAAAACCAGCAAGGAGTCCGGTGGCACCTTAAAGACTAACAGATTTATTTAGGCATAAGCTTGAAGTGAGGTTTTTAACCACAAAAGCTTATGCCCAAATAAATCTGTTAGTCTTTAAGGTGCCACCGGACTCCTTGTTGTTTTTGTGGATACAGACTAACACGGCTACCCCCTAATACTTGACATCATTGTAGCTGGCATCCCAAGGAATTGATCAGTTCTTTGTCAAGTCATGATGCTTTTGTGGAAACTAAAGGAATCCAAAACAGTGTCTATTCCACTGGGGGTGAGACACCTAATATTATATCTCCAAACAACCTGGAGACTAGCAGAAGGTAACAGGTTATGAGTCCACGTCTTTGCAGAATTGTTGGAGCGGGTGCTTCTTGGAGTGTTCACTGAAAGGATTTAAGAGCATAATATCCCATTCCCGCTCAATCTCTTCTGTGGCTGAGTTTGCCAGTCTCGCTCACCTTAGCAGAGAAAGCACATTATCCAAGTCTGGAGGAAGTTACCAGAGGCATGAGGGATCGGAAAACCCTGGGTGCTCTATCTGCTGAATTTCGGGAGGAAGATCAAGAACTCTGCAGAGACTGAGTTAATATGTTTACTTTTTCAATTAGGGCTGCTGATTGCCTTCCAAGTCCCTAACTCTATTTTTGGTTGCTATTAGCAGTGAACTTGGGCTGGTTTAAAGTTCAAGCTCTTACTAATCTCTTGTTGGCTCCAAGAGGGCCCTGTTCTGCTGAGCACTCAAAGCTTTCGTTGACGATAAATCCCAAGGAACTAGTCCCCAGAGCCTGGAATGGGCGCAGCATCTTATCAATGCCCACTCTTTAGAGAGCTGTTTCTTCAGCCCTTGCTGGGTGGGGTTTGTTCCATGTGCCTTGTAAGTCAACAACTCCTCCAGCTCTGGGTGGGCACGAAAAACTGCTGCAGAGTAGATTTAAGGAAGAGATGATATTAATGAGTAACAGTATGCAATGAAAGGGGCAAAGGGTTTATTTAATGGGTAAAGGATTCCATTCTGAACTGCTGACCGCCAGTGCAGCTCCTCTGAACTCAAAGGAGTTGCACTGGCTGCACACGTTGCTTGTACAGCCAGTTATTCTGGGCACCAACTGACACTGTTTGAGCAGCAGCAGATCCACAGGCCTTGCCGCTCCTCCAAAATCCCCACCTGGGTTTACCTGTGGAGCAGTGCAGAGCCCCTGTGTGGGCTCCTGAGTCCTGCCCCTTCCTCAGCGCACAGAGGAACTTTTGTAAAGGGATCAAAAATAACACTCTACTCAGATTCCCAGGCCAGAAGAGACCACTGTGACCACCTAGTCTGGCCTTCTGTACTTCCTCAAAGTAAAAGCAGCAAAGAGTCCTGTGGCACCTATTAGACTAACAGACGTATTGGAGCATGTGTCTGACGAAGTGGGTATTCACCCATGAAAGCTCATGCTCCAATATGTCTGTTAGTATAATAGGTGCCACAGGACTCTTTGCTGCTTTAAAAAGATCCAGACTAACATGGCTACATCTCTGATACTTCCTCAAAGTAATTCCTAGAGCAGATTTTTTAGAAAAACACCCAATCTTGATTTTAAAATTGTCGGTGATGAAGAATTTACTGCAACTCTTGGTAAACTGTTCCAGTGGTTAACTACTCGCATCGTTAAAAATGCACATCTTGTTTTCAGACTGAACTTGTCTAGCTTCAACTTCCAGCCATATGGGTCACTTATACTTGTCTCTGCTAGACTGAAGAGCCCATTTTTACATACCGTATTGGTTCCCCATGTAGATTCTTATGTACTCTGATCAAGTCACCACTTAACCTTCTCTTTGTTAAGCTAAATAGATTGAGCTCTTTGAGTCTATCACTACAAGGCATGTTTTCTAATTCTTTAATCATTCCTGTGACATTTCTCTGAACCCCATCCACTTTATCAACTCATAGGATTGCAGGCTGGGAACTTCCTGCCTTATCCAGACGCATCACAAACAGTAGTGTAGCTAGAGAGGGAGCGGGAGAGCAGCCACTCCCCCACCAAGCACAAGTGGTGCCTTTTTAATTTTACTCACCTAAGAGCGAAAAAAAAAAGGTGCCACCCACTGCAGCACTTCAGCGGCGGGACCTTCACTCGCTTCGGGTGTCTTCGGTGGCACTGACGCTTCATAGCCGAAAAGCTGCCGAAGACCTATGGAGTGAGTGAAGATCCTGCCGCTGAGGTGCTGCCGAAGACCCGGAGCACCACCCCGTCAGTAAAAGCGCCGCAACAGGTGGCACCTTTTTTTTTTCTGATCCCTCTCTTCCTTTCACCTGGCTACACCACTGATCACAATGTGTGTGTGCGTGTGTGTGTGTAGGGTGGGGAAGTGTGGAAATTCCCCGACAAAATCTGAAATAGGGAGGGGTAAGAGCATGGGTCGATCCCCTAGTACTCTTGGCAACTCAGTTAACCCCATGATGACCACTTGGCTACAGGAACTCGACAGGTTCTGCTGTTTCTCGGTTCTTCTGCAGATAGGATTTTTCCCTTAACCCGTCGTCTTAAATATAATTGCAAGTGGCGTATTATCGCCTAGGCCAAGAAGGCCTAGGCCTAGGGTGGCAAATTTGCGTGGGTGGCACTTGTGCTCTCAGAAGTTGTTTTATTTTTCTCTTTTGCTTCAGCACTTTGACTCTCGGAGGGTTTTTTTGTTTGTTTTTTGCTTCAGCACTCGCAATCTTGGGGTGGCAAAAATCCATGGTCCTAGGGGCGGCAAAATCATTAATCCGTCACTAAGCCTAAATAGCACTGTACTTGTACCCAACCCCAGTAAATCATCTTCTGATTTTTTTCCATTAACACTAAGTATGGATCAGGTTCCGAGGAAGTAATTTCAGTTGTTAACTGAACACTTAACACTTTCATTCACTTGAATTTGGAAGTCAGATGTTTAACACCCAGCAGAACCTTTGGTGCTCAGATATACAGGCACCCTGCCACACACATCAGTGGGAGCTGTGCCTGTATCAGAGGGCAGAATGGGGCCTTGGCTGCATATAACTTGGCCCTGTTACTGACAGAATGAGCTAATGCAGCGATGAACAAGGGACATGATGCGGATGGCAGGTGCATGACATGCTATACAATGATCCTTAGCCTCCCTATTGTGATGGTTTGTCACAGTTCATCTATCCATACAAATGACCAGCATGATACATGTGAAATAAAGGAGCAGACAAATCTTTTGCATTTTAGAAACAAGTGAGGGTGCCCCTTAAAAACACAGAACTACTACTCCTTCAAAGCTCCTGCGTTTTCCATAAACCATCTGAAAGTTGGGCATTGAGCCAAGGTCTTTCTTAATAAGCTAAAACATTTGAAGCCAATGTTAATTAACCTATTGCATTTCACACAGTTTATTCCCTTTTGAAATCAGCATTATTGATCTTTACATCTTTACTATGCCCCTCAAGTCATAAATCACCATGACATGGGTACATTTAGCAGGATACAGGAGAGATTCAGAAATGTGAGCAAACAATGCAAGCTTTCAAGCAGATAAGATATGGCCTATGATTCACCACCTTTCACTCAGCCTGCTTCCGTCTCCTCCGTCCTTCCCTCAGCAATGGTGCTCTGTGGCGGGCGCGAGGCAGAGACAAAGCATCAGTAGCTCCCTGTGCTGAGGTGAGTTTCTTTGCCACGAAAATGTTAGTCATTTTTTACAGAGAGCGCACAAAGCAAATTCAAGATTTGGAAGGGAAACAGGCTAAGAAAAGAAGCAGTTTAGTCTACAGTATAAGGTCTTTTAATAACCAGACACATTCACATTTCAAATCAGGCCATTTAAGCACGGATCATTTCAATCCAAGCATGTCACAAAGAGAGTCATGATTTCGTCCCTCTTTTACAAAGACATATGATAGGAGGAGCAATTTCATGGCAACAAATGCTTCTGACAATTTTTCACTACAAATCTAGGGTAGCATTTCAAGCTATGCACATTCACTGTCCTCTCGTTGCATTCACTGAGCTGACACTTTTCTCGTATCAGATTTGATTTAGGGAATACAATGCCTAACTACATGTCTACAATGCATGATTACAAGAAAATCCTAACTGTGATTTTTATGCTAACCTTGCCAATAACATTCTGATGTAACATATGCTTTCTGCATGAATACACACCCTGGAAAACAATACATCCTTGACAAAAGACTAAGAGGGAGTTTTTTTCAAAGGCACAGATGGTAGCTAGGGTGCCCAACTACGGCTGCCAGACTGAGTTGGATGTCTAACTTCCTTTGTGCTATTGAACGTCTTCATTTAGCTCGGCATTTTTAAACATGCCCATGAAAATGGTTATTGAAATTCCCTTTTAAAGTGGCTACTGAACTGAGTATTCAGCATTAAATGAAACAGCCTAGAATCTCGTTTTCTGAGTAATGACTCTGAATGGTACTGTATAAACTTATTTCTTTTTGTTTTATGAACATATGAGACCATGTAGTATTGCATTTAATAAATTCTATATGTTTCATATATTTTTTTCCTTTTGTAATTGATAGTTTTATAATTATTTGACCTGTCAATTTTAGCTGAAATCAATGTATAATTCCAAAACGTATGTTTTGTTGAAAAGCTTACTAACTCTTGTACCTTAAGTAGTTAGAAACCTAGAGATCTTTAAAAGGTGTTTCTGCCATATGCAGTGTAACAGCCTAATCCTGGAAACATCTACTTAGGCAGATCCTTACATCCAACAGGACTTCAGATGGATGCAAGATTTTTCTCCCGTAGAACCCTTTGAAAGATCAGATCTTAAGTTTTCCATTAATTCACTGATTGTTTCATTTTTAATTTGAGATTATTAACTACTTTGCATCTTATATTTTCAAAGTGTACGGTGAAACATACAAACTTCTCAGTGAAAAACATACTTAGGAATCTCTCAAGGGACAACTGACAATCTAACAATACTGTGAAATATTAACAGCCTAGTTCACAAGTGAATGAGTAAAGATTTATGGTAACATGAATAAGTTTCCCAGTTCTACTGTTTCCATAATGCCTACTTTGCATATACCTATCTACTTGACATTCCTGCACCTGTCTGGAGTCTGTTTTATACCTTCAACTTTTTCCTTTTACCATGACCTGTACAGGTAACCTTTACCTACAGGTAACCTTTACATGGCCTCTCACATTTGAGCTGCCAGTTTTGTTTGAAAAAACAAACATTATACAACAGAACCTCACTAATTCACATTAATGCCTGAGGTCTACTGCAACTTACTGAAGTCTGGCAATTAGCAGTAACAAAAAGGTAAAGAATAAATGCTCTGGGGTAATTTGTAAAGTGTATGCCTTAGTGATATGGCAACTCAGTACAGCCTCTTAGTTGAGAGGCTGTTTTTGTGCAGATTATGAAGTGTTTAATGAGGTTCTACTATAAATGTAAAAACAGCAGAAGCCTCTTAAAAATCAGAGCTATAATACAAATCTGTTGCATTACGTTCCACATTCTATAAAACACAGATTTGAAGTGAGAGGATTTAACTTCAAATCAAACCTTCAACAATTGTCAGAGAGTCATTATTTTCCTTCTGAATCCATTCTTGGCATTTCTGTCCTGCAGATTCAGCTACTGACTCTGTCATTACAGTGGAGATAGCACTTTCACTCCAAACTTTGGTTCCCATGTAGTATTTCACAGTAGCTACCACTGGTGCTGAAAAGGGCCCCAATTCTTCATTCTATCTATCCATCTAATTTGCCTTTTTCAATTGCTAAGATCCTGAGAAAATTAATGGATTAGCTGATAAACAAAATATTTAGATAATTTTCTTGCGCTCAGCTCGAAAATGGGTTTCAGTTGTTCCAACTTATTATGTATGTGGATCACAGAGAGGAATGGGTGCTTCGCTACGTTTTTAAAAGGCTGAACTTTTTATATATATAAGTAAGAAGTTCAGATTCCTGTGCATTCACTAATATCTTAGTAGTTGAAAAATACAGCAGTATAGCTAATGCTACACATGCACGTTGTGCAGTTCTCGCCAAAGGCGATGAGGGTAAGTTCACACCAAGCTACGTGTGTTAGGGAGGCTGCATATGCTCTCTCAGGCCTTGTGATCCCCATCAAAAACTCATCTTAAAACTACCTAATTCAAGTAAGAGTTTAGATACTTTAATCTCTGTGTCAGTTCATTTACCTCACAAGTACCCCATACAGTTTTCAATTTAACACGTCTTGCAAACTAGATGAAAAACTGCACAATATTAATATTGGGTCCCTGAACATAAGTCAATCATACGACAAAAAGCGATCAGTATACAAGTATATTTGATTAGTACTTAATGGTCAGGATTAGCATTTCTTTACTGACTAATCCTTGTCTAACTTTGATTCTTAAAGCTGAGTGTTGGATTGTACCACATAATTTTCTATTACTTATTCCAATTACTATTGCTTCTCTGACATCCTCAAATACTGACACAGGAAAGCAGTTCACTCAGACCTCAATCCTGCAATTTGAGCCATGTGAGTCAGCCCCTGCCCCGTGTCAAGCCTCGCTGATGTTAGTGGTGCAATGAAAGTACAGGGACCTACCCACTCAAAACCTATTACTGGACTGGGACCCTAGCTGACGACTTCATGTTGTGGAGGTGGCCAGTGACACCGCAGTTAAGGTCCCAGCTGGCTTTCCATTATGAGCTGATCTAAGGTTAAATATTCTCAGTTTTTAATTTACTAGGACGACATGCTAGCAGTGGGGCAAACCTCAAAACAAGCTGCCCATCAGAAGGAAGTCTCCAAACTTGTCTATTTTTTTTAGCAATTTAGAAATAACATGGGGGTTCTCACTAGGAGGTCTTGAAAAAAATATTTCACAGTGAGCCTTGGCTAGCTTTGCCCTCTCACGTTGTCTAGTGACTGACAAAGATTCTTCCTCTGAAATGTTTGAGATATCATCTGCTCTTTGAAGTCTTCCATGGGATCCTCATCTGTTGTATGGGTAGGGCCCTACCAAATTCACGGTCGATTTTGATCAATTTCATGGCCAGAGGGTTTTTTTATTGGTCAATTTCATGTTTTCAGATATTTACATCTGAAATTTCACAGTGTTCTAACTGCGGGGGTCCCTCTTCTGGCAGTGGGGACTTGCAGCTAGGAGCCCCCCAGCTGGGTCGTTCCCAGCAGCAGGGGGATGTCTGATGCATGTCCACAAGCCTCCTCCACCTGCAGAAACCTTCAGAGCACAGTTGCGAACTTTCATACAGTAAATAAGCTCCCCGACTTTCACAAAACCCAAAATCAAGCTAATCCCATTTCAAAACAAGGCTAAAACAAGCCAACCCCTAAGAACCCCAACACCCTCTGTGACTAGACCCCCCTGGTGTGCAGTCAGGGACTGTGGTGGGCCCACTGTGCATCCTGACTCTCTCCCCACCCCCTTGCCCCTGCTTGCCGGGAGCTGATAAACAAAGAAGAAGCAACAAGCTACAAGCCAAAAACTAGCCAACAAGCAACTCACAAGCCAATTAAGCCAAAAGCAAGCCCAATGTCTGCATTTTTTTCCGCGGGTTTGGCATGTCTGCTTCAGAGCTTCCTGCAGCAGGGAGGCACTCAGAGGTGGGTCTGATCTCTTCCCCCCCACCCCCCGCCCAAGCTGCCATGCAAGGGAAGGACAAGTCCTGTCCCTGCTGGGAATTGCAGCTAGGAGCCCCCCCGCTGGGGCACTCCCAGCAGCAGAGGGAGATCAGACCCGCATCCACAAGCCTTCTCCCGCTGCAGAAACTGTCTGCACCAGAGCTTCCTGTAGCAGGGGGAGGCACCCAGAGGTGGGTCTGATCTTTCCCTCTCCAGCCCCGTGGAGACACAGCTAACAGCAGCAAAGGGGAGACTGCATTTCACTGGAAAGGGCTTATTTCATGGTCTGTGACACGTTTTTCATGGCCATGAAATTGGTAGAGCCCTATGTATGGGATTTAAATTTCTTGTCATCACTCCGAAACTCTATCCTCTATCTTTCCTTGTTGAGCTTTGCTTCGTGGCCAGGCCCCAACAATATTGTCTCTCTGCCAGTGTCTCACTCAATAACCTCTATGCCTTCTATTCAGCCCTCCTGTGCTCTGCGCAACCTAAGTGTTCATCCCTGTCCACTTTAAGTCCTTCCTTAAAGGCCCACTGATGCTGTGCTGCTTAGTTTTTCTAGCCGGCTTTTATATCAGTGCTGTAGTTTGTTTCCCTTCATCTAACTGCTTTCTACTGGGCTGCCCCTCAATTTTCAGCTCCTTGGACTGTTCCTTCTTGGATATCTGGAAAACACCTAGCATAGCGTGGGTGCCACCATAAACAGATATTGAAGTTCTATCAGGAGCTCGAGACTTCAGATTCTGTGACTCTGTTTGGCTCAATTGTTGTCTAGAGCCTTTACCTGTGAGATGCTCAGGAAAGACCACGCTTGCCACAGTGACTCTGGCAGTGGAGAGAAGTCGGTGGTTTAATCACTTTTCACAGTGCACTTTGGTGTCTCTTGATTTGATGGACCCTGTTGACACCAAAGCAGGAAAGTGGTGCATTTTTGGAGGCTGTGGGTCGGTAAGGGAAAAATACTTTCAGAAGAGCTGCCTCTGACCATTAACAAGGAGCAGGCCTTTCCATCTAGGACCCCAGGATGGAGAACATTTCATATATGAACTTTAATTAGGGGAGTCAATATTTCAGGTGGCTGGGATACACTTACATAAGTACTTGTAAGCTACTTAAAGCCGTCACAGCTGACATTTAAGTGAAGGAAGCTGATATTAAACCATATGTTTCTTTGTGCATGAGAGGTAGAGATGGAGTGAACAAGGAAAGTCATTAAAGTTATGTATCGTTGAGTATCATCAACATAAATATTATAGTTAATAACTAGTGCGCGTAATATGTTTGCTTGAATGTGAAATGTGACTTAAATAGCGGTTAATGTGTTTCTATGAATGCCTGACTGCTCCGCTGCACATTTAAATAATTCGGTGCACTTGAACGTTCCAGGTGTGGCTTTTACAGGTGCATATATCAGAGCACTGTATCTTGGTACACTGTAAACACTATATTGACAAGTAGTGTATTGCCCACGAACTGTAAGCTTGTAATTCCCCTTTGTGCAGAGACTAATGCACTTCTGAAATCCTGATTGCTCTGTCACAGATGTGCCTGAAGTAGTGCCTGGCCTAGACCTCTGCTAGCCTTCTGCACAAGGGGAAATATTGCCTCGAGTGACTATTGAGCACCTTGGTTGTTGTGCAGTTTAAGCATTTAACATTTCAGCCAGATCTCTGAAGGCTGCATGCTCACCAAGTTAGAACGGTTAAAAATTAAGCAGGTTTCGAAATACCTGATGGTCAAGAAAAAGTTGGAGCAATTTTCTGTGCATGGGAAACCTTTTATTCATGTTCTGATAGTTCAGATATGGATGAACTGACTTCTCCCCTCCACCTCCCAACAGTAAGAAATACCATTTTGGGCTTGGAAGAATGAGAAGTTTCAGAACAGTGTAAACTTCTGAGAACGGGATCTTGGAACGAAACCCTGATGTTTCAACTTAATAGCACTCAGGTGAAACCACTCATCTTGGAACTGGATTTTCCCATTTTAAGTTGTTTTTCATTGGCCCCCTTTAGCTCTCCTCTTCCATACTTTCATGTTGTAGAGCCCTGGAGCCTCTTGGCATCCCTTCCCCGTTCCTCCGCAGCACTTCCAAACCCTGCTACCCTAGTGAACGAGGACTTGAGTTAGTCTCAGACGACACATGGATGACTACATAAGAATTTTGATCACGTTCATCTAACTTTCAAAATCCAAAGCCATCCTCGCCCAAAGCAGCCAACAGCTCAAATTCAAATTGGGAAAGTGATTTTAAATTCAACAATATTCTGACTCAGCTCAATATAATTTTGGGGTTGCCAGCAGTTAATGTTTAGCCATTATTTATACCAAGATCACACTGAAATATAGCAGGCAAGAATGTCTATGATCAAGGTTATCTAATACTTTCCATCATCAGACTGTTTTCAATGGCTAACTTTTCCAAACTGTAACTATTTGGGATGAACTTTGTCCCTGTTTGCCCTTTGCCTCAGGCTGAATTTTGGCATATTTCAGCAAAAACAGTCAAGCTGTTTCCAAGAATGAGGTTCCATCATGCATATGTCGGGTGTGGGGTAGCTTCCCCTTAATGAGTCAAACTAAAAGGAAAATTAAACCAAGTTTGTTTTAGAATCATGGTTTATGAAATCATAATGTTTTGCGAACAAACTCCTGCAATTAAGGTTGTCCTGCAATCTTAATTTTCTCTCCTGGTGCATACACTTAATGTGTTAAACTAATGTCCCCAGCTACGTGATGACATGCTATTTATTGTTCAGGACCTCTGCTCCACTGAGTACACAAGATGGATAGTGAATGAGGTGCATTATTATAGGAAGAAACGGGCTGTTCTTTTGTGTTTGAAACCCTGGACTGGGCGCCAGGAGCACAGAGCTCCATTTTTGGTTCTGCTACACACTGATCTGGTCCAGACGATCAATATATATGTTCGGGGGGGGGGGAGAGGGGAGTGGGGGAATGAAGGATTTATGGGTAACCTTAATTCTGGCATTTCCTTGTTTGTGAGTGCTTGGCTTTGCAACCTTAGTTTTTAATGTTGTTTTCAATGTAACCTGCTTATGTTTTCTGAAGCTAAACAATTATTTGTAGTCCAAAAAAGCAGAACTTTGAATATTCAGTTACAATTAACTGTAAGTTTTCTAGTTATTAAATATTACTATAAAACAGGGTAAAACTTCACTGACATTTATTGCAATACACACTAACCACAGTCAATACGGTGAACACTCTATTCAGGTTGAAACAACCCTCAGGTGAGAGTTAGTGAAAGCCCAGAGCTCTGAGCCCCAGCGCCCCTGCAGGGCTGAAAGTTTGGAGTGCTGAGCGCTGGCGCCCCCCGCAGGACTGAAGGCCAGAGCCTGGAGCTGCGGTGCCCTCACGAGGCTGAAACCCGGAGTCACAGGGCTGAAACCCAGAGCCACAAGCTCTAATGCCCCTGCGCGGCAGAAGCCACAAGCCTCTCGCCATGTGGGACTAAAGCCAGAAGCCCTGAGTCCTGGCACTCTGCGAGGCAGAAGCCCTGAGCCCGGTGGCTGAAGCCCCAAGGCTGCCCCTCGACCCGGCCTGGTGGCTGAAGTCCGGAGCCCCAAGCTCCCCACTCCGTGGCTGAAGCCCCAAGCCCCAGTCTCGCAGGGCCCTGGAGCTTTTACAGCATGTTGGGGGTGCCTCAAAGAAAAGGGTTGAGAACCCGTGATTTATACCACAATAAAACAGTCCTCAGATAAGTACATTTGGTTAGCAGTTATTGGTCAGATAGGCCTGTCTCGATGGACTTTAAAAAGTACTGCTGAGTTAAATGCGTATTGTTAGTAAAAGCTGGGAAGAACTTAGGCTGCCATGATGATGAGACATTTATTACCTACCATAAATAGAAATCTGAATACACTGAAAAACGTAAATCCATCAGTTAAAGTACTCCCACTCCCAAGCTGCACAAGTGCCCTTATCAGAGTAAAACTAAGTGACAGTTCAGAATATACGGGCATTAGTACAGCAATAAATCAGTACTATAAAAGTCAAGCGATGATGTAAGCATACGGCCATATGCAGTTTCAGACTGAAATCAATATTTGCAGTGAATGTTTGAGAGAGCCATGCAGTTTGACTAGAAACAGTTCAAAGAAGTTCCACTTGCGGATTAAAATGTTTTGCTTCAGTTTAGTCCACACTAACTGGATGTGCGATAGCTGACCCGGTACTGAGGATGGCTTCTACATGGCAGAAGTGCTCTAAGGACTGTGCCCAAAGGCACACCATCAACTGAAGCAAAGGTATTTATATGATCATGCTTTGTGCACACTGGAGGCCCAGCACAGGCTCACTTCTGTAGCACTCATCCAGTGTACCTTTCCACCTCTCCACTACTCATCTGGTGGCAGAGGATCTTACTAAATAACCCAGACTGGACCACTGTTGGACAGTGGTGGCCATTTGCTACATAGGCTCCCTGTACACGTTTGCATCTATTTAGCTAGAATAATTTTTTGAATTCTAAACCCCTCCTTGCCACTTATGCAAGCCCGATGAAGAGCTTTTCCCCCACCGTCAAGTCTGTGTTAAACTAAAATTTTAGCAGTTAATATTCTGAACTTCGGTAGTACATCCAAGGATCTCGAAGGACTTTACAAACAAGCCTCCAAACACCCCTGTGATATAGGTGGCATTCCCATTTTATAGATGGGGAAACTGACAGAGAAAGGCCAATTGACTTGCTCAGTGTTGTACCAAGTCAGCAGGACAGCCATTAACTCTTTTGGATTTGTCCAGATTTCAAGTAGTGGTGCCTAGTCTCTGAGCCGTTAAGGCCTTTCCTCTACAAACACCATGCCCAGCAAGGAGAACAGATCAAATGGGCATAAAATATGATGTATACAGGATATAGCTTCTTAAGATAGCCAGAACTTCAAGGATGGCCTAGCTGAGCTCTCAGCCATAGATAGTTTGATTTCTAACAGCAGAGCATGAGACTGATGAGCCTATATCCGCCAAGGCCTCAGATGGCTGCTAGAGCTGACTGCATTGCACACATCCCAGGCTGAACACTTATGTGGATCCTTTACTGTCTTTTTCTAATTTGTGTCACCTTGCTGAAAAACTAGATCTTACTGACTACAGTATTACTGGCCAGACAGTCAAGAGACATCTGCTTCCACTTAGACATTTACATGGCCAGATTTTCAAAATAGGGCTCAGCACATTGTGTCCAAAGCACTTTTGAGAATCCAGCCTTAGTGTCACAACTGGAGTTTCTGGGTGCTGGACACTTGAAAAATCTGGCCTCCCTCAGCAGTTCTCCAGCTGTTAGTCCATGGAGTGGCTGGGGGTGGCTTGCAGAGAGCTGTCTGTCCGCAGTGCTGGCTCTCCTCTGTGTTTCTGTCACTTGGTGGCTGGCCCTTTTTAAGGGGACGTGGACCTAACCCCAACAGTGTCTAATCAGCTGCCTCCACTGAGGCTGTGAGGCTAGGGACCAAGTGATAACATGAAGATCACCTGGTCCTCAGAACAGCCAGCAAGTATCTCAGTCGTGTGGAGAGCTGCAGGAAGCAGACAAGCCCCTTCAGGAAGCCCTGCGGCAAGGGAAAGAAGTTCATACGAGACTACCAGGCAGATGCCTGCAGAGTGTCATCCTGCGGAAGCAGATAAGACCCTACAGTGGAGGTCTTGTGTTGAACAGTTTTATTTTGAAGAAATAAACCAAAAGGCCTAAAGAAAAGGACTGAAATCCTGTGGCTGGAGAGCACGCTTCTGTGGTGCATGGGCTAGTGAGAGAACCCACCTGCTCACAGTTTCCAACTGGCAAAAAAGCATTAAAGAGCAGCTAATGTATCAATACTTTCCTATTATTCAGATAATCAATTGCTGTCGTTATCTCAGGAATACTGCGATGGCAAGTGGGTGAGAAGATGACCTAGTTAATATTATTAACATGTAATTCACCCTGTGAACTAGTCCAAGGGGTTGGAGAACTCTAGCTTGACCTTAATAAGCCTGTTCTAGAGGAAAAGAGCAGGAGAAAGGGTATTATTCCAACGTCAACAAGCCCATTAACTTTTGGACTGAAAATAAGCATGAGAAATGTCACAAAGGGTAATTATCAAGTGCCTGGTAATAGCTCAAGGGTTTTATCTCCACTCTGCTCCTCATTCGTGTAAAAAACCTCAAACCCTTCTTGACCTGGGCTGTCTGAGGAGAGCCGGACTTGGCTGCATTTAGTGCTCACTAATGTTACTTCCATCCCTCAGTGATTCTACAGGCCTAGGGAGGGAGGCACGACCTTTGACTAGGCAATGAGATGGCTTTTAGTCTTACTGCTTTGTACCTACCAGCTGAGATCCTTCTCGCAAGGCGTAAACATTTAAAACTAAATATCGCCTCGCTGTGATGGGGTGTACAAATCCCACGCTGGAAAGGAAAGGATTAAAGAGCTGCTCTAGGTCCCACACACCTGCACGACAGGCAGGGGCTGGACAAGGAAGCAGAGGAACTGGCAGACAGTGAAGGCGAAGGCACCTACACCCTGAACTCCTGAGCCTCAGCAATAGCGGCTTGGTCAAGCCAACCAAGGAGAGACTTGCAACAAACCTTTATCTCTGGGTGCAGTTATTTAATGGCTTTATCCGCTGGGAAGTGAGGGGACAGGTAGGAAGTGATCCAGAGAGGCAGCATTATAGCACTTAGGGGTGCAGGACATAGCTGCTTACCCCCAGGCCCTGGATCGGAATTCTGTGCAGAGGGTGGGTCCGGGTTCCCCTGCCAACCCCTGGTGAAGGCTGAAGACAGCACACTACACTGGTGTGGGGAATCCAGTTGAGGGAAGGCCTAGAAGACAGAAAGGTCCAGACCATGAGGCCCCAACCCAAAGGGAAACCCACAGCCCCTCGCCTAACCCAGAGGGCCACCCCTTTGCTGGATTCTTCATGTACCCCAAAAGGGGCAGACAAAGCAAGTGACCTGGCTGGAGGGCTGAGTCATGACAAAGACAGACCACTGCAGGGCGGAAGCAGCTGCCAACAGGGGGTGCCCAGAAAGGACAGGACATTTCGTGCCCCCATTTGACCAGCAGGTGGTGCCAGTGATAAGCAAACGCCTTCACACGCCGCCATTAGTAAATTAGTCTTATTATTTGAACCGTGGTAGCACCTCAGAGCCCAGTCATGGACCGGAACGCCACTGTGCTAGGCTCTGCACACACACAACAAAAAGGCAGCCCCCGCCCCAAAGAGCTTGCAATCTAAGTCTTACAATCTTCATTTTATAAATGAGGCAATTGAGGCAATGTCCATCACACACAGGCAGTCTATGGCAAAGCCACTAATGGAACCCAGACCTCCTTGAATCCCATCCTGCACCTGAATCAGCAAGTCATCCCTACTCCCCTTCGAAATGCTAACAAGCTGTATCTGCTCTTTGAGTAGCCTCGCACTTCATTCCCATTCATCCAATATACAAAATCAAAAGCCACCCTTCAGCCAAAGATGCGCAAAACAGAAAAAATCTGAACTACGAAGAGGGAGCAAAGTTCATTGATATTCCGACTGATGCTCAGCATAATTCTCAGATCACCAGCAGTTAATCAATAATCTTAGCCATTATTTAAACTCCGCTGCTTTGAGTGAACAGCACTTATTCGTAAACTTTCACTAAGGCACGCAGGACTCTTTACAGCCTGAATGACGAGAGATTGATGATTCACGAATGCATAGTTACGACATTTAATGACTAGGCACATAGAGTAAAGCCTTGCTGAAGACTTTACTGAAGGTACAAGTTATAACCAGTAAGCTAAAAATGCGCCTCACGATATAATTCAGGTAAGAGTTATTTTTTTCTGAATGAAATGTTTCATGGCGTGGTTTTCAAGGCAGCAGTTCTGCTCCTGTCAGCTTCTATGGAAGCAGGGGGGGTTTCTTACTTTTGAAAAAACAGGCCATTCATCTGGGTAACTTTGTATGCTACATAAATGTTCCTGATACTTGTCAATAAAGCATGGCTGGAAAATGGGCAACAATCATGGTAAAATATTGTCAGTGTGCTGGGATCTATAGATAAACCATCTGCACCGAAAAACCTTGAATGAAGGTGTTGGCTGGTAGATATTGCTGAAAATTAGCCTATTCACACAGCGGCTTATGAGCCACAAGTGGCTCTTTCATGTGTCTCCTGCAGCTCTTTGCAGCACATGATTTAAAACATTGTGTGATTTAATTATTAACCAATCTAAGCTAATAACCAATCAGGATGCTTTTACTATGCTGTTAACCAACTAAGTTATAAATTTGCACTGAGTTATTAATTTATTTGCTGTGAGAAAATATATATATATATATAAACTAAATATTTCCCTTCATACTGTTTCAAAATGAATAGTACTGTAGTAAATGAAACAATGAATTTATACTACTGTGGGTCTTTTGGGTAATGTTGATCACTGATTTGGCTCCTGGACCACAGAAGTCTATCACTGCAATAGACTCACCTGACTCTCAAATGTGTCACATTAAAGCTGAGTGTTTGATTCAGTGATGTGCTGACACTATTTAAAGATCTCTTTAAAAATATTCCTTATAGTCATTTTTGGAGTGTCTATTTTCAATGAGAAGAGGGGGAATGGAAAATCTACTTTGTTTTCTCTATAACTATTTAAGGAGTCAGCACAATTATGCAAACACCCACCTAATATGAGCATGTACTAGGAAACTATCCACAGCACATTGTTTAGTTTGTGAGACTGGATATGAAGACCCTGTAAGGGTGTCAACCTCGGGGATTTTTTTTCAGATACCTAATATTTCGGATAACCTGGTCTTTTGCTCTTAGGAATGTTTTTATGAGCACAATAGAGATGTCTTTGGCCGGGTTGGTTTAAGCAGTATCCTGAGAGGACTGGATATCCAAAGCACAGAAGGCATCCCAACCTTGCATTCAGGTGCATGGCAAACCTTTGACTGGTGATTCCTGGGAGCTTTCTGTAATAACTGTCTGCCTCTTTTTAGTATTGCTGAATCATCCTGACTAGTCACAGCACCTCCACAGGGATCTGATAGAAACAGAAACTCAGACTGGAAATAAGGTGCAAATTCTCCACAGTGAGAATTCTCCGTCACTGGAAATGTTTAAATCAAGATTGGATGTTTCTCTAAAATATATGCTCTAATCAAACAGGAATTAATTCAGGCAAGTCCTGTCTCTGGCCTGTGTTATACAGATCAGACTAGATGATCACAGAGGTTCCTTCTGGCCTTAAAAATCTATGAATACTATGGTAACGGGCATGAGAAAATAACCAGAACAGCTAACGGGAGACTTAACTGGATTCTTTTCTGGCTCGCCCATCATCCCTGTAGTTGTTAAGCAACTACCAATTCAGAATCTGCACCCTGAAGTGTACGCTTCAACAAGACTAACTACACGTTTAGTAAAACATCAGCTGAGTCATGGCTACTGGTGATGATGTGTGTGCCAGAAAGATCCAACTTGACTTCCACGTCCCAGGCTAAGTTTTTAGAGTCGTCCATATTTGTACAGAGAAAAACTGGTTTACTTGTAAATATTTTAATTAGAATGAAACATAAATCACAGCAATCTCGCTTTACTCTGAAAATGACTCTGGACTACTAATGTGTGGTTTTAGTTTGTAGGGGATTTTACCAACCTTGGTCCATGTGGGCTTATGACCTATGAGGTTCACTTTGACTTAAAATTCAAATTATCCTGAAGCTCAAAGTGAAATTTATTGAAGCTACCATGTTTTGCTTGAATAGGAAAAAAAAAACAAGTGAACGTATGGTTTCCAATCAAAAAAACCAAGTCAGCACAGGTTCATTCAAAACTCTGCCTGCGCTCATTCAAAACTTTGCTCAGCCAATGTTCTGACAAATGGGTTTGGTCACAAAAATTTTACTCAACTCTAGTACCAAGTGCATTTTGATCCTGAGGGCCTGGAGCTGACCACACAATACTGTTTACAAGGTACATACGGTCACTAATTTAAGAGATTTAAGGAATGGTGTCCCTAGCCTCTGTTTGTCAGAAGGTGGTGATGGACGACATGAGAGAGATCACTTGATCATTACCTGTTAGGTTCACTCCCTCTGGGGTACCTGGCATTGGCCACTGTCGGAAGACAGGATACTGGGCTGGATGGTCCTTTGGTCTGACCCAGTATGGCCATTCTTATGTTATTTCTGACAGATACTTCCAAAACCTCATGGAGAACAGAGGAGCGCGGCTACACTGAGATAGCAACGGCAAAGCTGAAAGATAGTTCATGTGATAGAACAACTAATGGCCATGATTCAGCAAAGCACTTAAACGTGTGCTTAAAATTAAGGACCTGCTTATGTGCTTTGCTGAACTGGAGCCAGGATCGCTGTTGTGTCTCTTGCTCTTTACCGAACAAAAATATGAAGAAACCACATAGTCATAGTTTGGGTCCCAAATCACAGCATTTACTAAATATACTCAAACATGCCAGGTCTAGCTACACACTGCTGCTCTGGCTGGTTTCTGGCAACTCCTAAAACAGAACGCAGTGGGCACCACTAGAGGGCTCAACGTATTTACAGTGAAAGGATTCTACCCTGTTCCTGTCCACTACAATCACCAAATCGCAATAAGGATTCTGTAGACCGAATTCAGAGGCTGGTGCAGAAAGGTGTAAATCGTCTGTCTATCAGCACAACCATAGCACAGACAGAGAGGAGACTGTGGTTGCTTTGCACAGCCACAGGCCCCCCCTTCGCCCCATTTCCATCACAGGGATTGTCTGTCAGGATTTCAGTCAGTGGAAACCCAGCTGAAGACGGCCTTGTGAATGTCTCCCTTTTTCCAAAGTGTTTTTGTCAATTCAGTGGCTTGGTAAAGAGACATGAAGGAAGGTCGGATTGAGGCCACTTAGAAGGTGGGCTGGCTTGTTGGCCTGAATGGTCTTGTCTTGCTACCTAAGTTCCTAGCCATTTCCTTATCCCACAACATAAACTAGCGTAGTCACTGCAATTGAAAGGAGAAATGAGCAATGTAAGGGTAAAAGAGCAGCAGTGCCACCAACTCTCACAGTATTTGGAGCCTTCCTTAAAATAACTGCTTCTGGAATCACGAGAATCTCAACTTTTATTTTCAAAATTAAGTTTCTTGCCCGTCTGACTATGGACAAAAGTTCTAAAAATTAGACCCCAAGTTATTTATCATTGTTAATTATATGTATAACAGATTAGATATCTATTACTGCTAATGTATAGTTGTATAAATGTTGGGTTTTTTAGGTAATTGTAATTTTGGGCTTGACATTTCTAAATACTTGAGATTAATGCAGCAGCAGGGTCCAAATATCCTGGTTAGAATATTCAACCAGGAAATACAATATACCATATTCTGATCTTTTCTGTATTGGTTTAAGTCTGGAGTGACTCCAGTGCAGTCACTGCTTCACTGTGCATTTATACCAGTGTAACTGAGATCAGCATTTGAACACTAAGCGTGTAAGCAGAAACTTATAAGGCCATCAGAGTTGCATGTTGCCTTTAACAATGGCCGCTTCAGCTGTGTGCCCTCTCTACAAAATCGCTCTTTAAGCAAGAGACCTGAAGCCTCCCTTGAATAAAAGGCAGATCTTACCTCCAGGGAAATCTGTGAAAAAATATCCAGTGATTTAAATGGGAGCAGGATTGAGCCATAATACACAATATCAGCAGAGCAGTACTCTATGTTTCAGACGCAACTTTTAGAGCAGATAGCAAAGATGGGACTCCTTTTATTATAGGTTACATGATCAGAGTGATATTTTGCTGGGGATTTAGCACATCTTTATTTGGACTGGGTTTGTTACATCCTAAAAACAAGAATTCAATCCTTAAAGCGATCAGAAACATTTTGATTATGCAACATGTAAGAGATGCCTAGTACAAACTGAAACCACTAGCTCAAAACATCACAGCAAGTGAATTACAACCAGCATATTTACTTTACCTGACTCTTCAAAATGTATAAAGTCAAGCAGAAATTATGGGAGATTTTATTTTTTTTATAAACAGTAACTAATAGTCAATAATAAAGTAAATTGAACAAAGTGATCTAATCAACACATGCCTCAATTTTATACAATACAGTGGCCTCATTCCTCCAATTTAAATACAAAGCCACTGATTGTTAGTGATACTATTTAAACCAGCACTGTTTATTGTTTATTCAGTTATTGCTGCTTTTTGCAAATAGTGACACCTCCAATTTTCCAACAACAATACTGTCACTATCTATACTCAAGATAACTTAATAGATTCTCAGATAAATTAACTTCCAACAGCCATACCAACTGCCAACACTGTAATTATCCTTCAGTCTGATAATTGTACATACTGCACTTAGGTGATCGTTACCCATTTTATTTTTTTTTTGGAAATGTAACATTTTAAGGTAAACAGCTGGATTGTTAGCTTAGACTAGCAATAACAGTGTGCTGACATTTCAGTCTACTTTACGGATCCCAGTTCAGTCTTTCTAAGTAAGCTTATCAAAAGTGTCAGTTTGATAACGGAACTGCCCACTCATTTGTGATTAAAGCCACGGCGCTTCTTGTTGCCTGGCTTGCTGCACAAACTGGGCTGTGAGAAGTCAGTGGAATTCTAATGGGACTTGCATTCTTTGGGTACAATCCTTGCATTTTCAGAACTTGTTCAGGTAAGAAAGCACAAGAAAGTATTCCTTTTCCTCTGTGTTTTAAAAACTGAACGTTGCTATTAGTCAACTACTTTGTTTGTGTCATTCTTTCCTTATTGGTAAACTTTGATCATATGATCTTAAATATGAAATTGTCTGGTATTATTTTGTTCTCATTCTTCCATTCAAATGTATCCTTGTACTGGTTTACTCCAAGGAATTTCTGACCAGGGACATTCTGCTTAGTGTAAACAGCTCAGAAGGTTGCAGCCCCGATTTAGGACTGGTAGTACTAGAAGCGAAAATAAACATTGGTTTTGCTAAATTATGTCTTCTTGCACAGCTAAAATAAAGATTACTCAGAAGCATCTACAGTAGAGGTGGGCAAACTATGGCCCACGGGCCACATCCGGACCCGTGGGACAGTCCTGCCCGGCCCTTGAGCTCCCAGCCAGGGAGAGTAGCCCCCCTACCTCTGCAGCCTCAGCTCACCGCGCCACCAGCGCTCTGGGCACCGGGGCTGCGAGCTCCTGCCGGGCAGCGCGGCGGCGGGGTTGGCTCCAGTCGGGCAGTGCAGCTGCCAGTCCTGGTGCTCTGAGTGGCATGGTAAGGGGACGGGGAGGTTGGAGAAGGGGCAGGGAATCCTGAGGGGCAGCCAGAGGACAGGGCACTGGGGGCAGTTGGATGGGACGGAGCTGTCAGGGGACAGGGAGCGGGGGGCTTGGATAGGCATGGGAGTCCCAGGGGGCCTGTCAGGGAGCAGGGGTGTGAATAGGGGTCGGGGCAGTCAGGGGACAGGGAGAGGTTGGATAGGAGGTGGGGTCCCGGGAGGCAGTTAGGGACAGGGGGTCCTGGGAGGGGGCGGTCAGGGGACAAGGAGCAGGGGGGATTGGATGGGTCGGGGGTTCTGAAGGGGGCAGTCAGGGAGCAGGAAGTGGGAGGGGGCAGATAGGGGGCAGAGACCAGGCTGTTTCGGCAGGCACAGCCTTCCCTACCCGGCCCTCCATACAGTTTTGCAACTCCGATGAGGCCCTCGGGCCAAAAAGTTTGCCCACTCCTGATCTACAGAGTTATATTAGTAGAAGTTAACGATTATTCAATACAACCAATTTACACTCTCTCTAAGCTGCAACAGTGCCAGACATCATGCCTTCAAATGCATTAGCTTCTATCTTTAACAAGCGTTATGAGGATTTTTTTCCCAATTGTGCCTTGCTGACTGAACTGAGTTAACAACTGAATAACATACTCTGTCTGGCCCATCAAGACATGGCTTTGAAGAAGTAATGCACATGTTAGAACTAGGGCTGTCAATTAATCGCAGTTAACGCAAGTAATTAATGCAAAACAAATTAACTAGATAAAAAATAGTTGTCATTAGTTGCAGTTTTAGTCGCACTGTTAAAAATAATAGAATACCCATTTAAATTTATTATAAATATTTTTGGATGTTTTTCTACATTTTCAAAAATATTGATTTCAGCTACAACACAGAATACAAAATACTTGCACTGTAAAAAAGATAAACAAAATGGTCCTACTTCTTGTTCAGTCAATGGCTAAGAAAAACAAGTTTGTTTACATTTGCAGGAGATAATGCTACCGGCTTCTTATTTACAATGTCGCCTGAACGTGAGAACATGGCACTGTTGTAGCCAGTGTTGCAAGGTATTTATGTGCCAGACAGGCTAAACATTTGTATGCCCCTTCGTGCTTTGAGCTGTAGGCTCTGAAGTTTTAGTGCAGTTATGTTAAAAAAAAAAATTCTACATTTTTAAGTTGCACTTTCAGGATAAAGAGATTGCACTACAGTACTTGTATGAGGTTGTGATGGAGGCATCTGCCCCACACTGGTCCATAAGGGGTTTATAGAGCCCTAGAGAGGCTGCACAGGAGGCAGCCAATTAGAGAGGGGCTGCAAGGAGCAGCCAATCAGTGCCAGGCTTGCCCATATAAGATGGGCTGCGGAATAGAGCAGTTTCAGTCACCCCCTGGAGCTTGAGGAGGGAGGACAGGCTGCCTTACAGGCTGAAGGCAGCAAGCACCCTGGACAGAGCAGTGCTGCAGGCAGAGACCCAGGGAGCTAAAGGCAGCTCCTGGCTGGCTGCAGGGATCTGTAGGCTGAGGCTCTGAGGCACAAGCAAAGAGGGTCCTGGGGCTGTGGGGAAGTGGCCCAGGGAGATCTACAGAGGAGTTGGAGGGGGCTCTGCAAGCAGCGGCCATTTATAGAGTCCCTGAGCCGGGACCCAGAGTAGTGGGTGGGCCCGGGTTCCCCGCCTCCCACCCCCACTGAGGAAGTGGATGGACCGTCGGACTGCAACATTCCCCCAGAAGAGGGGAGCACACAGTGCGGCACAGCCAGAGGGCTATGTCACTGAAGAGGATGCCACGATTCTGGGAGTGACGTGGGTCCCAGAGCAGAAGTGATGTGGTGAGGCACCACCAGAAGAAGGTATACTGGCGAGCAGAGCTAATTCCCATAACAGCCAGCAGGAGGCACCAGAGTGGTGAGTCCCACTCCGTCACAGAGGTGAATTGAAAAATGCTATTTCTTTTGTTTAGCTTTTTTACAGTGCAAATATTTGTAATAAAAATAATATAAAGAGAGCACTGTGCACTTTGTATTCTGTGTTGTAACTGAAATCAATATATTTGAAAATGTAGAAAAACATCCAAAATATTTATAATAAATGTCAATTGGTTTTCTATGATTGTTTAACAGTGAAATTAAAACTGTGATTAAGAATGACTGGGTCTTTTTAATCTTGTGATTAATTGCGATTTTTTTTTTTGATCGTTAGAACATTAGCAAGCCCTAAAGTGCTGCAGAGATTTTAGCCTGCGTCTTGTGATGCTGGTGAAGAGCTAGACTCAGAAAACCATTTGCAGTGCGCAGCAACACTAATGAACCTGCCGACTTATGAACAACCTATTCTTGAGGCCAATAGATCGTACACGGAACGAGCACCAGCTGCATGCACAGATGTATATTGCTTTTCATGAGTCTCTCGGAATTCCTTACTACCCCTTGCAAATGTATGCATTAGAGGACAGGATTTGCCATTACTCTGCAAACAAAGCTTGGCTCAGACTGGAATGGAACTTGGCATAAATTGCTTGGTATTTTACACCCTCCTTATCCTTTTTTTGACTGTCCATCCGTCTTGATATCTGCCCTTTGCAGCATAGCCGAGGCTGGGGAGATTACAGGTTCTAAACTTAAAAAGTTTAAGACTTCAGAACTCACACCCTGGCACTGCATGCTTGTGAACACACGGACTTGCTCTAACACTGAAAATGCTTTGTTAACTGAACCCTCTTGCTATAGACAGAGAACATCTGGAAGTTATGGATCACCAAAAGGCATGTTGTTTCCAAAACAAGGGTCAAATGCTTTCTTAGGAACAGAATGCCCCTCCCACTGCATTGGGAGCATTCAGCATATCAAGCTGTAAGTTTCTATTGAATTATAACATTCAAGTAAGTGGCTTTTCTGCAGGGAGGCATGTACTGTGCTGCATTATTCAGACAAGCAGACTGAATTGTTTATCATCAAAAAGGGTTATTAATTCAGTTCTGTTTCTGCTTAATGGACCAAACCTGATTCATGTGAATTTATTGTTAAATATTTGCCAGATAACTTTAAGCTGTTGGTTCTTTACAAGCTTTGTTTTTCAGTTTTCTTAATTAGTCTTGTGTGGTTGATCACTCAATAAGTTGTATGGTAACGTTTATAGTAGCTGATTGAATTAGACTTTATTAAAAGCATAATGAATAGTAAGCAATGAACTTCCATAGTCAATATTTAGAGTTAGAAATATTTGTACTGAAATATTCAATGTTTGGGCCTCTTGGACTGTAATGCACAAATCCTGCCATCATCAACAACATGCTGAGATGGAACCTAACCAGCACTTTTCTTTACCTCTTAGGAACTGATGTATTAAGTGGACGCACAGAAAATGGAAAGTCAAACAGAAACTATAAAGATGGATATTGGCCCTTCTCTGTCATTTCCAATGGAAAGAAAGGTTCACATCCAGACAAGCAGGAGACAGCTCATCAAAACCAAACTGAGGAAGAGCTGTTCCTGCACCACTAAGAGACTGAAGAACATAGTCATGGACTTCTTCCCTGTGTTACGATGGCTTCCCAAGTACCACTGCAGAGAATACATATGGGGGGACGTTATGTCTGGGGTGGTAATTGGGATCATTTTGGTACCCCAAGCCATAGCGTATTCTCTGCTAGCCGGTCTGAAGCCTATTTATAGCCTTTACACGTCATTCTTTGCCAACATAATTTATTTCCTGATGGGCACCTCTCGCCACGTGTCTGTTGGCATTTTCAGCCTGTTAAGTTTAATGGTAGGGCAAGTTGTGGACAGAGAGCTACTCTTGGCAGGGTTTGACCTGAACGATGAGGAGGACGCCAACAGCAACAGCTACAAATGGAACGGCAACAATTCTAATGTAACCGCCTTCAACCTTACCCTAGGAGGGTTGAGCACTGAGTGTGGGAAAGACTGTTATGCTATTGGCGTCGCTACAGCCTTGACTTTTCTAGCTGGAGTTTATCAGGTAAGTTGCTGCTTTGCCTACGGTGAGGATATGAAGCTCTTAGAGTGCCTTTGCAGGCTTTTGACTTCCACTGTAAGGAATTTTAACATGTCAGCTCAGTCAGATGGTCACTGAAATTTATCTTCCACCGAAAATCCTGGCAGCACGTTATAAGGTTTATTTTAAAAGTGTTTGACCAATAGGGTTTATTAGCTCATTACTTGGAACACAATCATCAAGACTCAACATAGGTAAAATTCCTATTGGCCGCAATGGAAGGGCTACTTGCACTGGGTGCAATTCTCCATTGCATTGTGGGCCCTTTATGCTGCTCTGTGGTCACAAAGAGGCCTGGTCATGGGGGAATTTCCAGGTACCACACAGTGTAACAGCTCTAACAACTTCACTTCACTGTCCCTCATGTGGCACATGACACAATCCCAGTCTTCCCCTGCATCAAGGTGAGGAGAGCTGCTCCCCCTCCCTTTCCCAGCCCCCTGCTCGGCACCTTACAACCCCCTTGCTATTGCTGCCCCAACTTTGCCCGCTTCTAGCTGGCTAGGAGTTGGAGAGTGAGCCTCATCCCGCAGCAGTGGCTTCTGTCCTATGGCGCTGGACCCAGTCGGCTCCCGGCTCCAGACAGTGTGTCCTGGTGCATCGGGTTGCAGTGCCACTCAGGTTTGGCCCGGTTGCCTCTTCATTATGAGTGGGACTGCAGCCCCATGCACCAGGTCACAATGCCACTTGGTTTAGGAACCCTCTCAAATGGAGGATTCAGGGCAAACTTCTGCCCCCATGGGCATGCACGGGGTGGGGAGTGATGGGGGGTGGGCAGTAGCAGGCAACTCATCTAGACCTGTCCAGCAACTTACTGGTTTGGGAAACACTGGGTTAGGGCACTAGCCTAGAACTTGGAGACCTGGATTCAAATCCCTCCTCCGCCACAGACTCCAGGTGTGTGGCTTTGGTCAAGTCACTTAGGTCTAGTCTACACTGGGGGCGGGATTGATCTAAGTGACGCAACTTCTGCTATGTGAATAATGTAGCTGAAGTCAACGTACTTAGATCGACTTACCGTGTGTCTTCACTGCAGTGAGTTGACTGCTGCCACTCCCCTGTCGACTCCACCTGTGCCTCTCGCAGCGCTGAAGTACAGGAGCCGATGGGAGAGCGCTTGGGGTCGATTTATTGCATCTAGATTTAGATATGATAAATCGATCCCTGCTGGATCGATCGCTGCCCACCGATCCAGCCGGTAGTGAAGACATACCCTTAGTCTCTCTGTGTCTCAGTCCTCCATCTGCAAAATGAGGTAAACACCATTACCTCGGTGGCCTGCTGAATATAAATGCACTGAAGGATGCGAGGTTCTCGGCTGCTATGCTGATGGGATATGGATAGAAAGTTATGTCAGGTGCCCAGTGCAGGTCACCTTCAAGGGCCTTGATTTGCCAAGGGAAGATGCTCAGCACTTTCTGCACGTCAGGTTTCTTTACTGCATCTCAAAATGGCCACCCAAGCCCTGAGGCACCCAAAATCACTACTGTCTGCTGAATATGTAAGGCACGGTGCCCGGGTTGTAAAGCAATTCCACTTCAGTCTGCAACAGGCTTGAACTAAAGAAATGAGCTTGTTCATTAAAAAATGAAAAAGGAGCCATATTTTCCCTTACTATTGAAGCAGTAATCTCCATTGTCCTCACTGGCAGTTCTGCTGACAAAGGGACGGCAAGGAGGGCCCCAAGCTGTTCTACTCCCTTTAGCGGAGCTGAAAGGAACATTCAGCTCTGAGTACAATAAAAGTGCTCTGGACTAAATTCTCCATTGACTTACACCAGCATCAACGCAGTCAGGTGGCAGATCACTTCAGTGTGGAGTTAATTTAAATTGATGCTGGGGTACCAGTTCCAGTTAGTCCACTTCAGAAACCTGCTCATTTATCTCTAGAGCTCATGGTGTAGCAAGACAAATCCATCAATTGTAAAAACAGGCCTGAAATAACAAGTTAACAGCTCTTTTCAGAATTACAACTTTCAGGGATCTCTCTGTAACTGATGCTTTCTCTGTTTTTTGCAGCACCCTTTAGTCCTTACCCTCTTGCTTTTCTTTCAGGTTCTGATGGGAGTCTTTCATCTAGGCTTTGTCTCTATGTATCTTTCAGAGTCTGTGCTGGATGGATTTGCAACTGGTGCTTCTTTAACCATTTTAACAGCCCAAGTTAAGTACCTTATTGGAATAAAAATCCCACGCAGCCAAGGCCTTGGGATCTTCTTAACAACCTGGATTAATATTTTTCAAAACATTTCTCAGGCTAACGTATGCGATGTAATCACGAGCGTAGTTTGCATTGCTGTGCTAGTCGCTGCGAAAGAACTGGGAGATCGGTACAAGCAGAAGCTGAAAATCCCACTGCCCACAGAGCTGGTAGTTATTGTTGTGGCTACGCTGGTTTCACACTATGGGAAGCTGAATGAAGTTTATGCATCCAGTGTTTCAGGGGCAATTCCAACTGGATTTATT
Organism: Chelonoidis abingdonii; assembly: GCF_003597395.2. Taxonomy (NCBI): domain Eukaryota; kingdom Metazoa; phylum Chordata; order Testudines; family Testudinidae; genus Chelonoidis; species Chelonoidis abingdonii. The sequence goes on from NC_133774.1 coordinate 126,595,646, forward strand.
CCCCCTCAGCTGCCAAATTTTAACATGATGCATCGTGTGGCTCTAGATGCTGTTCCTCTTGCCATAGTTGGCTTTGCATTTACAATCTCCCTCTCAGAAATGTTCGCCAAGAAATATGCCTACACTGTCAGAGCGAATCAGGAAATGTTTGCCATAGGATTCTGTAACATTATCCCATCCTTTTTCCATTGTTTTGCAACCAGCGCAGCTCTTGCAAAAACGCTTGTGAAATCTTCTACGGGCTGCCAGACGCAGGTCTCTAGTGTTATCAGCGCAGCGGTAGTGCTGCTGGTGCTACTCTTCCTCGCTCCGCTGTTTTATTCTTTGCAAAAATGTGTTTTGGCTTGCATCATAATAGTCAGTCTTCGAGGAGCCCTTCGGAAGTTTAGAGACGTGCCCCAGCGATATCACATGAACAAGGTGGACGCTCTGGTCTGGTGCATTACTGTGTTCTCATCTGCCCTGATCAGCACAGAAATGGGGCTTTTGATTGGGGTCCTCTTCTCCATGCTGTGCATCGTTGTTCGTACGCAGCGACCCCGTACTGCCCTGCTTGGTCAGATCCAGAGCACTGCCTTCTATGAAGACGACTGGGAATATGAAAGTCTCTGTCCTGTTCCAAATGCCAAAATATTTCGTTTTGAGGCACCACTTTACTACGCAAATAAAGACTTTTTTCTGAAGTCTCTCTACAGAATGACTGGGTTAGATCCTACTCTGGAAGCGGCTAAAAGGAAAAAGAATGAGAAGAAGCAAAAAGAGCATTTGAAAGAGGGAAATAAAGGCACGATTGTTAAGGGATTGGATCAGGTAGATACAGCCTTACACCTGGTCCCTAAACAGGTAGATTTCCAGACCATCATCATAGACTGTTCCTCAATCACTTTTCTGGACACAACTGGTATAATCACATTAAAGGAAATAGTGAAAGATTACAACGAGCTAAAAATCACTGTTCTTCTGGCTTGCTGCAACCCCTCAGTGATTGACTCTCTGAAAAGAGGGGACTACTTTGGGAAGGATTCCAAAAAGATGCACGAATTGCTGTTCTATAGCATTCACGGTGCTGTGCAGTTTGCCAGAGAGAGAAAGTTTTTGGCAGATGGGTCTGCTGTTTAGTTTCAAAGGTGCATGTATTTCCCTCTGCTGTGCTGCACAAAGGCAAACAGCGTGCAGTCATTTAGAAGTAGGCAGACACCTCACTTGCTGCGCAGGAGCCATCTGCCTCCAGGACATTCTCCCATGAGAAGGTGTGCAGTGCTGGACCGCCGCATCACATCTGCAGATGGGGCAAACAGGAATGTGGTCAAGGTCCAGATGGAAAGAGTCAGGAGTGCACCCAGTTACCACCTGAGCTGCCACTTCAAAATGCAGATGTTGGACTGTAAAAGAGCTTGTGAGTTACTTCTCCATTGTACTGTAGTAACTTACATGCATCAAACTTACGCACCACCGGTCTGGTGTATCTGCAAGTCTGTCTAGTGCCTGAGCAGAAAAGGCTAGCTGTCCCCCTTGAATGTGCTGGTTTATGGGTACAGGAGAGCAGTCTCCGAGAAACCACTTGTGGTCTGGTTCCTTCGCCACACCACAGTGCTATCTTTTAAACTCTGGCCTGTAAGGTCTTTTCCCTTATCATATCACTACTACAGGCATCCTCTTGTTTCAATGGGCTTTTAGACAACCCCGCTGTTTGCTACACACTTGTTAGGAGCATCAGCTGGGATGATGTAGCACCTCCTTCCCACGTGCCCAAGAGCCATAACAAACATGTTCCCCTCAGTTTCATCATTCCTTAGCAAAACCTCCCTCAAAGCTACCATGGAATCATCCATATTAAAAAAAGCCTATTAAGGGCATATTTCTGCTCTTAAACATGCAGGAAGAAGTGTGACCATTAAACTCAGATTTGCTGTAGCTAGTGAAATTAATTAAAGCGATTTAAGAAAAGGGAAGTGCGTTCATTAGAAATCTTATAGCTACACTAGTTTAACTGTGAGGCAAATCTGACTTCTGGGATTTCTATCTCAAGCTTAAACCCTAGAATTCAGGCCAAGCACATCATCTTTGTAATGTAACTGTCAGACTGGGTGCAGGGCAGTGGGGAGACATGGGAGTGAAAGAGACAGAGGAGGAAAAAAGATGCAAGAAGGGAAGCCTGAGATATAGATGGGAATGGGAGAAACGGGCTGGTTCTGAACTGGGTCTGAATCTGGAGTAACTCCACCGAAGTTTTACGCTGGTGTATCTGGGATCAGAATATGGCCTAATGGCTGAAGCAGAACTTTTTTAAGTCATTCATTTCATTATATTGTCAGAGTACCCCCACGATTTGTATACATTTCAGGCAATAACTTTAATTTGTAATTCTGGTTTCTAACAACAGCTAAAAGATGTCTAGGCTGTTATGCAGAGTCGGGCTATGTTATTTTTATATTAATTTCTATGACTAATTATTCCCCGTAATATCAAATGACAATTTAAAATATAGCACACTGCAACTCAGATGCGTGCGTATACATCACACCTATTTGTGCAGTATCTGTACAAAAATATACGTAAAATAGGGCTAGAGCAGAAGTCCATTTACCATACAGCGCTGGATTGCAGCCAGAAGTTCTGATGCTTGGCTTTGGCAGCGTGGCTTCTCCAGTGCTCAAGCTGGAGAGCTAGGCCAAGGCACAGTTTCGGCTCATTCAGCAGCTGCTTCTCCCTCCTTTCTCATGTCCCATCCCACACGCCAGGTGCTGGACAGTATAAGGAAGCTCAGTTTCTAGTCCTGGAGGCTTTTTTCCTTTCTCATTTTGGCCATTTTGTGTGACCCTTCACCCCCATTTCAATGGCAGAACCTTCCCCCTTCCCAGTAACTCTCACTGTCTTTCCTCTCCATCCTTTTCCCTGGGATTAGCCGCTCCTTCCATCCATGAGTGAAATGTGGGGAAAATGCAGGTTTGAGGAATGCTTACAGGGCTACATTTAGTCTAACTCCACTGAAGCCAACAGAGACGCACTTAAACGTACTCAGTTCGATAACTGTGCTCTGTAGTCCCTAAAGAGACTACTGGTCTCATTGTACTTTTCAAGCGAGCCCTTTGCCACGATACACAACATTTTGTTTAAGAGCACTACGCAACAGTACCAAGCAATTTATTTCCACTCTCTAGATCAATAAGTGCAAGGATATTCTAAGCAAAGGTCTCCAGATTTTCCAACGTCCCCTCCCTATTTAGGAACACCACAACAAATAAAGAAAGGGCAACTTATTTCCAAAGAGCAATATTCTGGTGATTGACTCTATCTGAAGGGAGGGCAACACTGAGATGGGCTGTATAGATCCCACGCTGAGGAGGGAGGTGCCAGAGAGGCTCTGGGGACAGGACGAGCCCTGCCCCTCTGGCCTTGTCAATCATGTATAAAAGGGAGAAAATGGAAGTCAATTGAGGGAGGAGGAGCAAGACTGCCCCAAGCAGAACACTACTGGAGCCACTTGGGGAACGCCCATCCAGGAGATCTCTACCCCAACTCTATGGGGAGTGCAGTGAACTCCCAGGGAGAGACTTAAGAAGGCCTGCAAGAGGTAGGACCTCTGGTAAGAAGTAAGGAATTGGGGTCTGTGCAGGAGCTACCCAGTGCAAGCAACTGGGTGTGGTCAGGTTCTCTCACCCTCTGGAAGAAAAACCTGTGGGGGCTCCTTTACAAACACATTTTTAATAAGGATTAGTAGTTAGGTACTGAAATTCCCCAGCTTGCCTCATTTATTCAAAAACATATGTGATGTCTCGGTGCTATTATCACAACACATGATGTCAACAGTAACAAACTAATTCTGGAAAAGCCGGCCTGACTGATGTCCCTGTTAAGAGATCAGAACTGACCAACCATTTTAGTATTAGTGTTTTTCTATTACTATTGTTTTTCTAAGTCAATTGAACATGCAACGACATCATCCATTAAAGAGATGGTGTACCATGACCACAGCTTGCCATCTTCTCATTGTTATCTTGTGTTCTCCTGAAATGTTTGTTGTAGCCACTTAGTATGTATGCTTTGCTGGTCAGGGACCATCTTTGTCATATGTCTATATAGGGCCTAGCACAAAGTGACTGGGGCCAATGTACTTTGCTGTATGATACAACGGGTTACAACTGGGAGTTAACAGCAATCCCTGGGGAAGAAAAGAGCAAGCTGTTTAACAAGCTAGTCTTATTCACTCTGTTGTTTGAGCCCCCGAGCTAGAACCTTGAGAAGAATTATAGCTTAGCTCTCCCCTGATGTTATGAGACTAATCTGGTTTCCGAAAGAAGACGGGCAATTGGGGAACAAAATCAAGACTTATCCTTACCTGAAAAAAAAAGTTAGAGTTCTAGCCCACGCCCCCCACACCTCCCAAAAGAGGGAGAAAGGAAGAGAAGCTGATCTGTCAATCTTTTTTAACAAAGCATGCTGGGAAGGGGTGCAGTCTGGTGGCTCTTTACAAGGTAGGCTCTTTGGATAGTTTAGTATATTTATCAGAGCAGCATCCCAGTAGAAGGAGAGCTGCATGAAGATGCGGGATGGGGGGAGAACAGCTTGTTTTTTTCTCTCTGATAAAAGTTATTTTACCAACCAGAAAAGACTTCAGGAACCATTTGCGTTTTGAATGTTAGTTCTGGGGATTGGCTTATATGTAAGTTACTGTGTTTGGGGCTATAAATGACATTCTATGATTAAAAACTGCTTTATTTCTGTTCGCTTACTGTCAGGGGTCAGGGCAGGGTGTACTGACTCAGTGTGCGGCTGGTGAATGGCTTTTAATTCCTCTGTGGTTTTATACTATTCTCAATGACTTGGGGTTTGGTAAATACTAGGAATAAGATACTTAATATGAGACTCTCTCTTTTCTTGTGTAGCTGGCATACAATTTTTGTCAAGCATGGTGTCTTTGCCATGGACTATATATTTAACAAACTACAGGTACTGATAAGTAGCAAGGGAGGGGCTCCCAGCCTTGAGGGGGGAAGAAAACTACATTACTTCAGCCTGGAAGCAAAAAAGCTGCCCGTACATACAGTGTGGGGAAAGACAGGGAATGGTTACAGCTGCGGGCTGGAAGCAAGGGATGTTTTCAAATAGCCCCTGATTAGTAATGTCTCACAACTGACAGTTTTTCCCACCAAGAGAAACTATTTGGCTCTGCATCACCGCTTAGTCATGCGTGGGATTTAAAGGCACAGTCTAGCCATAAGGGTTCACTGCTGAATACAGTAATTCCTGTAGGTCTGCTTCTCATGCACTCCCAGGACTCTCACATCACAGACGCATTTCCAACACTTTTAGGGAAGAGCAACCCTACCAAGTGTACATAGGAGCACACAACTTACCTAAAATACACAGGTTGAGGTATTTAAAGAGCTGAAGCACTGTCAGAGGTATTAACAGGTCTTTCTGGACAATGTGCATGAATCAAAAAGCAAATCTGAGCTCCTAGAGCAGGAAATATGATTTTTTTCCCCCTAACATATTCCAGTGTTAAGTGTTGAGTGTTAGAAATGTTCACTCACCCAACGGTAATGAGTTCCAGTAACCAGTGAATTCGAACTTGTTCAATGCCACCATGCGGTACCGAAGACACATAGGCAAGGTTCAGCTCTTGGTCTTTACTGAGGTCAAATAAATCCGCTCTGCTGTGAGGTAGAGGAGGACTGGAGGTGGTAAAAACAATAGGTCACAGAACAGATCAGTGCCAGAGCCAGGAATAAAAGCCAGGCCTCTTGAGTCCCAATCCAGGGTCCTGTCCATGGGGATACAGTGCTTTTACTGGAGTAGTAAGCGCAGCTCAGCAAAGTGGAATAAGAAAACTGAAACATGACTTGGGGTTTTTATCTTTGTGTTAGCTTAAAAGTTAGCATCAGGGTACAGGACCCGTGAATCATTTCATGAGTAGCAGGGCAGGAAGATTTTGTCTCAGGTTACTCCAACTCGGCAAACAGGCATAAGGAAAACTGGCAATGAGATAATTCCCTGGGAGTAATTAACACTGTTCTAAGCATAGTGTCAGCCTGCCTGACTCCCACCTCTACTGAAGCCAACCAAAAGTCATGTAGGGCAGAGGTCCCCAACACAGTGCCCGCAGGCGCCATGGCGCTCACTGGGGCATCTAAGTGTGCCCATGTACTGGCCAGCAGATGAGCATCTGCCGAAATGCCGCCGACAAGCTGCATTTTCGGTGGTATTTCAGCGGCAACGCCTCTGGATGATGGGGCATTTCAGTGGCGACACCTATTGACATTGCTGCTAGTTGGCAGAATTGCAGTGGATGCTCGTCCACCACCGCAGCCCTCCGTCTGGCGCCCGCCACACAAAAAAGGTTGGCGACCACTGATGTAGGAGCTTGGTCAGTCCATTGACTTCAACCTAGTTGGATCAGGCCTTAAGAAAAGGGTGGGATAGCTCAGTGGTTTGAGCATTGGCCTGCTAAACCCAGGGTTGTAAGTTCAACCCTTGAAAGGGCTATTTGGGGCAAATAGCTGTCTGGGGATTGGTCCTACTTTGAGCAGGGAGTTAAGTGTAGATGACCTTCTGACCTTGATATTGTATGAAAGCACAGGCTACTGTGGACATTCTGCCATGCAAGTCTCTCCATGCATGCACTCCACTGCCACACTGTGCCTTGCCCCTGGGCACATGTCACAGGGGTGTTTGCCATGGGACTAAGCAGGCTGAGAAACCCTGAGTCATATTTATTTCTTCACTGATGCACAGTAACATACTGATGTTAACACTGACTCTCTGGTGCCCACTTATTCCATTGAAAACAACGGGGGCAGGCTCCATGTGCCCTTTGCCCCACTTTTGAACCCACACAGAATAGCTCTCATGGGGAGGGAAAGTGTTTTGTCTAACAGTTGGAATATGCTCTGAGTCTGTTGGGTTAGGTGCTAAATGTTGGGGTTTCAGCAACAGCAGGGGACTGGATACAGTAATCCAGGAGAGCGTTTCCAGACCTATGTTCCTAACTACAGATCTCCTGTGAATGCCCCAGTTCTCTTCGAACATGCAAAATCACTGTGAGACTTGGGCAAAATATATCTTGATACACTCTGTACTTTTTATATACATATGAAACTTAACAGAACTGTATATTGTGCTGGTTTATTTTGTTATGGGAGCAGAGCTTAATTATACTCATAAGGAACCTATTGCAATGCCGGCTAACTCATTGTGGGTAGTTGTCGCCTTCTAGTGGCTGCACCAGATACAGGTTTGAATCTGCTACTGCTTCCAAACCAATGGACCTATTGCTTTAGCTCAGTGGTTCTCACCAGGGGTCTGTGGCCCCTGGCGGTCCGCAAATCCTTTCAGGGGGGCCACGAAACACCACCGCTGAAACTCCGAGCTCCGGTGCTACCCCCCCACCCCACTGAGGGGCTGAAGCCGGGAGCAGCACAGGGCTGAAACCCCAAACTCCCCTCCCCCCCTGAAGCCAGGAGCAGCACAGGGCTGAAACCCCAAGCTCCCCTCTTCCCCCTGCGGAAGCTGGGAGCAGTGTGGGGCTGAATCCCTGAGCTCCTCTCCTTCCCTCCACACCCAAAGTCAGAGCGGCAGGGAGCTGAAACCCCAAGCTCCCCCACACCTCCATGCTGAAGCCGGGAATGGCAGGGCTGAAGCCCTGATGCAGGCAGAAGCCTTGAGCCCATGGGCAGAGTTGAGAGGGCACGAGGGTGTTGCCCCACAAACTGCGGTGCCTTACCCAGAGTGGGGCAGTCCTAGGGGACAGCTCCAGCCCCCCTAAACACACACCACCTCCTCTCTCTCAGCCCCCACCCACAGGTCCCACCCTCTGGCCAGGTCCTAGCAGGAAGCCAGAGCCAGGCAGTGCGAGGCAGCTGCTCCTCTGGCTGGTGGTGCCATGGAGTGGGCAGCCCTGGCATTCCCTATCTGCTGCTGGTGTCTGGGCTTCCATCTGCTCCTCAGCTCCCAGTCCTCTTTGACTGCTCACGCAGCTGGTCAGAGGTGCCCAGACAGGGACCCAGCTCCAGGGCTGGCAGAGCCCTTGGGGAGCAGTCACTGGCACACATCCCCAGACAGGTGGGTGGCCTGCAAGATAAGTCAGGAGGTGGAGGTGGTGCTCCCTCCCTGGACCCTGCTAGGCGGAGCTGGTCTGAGCCCTGCCAACCCTTGCCCTCCCCCCCAAAAATAGAAGTTAAATTACTCCTAGGGGTCCTACCCCTGGCCTGGAGCCCCGAGTCACCCCTCCCGCTGCTGGGCCTTGGAGTTTTTGTAGCATGTTGAGGGGGGCCTCAGAAAGAGGGTTAAGAACCCCTGCTTTAGCTCAAGCATCGCTTCACATTACTAAAACCCTTGATTTAGCCACACCTTTAGAAGAAGGCAAAGACCTACGCTGGATTTAACATGGGTTATACTATCTCAGCAGCCCCCTGTGTCCCTTGTGGCTTGTTGTCCTGGTATCTGTCCTTTCCCTTTACTTTTACATTCTAGTTTAAATATATCAAGTCTGTAGCACCTCAGAACTTGGTGTTTCTAAGGTTTCATCCATGTTCTCTAGTAGGTTCCAAATATGGTCTCTGCCAGATCATCTGATATTCTGACATGGAAAAAGGAAACTACATGCAACAACTAGAGCCTGCTTCTGATTCAGATTTCCAGGTTGACCGGGGTTCCTGTCTGATTAAATGTGACTGTGGCCTGATGTAACAGAACTGTTGTTTGTTCCTTTTCTGCTTTCCTTTTAATCTGTTTTTCTTTCCTTTTGGAGAAACTGTAAATGGAGCTTTGTAAATTGTTACCAAGATGTTTTCAGCTAATCTTAATAATAACCTCATCAAGCATTAAAGCTGGCTTTAACTTTCCTTTCCTGTACACTTAGCAATATTAAATAATTTTTTTTTATAGCATGGTGTGGTTCAGAAGTTAAACCTTAAACTGTGGTAAAAATATCTTGGGGTTTAGCACTAACTATTCGGTGTCTCTGACGATGTCTTATCTATAACATGGACTGTCCACGCCAGAAACATGACAGTCACAATCAAGACTGCCCTCGGTCTCAGCAGAGAGAGGCCACGTATGGAAGAGGCCCAAAATGTGAACTAGTCTCTCACACTTGGAAGTAGTCACTCCTAGGTTGGGCTTGAGGCACATTCGCAAATTAGGTACCTTTGTACTTTTTGCTGTCTGTGCATGTGTAGTGCATGGTCATTTGATAAACCACATTTCCAGTGGTGCTAATCTGCTACTCTTCCTGAGCAGTAAAAACCCCTTTAAAGATGACTTGCAAAATTAAAAAATAGGATGGTGCCTGTTTTGCTATTTTCTGATGGATAAAGAACGGTTAAGTTTATTTATTTGATAGGTGGGCATGGTGCTTCTAATGTTCTGGAATTTCTAAAAGCACAAGTGTTGACTCCAGTTTTCCCTCATTTTGTTGTCTTGGAGATCTTAAATGCGAGATCTTAGCTATTAATTTAAAGAGAGGGAGGGAAGTGTGTAAAATATTACAGACTTTCTTACAAGTGTTCCCTTGGTGTGAGTTGAACACTGTATGTAAATTAAGAGGAGTTATTTGAACACTCTAAGTAAAAACCACTTTCCACTTCTATCAGGTTTCACTTCCAAGATTTTTTCAGTCTCCTAACACTGGCAGTGCCTAGAGATTCAGGAGACGTCATATCTTTTATTGGACCAACTTCTGTTGGTGAGAGAGAAGACCTTTTGAGCTTACACAGAGCTCTTCTTCAGGGCTGGGAAAGGCACTCAGAGTGCCACAGCTAAACACCCTGTAAATAGTCTGCCAGGATGAGGCATCAGAACCCTGCTCCATTTCCATGCAGGTCCTGGAACCCAGCATAATGTAATAAGGTCTCATGGTCACAAATACCTTGTATTTATCTGTGACACTGAGTGCCTTTCACACACCGGAGGAAGAGCTCCGTGTAGCTAGTCTCTCTTACCAACAGAAGTTGGTCCAATAAAAGATACCTCCCAATAAAAGACTGTCCAGCTTAACCTATCACAGACTTCCAGCTGCAGAGTCACCAAGGCACTGCTCTGATATCAGTAATGTGGCAAAGGTGTGGATTGGGAACTCTGGCTCCCTAGGATGCTCGGCTGGAATGAAATCACACATTTCTTGGGCAATGGGCACGTGATAGATACTTGTGTAAGATGCCACAGATTAGGTTAACTGTCTACTTCGGAGTCTGCCTAGGAGGCAGAGCAGTACAATCCTATCCATGGAGGGGGGAGTAAATACGTGAGCCTGTTACAATATGCTGGGTTCCTGGACCCACATCGAGATGGAGCAGATTCTGATGCCTCAGACTGGCTGTCAGACTATTTATCCAGTGCAGGAAGACAGATGTAGAGTCTCTAAGGCAAAAAAAAGGTGAGGGAATGACAGGTGCACTGTCAGCTCAGGAGAAAGGTAGACTATAGTTTGTTTGGGGCTTTGCACACAAGGGGGGTGGGAGATAATTCAGTGGTTTGAGCACTGGCCTGCTAAACCCAGGGTTATGAGCTCAATCCTTGAGGGGGGCACTTAGGGATCTGGGGCAAAAAATCAGTACTTGGTCCTACGAGTGAACGCAGGGGGCTGGACTTGATGACCTGCCAGCTCTATGAGATAGGTATATCTCCATATATTATATTAATGAAAACACCAAAGTGATGGATGAGTTCTGACTGTTAACCCAGCATGTACTGTCCTGGGAGAAGGCCCTGCATTTTCACAGCCCCCTGAAAGGGGTGGGGAAATAGCTTTCAGCTGAATCTTCTACCTTGCCCTAAGACCCATTTTGCTGCTTGAGCCTTAGCTATAGGAATATAGAACTGGGCTATGTTCTGCTCTCTGCTACAGCTCTGCAACCTCCTGCCCTAGAAGAAACTAGCAATCAGTAGCTAAGTGGGGGTGGGGGGACAGGATATGATGCTTTGACGTCTGCCAAAGAGACCCTGAAAATCTATCTGACTTGGGTACCTGCCTTCTCAAACTTATAAGACCGGTTTAGCTTATCTGCGGGGCCTGTTTAGGCCATAAAGAAACCCCCCTCCTGTCCTACCCCCGGGGGATACCGGTGCACTGGGTAAAGGGAGAGCAGCCTGGCTTTCCTACACACAGCAGGCACTTCAGTGGGGAGCTTTCTTTCGAGCTGGAAGCAGGAAGCAAAGGGCGCTTACCAGAAGCCCGTGCTTTTCCAGAAGTGCTTCAGGGGCCTTTCAAACTGCGAAACATCCACGTGCAGCACGTAAGATCCCCAGCCCGCACGGAGCAGCATGTGCAGGATTATTACTCCGGCTTCCCAACTCCGAACCGGAGCCATGGGGCCCAGGGAAACGGCCTGGGATTACACTAACGCCGGCCCAGGGTCGGAGCGCTCACCGGGAAGCAGGCACTCCACTAGGCTTCATCCCACAGGGGTCCCCCCAGCCGGCCAGCTCAGCTCCCGCTCCGCCGGTGCCCGGGCACGGGGGCTCTCTAAGCTCCAACTGCCCGCAGGTCCGCCGCTCTGTTGGTCCAGGGGTGGGAGAGATTCTCCCTTCAGCGATTCCTGCGAAAGCAAAAGCGAAGCCCTTGCCACACACCCCTCTTCGTGTCACACACGTGGTTTCCCCTGCGTACTTCCTGCTTTCCAAATCTGCCAAGTGGTAAGGCAGACCTGCAACCGCAGGAAAGAAACATCGACTGGAAAAACTTGCAGAAAACCGGGGCAGCCAGCAGTGCTTGGAACCAGATCTTGGGGGGATTATTATAGTATATGTTAGAGGAATTCGGGTTTCATAGCAAAGCAGAAATAAAGATGTTTTCTGCTCCCAGGTACTCTGCGGTGGCTGTGTGCTGTAACCACACCTTTCCCTTTAATACTTCGAAGCAATTTTATATAGTGTCTTTCTTTTCAGTGTATCTGTCTTTCCATATCTTCCCCCCTCTCATCTTTAAATGTGGGGGGTTTCTTCCTTTTGTTGCATTTTGGAGGGAAGGGGTGCATTGTTTGCTTTCTCTTTGAATCTGTCTATTACGGCTTAGTTTACTTTTCATTTTAACTTTGCTTCTTTTCATTTAGTTCCTCAGTGTCATCTATTTCCTTAACTTTGTTTCAGTATTTATCATCTATGCTGATTTTGTCTTTGTTTTCCCCCTCCCCTCCCCTCCCCTCCCCTCCCCCTTTCTCCATTCTTCCTGTCCTATTACAGCAGGCGTGTCTGGAAAATAAACTCACCTAAGGCGAGGGACTAACACTTGCAAAACAAGGAGGAGTCCTTGTGGCACCTTATAGACACTCCCCTCTACAAACACCCCAATCTCCCCTGTATGGTCTCTGTGTGTCCCCAGCGAGACTATATACCCCTACGTACACCCACTATGCCCCCCCCCCAGAAACCCTATAACCCCACAAGCCCACCAGAGACCCTATACACACTCATTATGCTCCTAGACACCCTATCACCTGTACATGCCCCCCAGACCCTATACTTCTACAAACACCTACTGTACTCCACAGAGACCCCACATCCCATATACATCCACTATACTCCCCAGAGTCCCCTTATCCCCTACATACACCCAGGATACATACACCCACTGTACTCCCCAGAGACCCCATATCCCCTACATACACCCACTGTACTCCCCAGAGTCCCCATATCCCATATACATCCACTATACTCTTCAGACACCCCATATCCCATACATACACCCACTGTACTAGACAGAGACCCCATATCCTCTATAGACCCCATTATACGCCCGAGACCCTACATAATCCCGCAGTGCCTCGGAGATTTCCTATCCCACATTCCTCCCCCTGCTCCCTAGTCACATGACCTTCTACCCACGCCCCCACCTCCGCGTGGTTCTTTTCGAGAAGGAAAACAAAGATTCTCGATTCCCATTGGTCCCTGCCCCTAGCGTCCCGCCTTCCTTCCTGACGTAAAGTCGCTCTCCGGTGTGATAGCTGGTGGGCGAGGCGGAAAAAGAAGGCCGTCTTCCATCCGGGCACCACTCTGTACGTCACACGCTGCCGCCCGGAGGGTGGGGGTGAGGATTTCCGTAAACGAGGAGATGGGCGTGGCTGGGTGTTTGGCCAATCCAGGCGCGGTTCTGTGTTGTGCGGCCGGTTTGAATCCCGGGCGCTGCCGTTAGGTTCGTTAGCCGGCCGCGAACTGCATCAGGCGCGCGCCCGAGAGGCTGAGCCCCCAGCCGCGCCGCGAGGATGCCGAGCACCCCGCGCAAGAGGTGAGTGCGGGGACCCCCGGGAAGGGGCTGGGCGGGGCTGGCTGTCCCGGGTGACACCCGCTCAGACCTCCCGTCTCCGTCCGCACCCCGGCATCCCTCCTCCAGAGGCGCTCTGCGCTCCTTGGCCTGACGAGGTGTCTCTCCTCAGCGAGGTCCTGGCCTCCTCCCTGGTGAGCAGCGTCAACCACGCCCTGGGGAAGCTGCTGGACATCTGGCACCAGATCGGCATCAAGGAGGAGATGCAGCTGGAGCGCATGCAGGCGGTCAAGCAGCACATCGAGGTGAGGGGGTTGTGGTCTGGAAGGGGTGTAGGGGGGGCTGTCTCTTCACTCCCCCGCCCATTTTCCCTGCTCATCGTCTCCGCCTCAGTGGGCTCAGCTCAGCCTCACTGCTGTTGCCTCCTCCCGCAGTTCCTGGGGTTCGTCACCCCTTGTAGGGGCTGCAGCTGGGCCCCCCTTCCCCCCCCCCCAGACGGGGTGTTGCTGAGGAACAGCCCCAGTGCTCACAATGGGGCGGGGTAGGAGGAGCTGAGTTGCTGGGCTCTGTCTCTTGCTTCCTGTGAGAATGATAGTCCCATCCTGAGGGGCTCTGCCTCCTTCCTGCACCAGCCCTACTCCACTTCTCTTCCCCAGGAGGCAGGCGAGTGGGGAAAGCAGCCATACAGAGGGGGGTTTCTCCCAGCTGACACTAAAATCATGTGCCTGTCAGTGACCTACCTCCCTTCTCAAAAATATTATTTCCTGGGTTGCAACCTGGCCCACTTTAAGCACTGGTGCCCACCTGCTGCTAGATGCAGTTTTGGGTGAACTGCTCATCCTGATATGTCCAGCACACAAGCTAGAGAATGCCAGAGCTGCAGCTTTGTATGTAGCCTCAACTCTCAACCCCCTGTGCAGAGGCAGCAGTGGAAGGGTAAGTCCCTAGCATCCCACCTGGGAGGTTTGGGTTTAACTCCCTGTTCTGTCACAGACTTCTTGTGTGACCTGTACGTTTTCCCCTAAGGGCTTTTTGTGTCATCGACATGGATATAACAGTACTTCCTTACCTCCTAGTGGTGCTGTGAGAAGAAATACATTAAAGGTTATAAATTCTACAGTAATGAAGGCCATATAAAGACCACTTTCACATCTTTGAGCGCTTCACTTTGCCACTGGGACATTTCCAGTGTGGTTTTAGATGAACTTTTTTTGAAAATAAAGTTTTGATTCTAGAACGTCTGTTCTGCTAGATAGAAGCAAAGTGCTGTGTCCTACACACCTTGCAAGGCCATGTCTTACCATATTAGACTCTTCTCTCTCCTCACCCCTCTCCAAACCCTCACTAGCACTGCAGCTCTTGCCTTAGAAAATAAACAATGAGACAGGACTGGCACATTAGAAATATTTTCTCTCAAATTCTCACAGCATAGGAAGATTCCACAGAACAAGGAACAGTGGTCTCACTTTGCAGTGTGAGAGGTCTAGGTTGGTTATTAGGAAAAACTATTTCACTAGGAGGGTGGTGAAGCACTGGAATGAGTTACTGGGGAGGTGGTGGAATCTTCATCCTTAGAGGTTTTTAAGGCCCGGTTTGACAAAGCCCTGGCTGGATTACTTAGTTGGGGTTGGTCTTGCTTTGAGCAGGGGGTTGAAATAGGTGACCTCCTGAGGTCTCTTCCAACCTTAATCTTCTGTGATTTGTCACATTCATGTCCTGTTTGGCCACCTTAGCTGTGCATGCACAGAGTAATTTTAAATGGGTTGCAACTTGGTGAAATAAAACAGATCTTCATCAGCACACTCAAAATCACTTTACTCTATGCAAAATTTCAACTCTACTTGGCCATTTCAACACTCAAGTTGGTAAGTGTTTTTTTTGTTGTTTTTGTTTTTCCTCTTGTATTGTGCCTGGAAAACTTTGTTCAGACTATGCTGAAAAACTTCAGATTGAAAGATAAAGGCTTTGGATGACTGAGCAACTGTGAACGGGGTTAGAACAGTAATTTCCTGGTATGTTTAAAACTATTTTTTTTGTTGGAATAATTATTGGTACAGGATACCACCATGCCACCAGTTTGATCATAAATTCCTTTATTAAAGCCAAAGACCAAATTATATTTATGCAATTGCTCTAAACGTGCCTAAAAAGCCTACGTAACAAGCAATTACTACATCTAACCAGTATTGGATGTTGATAAGCATTTAATTAAGACACAAATGGACTAAATCCAGGGGTGCTTAGACCTTTGTTAGTTTACTCCAGGGGTCGGCAACCTTTCAGCAGTGGTGTGCTGAGTCTTCATGTATACACTCTAATTTAAGGCTTTGCGTGCCAGTAATACATTTTAATGTTTTTTAGAAGGTCTCTCTAAGTCTATAATATATAACAAAACTACTGTTTTATATGTAAACAGGTTTTCAAAATGTTTCAGAAGCTTTATTTAAAATTAAATTAAAATGCAGATCTTATTAGTTTAGTGTGATCCTTGCTGAGTTTTCCAATGTCTGGTGGCATGTATTTAGATACTTTAAGATGCACACAGGCTTCTTAGTTATAAGTTGATAACCAGCTGGCAGGTGGTCAGTGGCTGGAACCCCAGATCAGCAACTGAGGTGAGTGGAGCTGGTGACCAGTAGGGCTGAGCAGGGCTAGAAGCCTGGACCCTGTCTGGCAGGGGGCCTGCGCTGGAAGCAAGGTGAGTGGGGCTGCGGCAGGGGCCAGCAGCCAGAACCCCAGAGTGGCAGCGGGCTGAGCGGGTCAGCCTGCCCAGCTCTGGGGTTTCAGGGGTGGGCTAAGCGTCTCCACCAGCTCCCCTCTGTGGTTTCAGCTGCCGGCTCCTGCCAGCTGGTGTCTCAGCCCACTGCCAGGCTGGGTTTCCTTCCCCCAGGCCAGCAGTGGGTGCTGAGTGGGACTGGTGGCGGGACCCTGGCTGGCAAGGGGCCAGCAACGGGAACCCCAGAGCGGCAGCGGGCTGAGCGGCTCAGCCCACCCTGTGTGCCGTCGGTTGCCAACCCCTGGTTTACTCTAACTTGGTCAAGCAGATATTAGTAATGAACCCCCAAGAGTTCACCTTTTTATACCCTTTAACAAACAAGTGATTGCCAATTCCTGACTTCAGCTAAAAACCAGTTTCAGGTTGGGAACGCTTGTGATTGGCATAGACAAGAGTTATGACTGAGCCCTTTTCTTCAAGATAACTAACATTGGTGTGTCAGGGATCACTGTAAATTTATTGTATCACAACTTTTCTTTGTCTCTAGTTATCAGAGCTGATTCTAATAAACTTCTTTTCTCTTAAGAGCTACACTGAGTTCAGCATTCTTACAACTTCTCTTGCTAGTTACATTTTTTCCTTACAGACTTCCCACAATGGCTTTTGTTTTACTTAAACTACAAAGCACATATTTTCCTTCATTCCTACACTAACTTCCATGTACAAGAGTAATGCGCTAAAACTGAATTGTGCTAAGCACCTAAGTTTCTGCCTCCTCACATTAGTATAGAGATTTGAGCTGAAACCAAGCTTACTACAAAACAGACTGATGTTATATGGTTATCCTAGCTTTCCAGAATGAAGCTGTAGAAGCTGTTGGTTGGAAAGGGAATGTAAGCTTGGTATACCCCATATGGAAGGCCAGTCTAAATGTATGAAGTAGTGCAACAGGTGCCAAATCACAAATGGGTTAGAGGCCTTAAGAGCTAGGGGAGTTGGACTGTGGAGTCCTACAGTCCAAGGAACAGGGCCTGACAGATCTGCACCCAGAAGTACCATAGAGGCTAGAGATAGAAACAGCAGCTTCCACACACTTAGACCCAGCTTTAGAAACATGTAACTGGACAAAACCTTTGGATCCCACAACAGATTGTCCCCTATGGGGATTCAGCCAGGTCTGTACCATGGAATTCACTAAATCTATGTGAGTATACTAGCTCTGCAGTGATGGAAGGAGCAGTACATTAATTAGTGGTCAATACATTGAATCTAAATACACATAGGGAGCTGTTTTGCTGATCGAGTAGTGATCATTTTTTACTGTTTTTTTTAATCATGACGACACTTAGGTCAAGAAAAGATTTGTCCAGGCTAACTAGTTTGAGCTAGTTGAACTACACAGATGTACAGTTTTCTTTACTCAGTTTCTTAATTTAGGTAAAATCTTGGTTCAAGGTTTGGTTCATACGGGCTTATTACTGGAAGACTAGTCATGTCCAGAGCTTAGAGGCATTGGCCTTTAAAATTACAGCACAAGTGAAAGATTTAGGTCTGTGCAAGTTCTAGAGATGCGCTTAGGAAAGGTGATTAAATCTTACAGACCCCAGGCTTGCAAACAAGTTTTTAAATAAGTAACAAGATAGGTGCAGGGTCAGATGTTGTAGTATCTTCTATTTTGAGTCAACCTTGGACCAAGTAGACTAGGATCATGCCATTTGAGAACTGAGGCTTGTAAATTGGATGTAGATATCTTGTTAGGGAATTGGTAGCATGTGCAATTACTGAAGCTGTCTTGTGCCAAAGCTACCCTGAAGCACCATAGCAGGCAGTTTTGACTTGTAAGATTACATGCATACTAAAGTAAAGGACCCATAGATTGAAACAATTTATTTCCATATGGGAGCCACTTGTAAACCAAGTGAATGTTCACAATACTTGACAGACCATTCAGTTGTTGTCCTGTTAAAGCAAACAAACCAGATATTGCTGGCTAGATTTAGAGCTGAAAGAGATTGGGAAGGATTAGAATTAAAGGGTAGGTCACTAATGATTAGATTAAGAGAGCCCTTCATAAAAAGCAGTGGATGCCTATATACCTCTGACTCCAACATGCGATTTTAATATTGATGATTTTCTTAGCTAAGTGTGTCTGAACAGATTACCACAGAACAGATGGTAAAGCTTGAAGACCAGAAAATGCTGAAGGTCAATGTGTGAATTCAACATCTGTAATTTAAGTGTCTCATCCTATTAGCTTTGATATAATTTTGTAACAATAATTAGTATCCCTTTTGAAATACTGTAGGTCTGGTGCACAGAGTGCAGAAGTTCTGCCAAGTTGTAGCTATATTGTGTCCCCAAAGATTAGAATAATCAGAGCAAATGCCTCATGGCTTTCTCTGAGTGCATCTGACTATACTGATGTTTTATCCAGTCTGTTGGTAACCAGGATCGAGGGTTGTATCTCACTTAGAAGCTCACTGGATATCTGTTGAATTCACAGTCTGAAGTTAGCTACTGGACCAGGCTGAAGTAAATAGCTCTTGCAATCCTGCAAGCTGAGGAGATGAGTTTAAGCCTAAAGTTTTCCCTTTCTCTATTTGTAAGCTCTAGAGATGTCTGGAGGACACGGTCTCCTTGTCTGGGATGTAATTAGTCTTCAGATATGGAGCAACTATGTAAATGGTATAGTGGAGGGAAGGGACAAACTAGTTTGGAACATATGGGCAGTGTAGAAGGAGAGGCGTGTATATAGATATATCCATTAGTTTCTCTTTAATTTAAAAGTGAATTAAAATGACTGGCTTCTAGTTAAGCAGGAGAACATTAAACTTGCTCCAAATCTCTTACATTCAGACATTCCATTGGGTGTTTGCTTTCATGTTGCTCTTCTTTCAGGCAAGATGATCCTGCAGTATTGTCTCAACAATTTCTGAAAAGTAGTAGTGAAACTTATTAGGATCCTATATTGGAGAGAAGGCTCATGCTAGTGGTAGTTGATCTTTTTTCTCTGCATTATTGATTTGACTTATAATTCCATTGATGATGGAGACAGAACAGACCTGTTGGGTCACAATCTTACAGTTCATGGAAGACAAAAATACCATACCTCCGATAAGCTTTAGGGGTGGGGTTTACTGAGGTCAAGCATGTATACACTGAAATACGTAAATTGTGGAGTTTGTAAAGTGGTACTCAAAACTGGAAGGATTCTACATGAGTCACATAACATGCTGGAATATCAGGCATGCAGTTTTTTGTTTTCCTGGCAACAATTAATATTGAACTTTGCAACTAGTGTCTAGGTGGATGGAGGCAGGAGTGAAAATGTGCTGCAAGGATCAGTAACTAAGAAGAGTCTCCAAAAACAGTCATGTTCCTCATTTTCATGTGAATTAAAGATCTCTACTGCTTCTCTCAAACTGCAAAAAAAAATGTTGCTCTGTATTCTACTATTTAGAAAATCCCAAAGCTAAGACACCTTCTTTCATTCTTACTATACTGTTTTATCTGATTTCCCACCCCCCCAGGTTACTTCTTTAGAGCAGGGTTATATTTCAAGTAGCTTCCTTTCGCTAATACACAAACAGAAACTGAATCTGAGAAGCTTGGAATAGTAGTATATGCTACCATGAATAAGGAACTGCTAAGAGTGCTCAAGTATCCCATTATATAAATGGATTCTGATTGAGGCTGCAGGTTGGAATTAATGCAAAACAAATTAACTAGATTACAAAAGTCATGACTGATCAGTTTTAATTGCACTATTAATAATAGAATACCAATTAAATTATAAATATTTTGTAATTGAAATCATTTAAAAAATGTAGAAAAACATACAACACATTATACTATTACAAATATTTGCGTTGTAAAAAATTAACAATAGTATTTTTCAGCTCCTCAAATGTACTGTAGTGCAATCACTTAATTATGACAGTGTAACTTACAAATGTAGAATTTTTTTTTTTTACATAACTGCACTCAAAAACAAAACAATGTAAAACTTCAGAGCCTACAAGTCCACTTAGTGATCGGCTAAACAAGAAGTAGGACTAAGACAAACAAGTTTGTTTACAATTACAGGAGATAATGCTGCCTACTTATTTACAATGTTACCTGAAAGTGAGAACAGGTGTTTGCATGGCACTGTTGTAGCTGGCGTGGCAAGGTATTTATGTGCCAGATATACTAAACATTTGTGTGCCTCTTCATGATTTCACTTGTTCAGGGTTGTTGGGTTGCTTATGTGGGTACCTAGAGGCTAAATATGAGACTGGGGGAATTCTGCACATACTTAGAATTTTCCCCCACAGATTTCTTTGCTTCCCTGCAAAATAATGACTTTCTGATGGGGAAGCAAAAGGAAGCCACAAGAGCAGTCATATGACCCTCCCTAGTAGTATATTTTAGTTGCCCAGGGCAGTTGGCAGAGAAGTCAATCACCTTGGGGAAAGGGGCAGGACTGGGGAAGACCTGACTGGTGGCTCCTACCTTGCGCTGGATTCAGCCGCTAGTCCTGGTTGGGCTGGGGAGGATGAGACTTCCCCTTCACGTGTTCTGGGGCTGTCATACCCACTCCAGATTTCTTTCCCTGGCTGTAGGAAGCTCTGAAAACTCCCTCTCACCCCCCCTACATCCCCCTGTGTGACCTGCACCCATTGCTCCTCAGGTGCAGGGGGAGGGATCACTGTACAGGGAGCTGCTCCCCCATCCACCCAACCTCTGTGCAGCCTGATCCCCTCATACTGACCCCACCCAATCAGCCCCACTCTCCTGCACCTGGACCACCCTGAGCCACCTGCACCTGGATCCCCACCTTACCGAGCCCCAACCAACTGTACTTTGGCCCAACTCCCCCAGCATCCAGACCTCCCCACTGACTCCCACTCACACACAGCCCGACCCCCCTGCTGAGCTTTATCCCCCGCCCCCCACTGATACCTCTTTGACTGAGCCCGAACTACCATCACCTAGACCCCCTGCAGAGTCCATTACTGTTGCACCCTGCTTCCCCACAACAGGCCCCTGTGCATCTGGATTCCCCCCCGGGTCTCACAGTGAGCCACCCACACCCAGATTGCCCAACACAGAACCCTCTCAATCCACACCTGGATCCCTCCACACTTGGATCCTGCCTTGCTGAACCTGCCTGCCCATACCTGGTGCACCTGGCACAGAGGGGCAGGGCCCTGGGGTGTTTCTGGGCAGGCCTGGTCCTTGCGCTGTGTCAGGGTTGGGTGCAGCCTCATGGCTGAGGCCGTGTCCCAGGGGAACCTGCACAGTGATCTCCCACCTGTGTGCAGCCAGTGGCCTGGAGCCTCCACATTTATTTGACATACAATTTGCAGAATTTTAAAATACTGTGTGCAGAATTTTTTTGTGGGGGGGGCACAGAATGCGCTCAGGAGTAGTAGGAAGAGGGAGCAGGGGCTGTATAATGATCAAGCAGAGATACTAAGAGTAGCTATGTCTTGCTAGCTAATATATGGGCAAGATGATATCTTACAGATGCTCCCTGAAGAAAAATAATACATATAAGTTTCCTGAATGCGTGGTGATCATCCACATAGGGGGAAGGTTTACTATGACAGGAGTTCACTGCTACAACAGCTTTTCTGAGAGACTGGAACAGGGCTAAGAGTTACAGCCTCTGAGTCAAATGATCTGAAAATGAGATGGGGCAGCTGGAGAGTATTGACACCTCATTTGTGTAGCTGAATAAAGGCTTCCTGCAGTCAAGAATACCAAAGCTGTATGTTAAGTAACTACCACAGTGATCATGATGGGGAAGGACAGAGATCCATGCTGAGTTGGTTGAAGTCCTCTCCCTTGTGACTCATGATAACTTAAGTTCAGGCTACAAAACTAAACTTTGATGCCCACATTTGTTCACCCAGATCAGACCCTGCTTAAGAACCATAGTTACTAACAGGATGCTTATATGGAATGTATTATCTATACTGCAGGAGCCGCAGTCTTGGACCAGGACTCCATTGTGCTAAGTACTGTACATCAAAGACCATCCTTGATCCAAAGTGCTTAGTATTTTTTTATAATGCACTTCAATAGCCAATACCAAATGCACCCAGAAGAAAATAGCACTGTTTGTATTTAAGTAAGGATTTGAGAATTATTGAATAATTTCTCCTCTCAAATGAGGTACTAACTTTAGAGTTGCTTGTAAATGGTCACAACCTATTATATTTACATCTAAAATTCGGAAACTTCATTAACTCATTAATTAAGGGCTCCTGCATACAGAATAAATCCCAGATTTTAATTGACTTTCCATCTGAGGTCAGAGAGTCAGTTGTCTTGGATTTAAACCAGTTAAGTGCCTCTAAAGTGAAATATGCCATATATAGACCACTAAGAAGCTATTTATATCTTTACAAAGGAACTAAGAAAAGACCATTTGACTTTTTCAAGGTCCTCTTAGGCGTGAACTGGCAAAATGTGCATTAGGTCAGATTTCATAAGTGGATAATAAATCTCTCGTGGGCAAAGCCCACTGCCCAAATTCTAGTGAAATAAAAATAAGACCAAACTTCATAAGAGATGCATGATAGGCATACCTTCTCACCATTGCTAAAGTACTTTCTAGTGCTTAGGATCACACATGACATGGAAACACATGGCCCTTACTTAGACTAGTTTCCCAACTAAATGTTAGATATGACAACAAGGATTAAAATACTGGGTTGGGCCAGTAACAGTTGTTACCAGATGCATCAGAATAAGGTGCTAGAAATCCCAAAAAGGGCAATTATAGAATACGTGGCCTATGGCAACTTAATTGATTACACCCCTCAGAGGATGGCTAATTCCCTTAAACCTGAGGGTTTATTCCTTCCTTACACTTTCTTTTTAATCCTGTCTTGTAATTGTGGGTGTCCTCCTCCATATAAACACCCAACATGTATTGATCCAACCATCTGCAGGCTCCAGCTGTGCTTCAGCAGCCAGTTGTAGCTATAGTCCAGTAGCTAGCCCTATATTGCCCCAGAGATCATATGCAAAGTAGCTTCCAACTTTCTGGTTCAACTGGTGATGGATATAGGCAGCAAGTGCTGTACAACAGAATCCTGAAGAATCTCCTAGAGCTGATTTAGTCTTCTGTTTCAATGAACATGGTAAAACGTAGCTTATTTGCAGTTAGTGGTTTGGCAGTCTGAGGTAGCAAGCTTTGAAAGATTCCTAGGGACCTATTCTACTTCCTTCCTGATCTCCAAATGGTTGGAAGTTATCAGAATTATCTGAATTTGAACAACTTAAAACAAGTCACTGAAAACGAAGTTCAAAATGGAAACATTGAGTTCTCCTTGACATGTCTTCAGCATTTTCCTAAATGCTTAACCTATTCACATCATTGCACTGACATTTTCTCAGGTTCTCTTGTGCGTTTCCAGAACCTTTTGAATGTAGCTCCTCTCCTGGAGCATTAATTAATTAATTGGGCTATATCAGCAGGAGTGTTGTTGTACGCAAGACATGAGAAATCTTTTACTCTACTCCATGCTGACTATGCCTCAGTTGGAGTATTGTGTCCAGTTTTGGGTGTCACATTTCAGAAAAGATCTGGATTTTCTCCAATTTGTCCATAGGCGAGCAACAAAAATGATTAAAGGTCTAGAAAACGTGGCATATGAGGGAAGACTGAAAAAGTTGGATTTGTTTAGTCTGGAGAAAAGAAGACTGAGAGAGGCTATAACAGTTTTCAAGTACATAAAAGGTTGGTACAAGGAGGAGAGTGAAAAATTGTTTTCCTTAACCTCTGAGGATCAGACGAGAAGCCGAGGTCTTAAATTGCAGCAAGGGAGGTTTAGGATGGACATTAGGAAAAACTTCCTAACTCTTAGAATGGTTAAGCACTGGAATAAATTACCTAGGGAGATTGTGGAATCTCTGATATTGGAGGTCTTTGAGAACAGATTAGACAAATGTGTCAGGAATGGTCTAGTTATTACTTGGTCCTGCCTTGAGCGCAGTGGACTGGACTAGACGACCTATTGAGGTCCCTTCCAGTCCTAGCAATGAAGTCTGTTAGTAATGAAGTCAGCCTGTTAGATTGGGGCTGGTGGGGGGACTTAGTGTTGAAGATAGGCCTTTTAAAATGAAAATAACTAAAATGGTGCATTGCTGTGACAGTCTATATAAATGGCAATTGGTTGATCACTGTAAATGATGATAAAAAGGATAGCTCAGTGGTTTGAGCATTGGCCTACTAAACCTAAGGTTGTGAGTTCAATCCTTGTGGGGGCCATTTAAGGAACTGGGGTAAAAATCTGTCTGGGGACTGGTCTTGCTTTGAGCAGGGGATTGGACTAGATGATCTCCTGAAGTCCCTTCCAACCCTGATATTCTATGATTCTTCTTCTATGAACTATCTAATCATTTCTCACTTTTATAAAAGCTTTTTATCAGTTAATATTGAAGTGCTTTACAGAGGAGGTTAGAATTATCCCCATGTTATAAATGAGGATACAGAAGAAGTGAATTTGGTGTAAGTCTTTATAGCATCTGCAAAAGTGGAAACTTGAAACTCAGTGTGCAAAATCTAGCGACATTAAGGGACCAAAGCTCTAGGTTTCGTCAAAACCTTAATGTGCACAGAAAATAGGGCCTGAGAGGCAAGGTAATAATCCTTAGGGACTATTTTCTAAGGGTTGTTACCTTCTTTCTTTCTCTGAGGCTATTTTCTAAGCATATGAAGCTTCTGACTATATCTAGGCCCACAGTTCTCAAACTTAATTGTACCACGGCCCCTTTCTGACAACAAAAATTATTGCATGACCCCAGGAGTGGGGACTGAAGCCTGAGCTTGCCACACTGGGTTGGGGGGCCCAAAGCCCAAGCCCCACCACCTTAGGTGTGGGGGCCAAAGCCCAAGGGCTTCAGCCCTGGGCATAGGGCATATAACCAGAGCCCTGCTGCCCAGGGCTGAAGCTATTGGACTTCAGCTTCGTCCCCGAGCACGGGGGCTTCAGCTTTGGCTCCGGGCCCTAGCAAGTCTAAAGCCAGTCTTGGTGACCCCATTAAAATGGGTCTCCTGATCTAGACCTATGTTCCCTTAACATCCCTAGATTTTGCACATAATTGAGTTTCAGAATGCATGCCCACTTTTGCAGATCCAATAATGACTTTCACCAAATTATTTTCATGTGTCTAAGAAATATGATTTAACAACTGTCATAACTCTAGTCAAGTGCCACCTCTTAGCCATTCACCAATGTACTGTGCAGGAATCCAGCTGCTGAATCCTCAGCTTCCTTAAGCCTCCAGAATCTGACTGGACTTCAGGCACAGCAGTTTTCTTAGATCCTCTAGGCACACTTGGGGTGCAGACATTGTGTCTGCTCTCTTCTGAGAGCTGAAACTGTATGGCCTGCTGCCCAGTTCCTAGAACCAGTGCTGACCACTCAGACTCTGCCCATAGCATAAACCAGGGGTCGGCAACCTTTCAGAAGTGGTGTGCCACGTCTTCATTTATTCACTCCAATTTAAAGTTTCGCGTGCCAGTAATACATTTTAATGTTTTTAGAAGGTCTCTTTCTATAAGCCTATAATATTTAACTAAACTGTTGTTGTATGTAAAGTAAATAAGGTTTTTAAGATGTTTAAGAAGCTTCATTTAAAATGAAATTAAAATGCAGAGCCTCCCAGACCAGTGGCCACGACCTGGGCAGCGTGAGTGCCACTGAAAATCAGCTCGCGTGCTGCCTTTGGCATCCGTGCCATAGGTTGCCTACCCCTGGCTTAAACATACCCTCTTTCAGAGCTCCTGCTCTGGGATGTTCTGGATTCATAGTTTACTTTCTCAAGGGGAATATGAATAGTGTAACACAAATGCACACTTTGCACAGGATTCTAAAGCCAGTGCTGTTACTCACGTGAGGAAATACAGTTCTGTACAAAAATAAAACTTACATTCCTTTGTCTGCTGCAGTTTCTTCACCATTCCAGAGCATTCTTTGGGCTGGCATCAGTTGTCTGGGCTGGTCCAGGGTCCTTCTGCTGCATGGTTTGTGTTCTGAAACATGAACACTTCTCTCTCTCCTGCCCAAAAGTTCCTATGTGGCTCTCCCAGTCTTCCCACTGAGGGTATATCTACACTGCAAACAGGAGGTGCAATTGCAGCACATGTAGACATAGCTGAGCTAGCTCTGAGTCAAGTCACTACAAGCAGTAGTGTAACTGCAAGGGCACAGGCTAGCCACCCAAGTAGCCTGGAACCATGGGTATTTAGTAGGGCAGCAAGCATGTGCTGCCACACCTACACCGCTAGTTTGAGCCAGCTGGCTAGCTTAGGTGTGCCTACATGTGCTACAGTTGCACCTCCCCGACCATAGTGTAGGTGTACCCATAGTCTTTTTTAACTCTTGCTTTATTTGTCCTCTTTGGAAATTTTCCACTCCCCTCCCCAGCCCAACAAGTAGGCAGAAGTGTAGCTACTCCTAGGCTCCAGCTATCAGTATAGCTATTGGCTAATCACAGTACAAACATTAAAGTTAGGGATCCTTCATTGTCATGGTCTACACTTAAAATTTAGATTGATTTGGCGACATTCACACTGAGTGATGTAGCTATGCCAACCTAACCCCTGATGTAGACGTGGCTAGGTTGATAAGACAAATGATTCAGTTGACCTAGCTACCGCCACTTAGGGAGATGTATTACCTACAGCAACAGGAAAAGCTTCCGTTGTTAGACACAGTTTTTATCTATGCTACAGGGTTTGTGTGGCATAGCTATGATGCCAAAGCTATGCTGCTGTAGTTCCTGTAATGTAGATAAGGCCTTAGTCTGGTGTGTTCCTGATACAGGTCCTGTCAGCAATGGTGGCTACATAGAAATAGAGGCATTTCATGATACCACAGTTTTCATAATGGCAGCCTCATAACATTAACCAGAAGTTGTACAGCAATTTACAAATTATATTGATAGTTTAGTGCTGGGCCCAGTGTTGGGCTTGGTTACTGTGAAGTATGTTGGATCTGGCCTACTTATTGATAATTATTTTGTATCCTTTCCTGGGCAGAATCTGTTGAACGAAATGATTACAGAGGAATGTCAGTTAAAGGAAAGAATCGAAAGCAGCATTGAACGCCGTAAAAAGGAATTGACGTCACTGAGAAATGAACTGTCGCTGGACCCCTACCTGGTAAGATGGCTCTAGGTTTATTATGCCTGATACACAATCTACTAGTTGACTCTAAGGTTAAATTTGCTGTTTGAAACTGTTCAAATGTGGATCAAATGTTACCATGTATGTGGTCTTTTGATGTAAAATTTCAACGTTAATATTTATGCTCTTTGAATTTTCTATACATGTTTTGGTTTTTTCTTTTTGGTGTTTGTCTCCTCCTCCTCCTCCTCCCTTTCTCCCGTCACCATACAGTTTTCATAAGAAATCTAAAGTTTGTCTCTAGCAGAAATTCATTAGGGTTTCTAACATCTACCTCTATTTTAAAAACAAATTATAAATGTGGGTCTATAGGGATCAATCCTGAGCAGAACTGCTAAAACAAGTACACCTCTACCTCGATATAACGTGACCCTATATAACTCGAATTCAGATATAATGCGGTAAAACAGTGCTCGGGGGGTGGGGGTGCACACTCCGGTGGATCAAAGCAAGTTCGACATAATGCGGTTTCACCTATAACATAGTAAGATTTTTGGTGCCCGAGGACAGTGTTATATCGAGGTAGAGGTGTAATTTATAGAAGAATATTAGGGTAAGGGTCACTTTTCTGTCTGTCATAACAAACAGTTAATCTAGATGCAGAGGCCATCAAATCTCTCCCTTCAGAGAAATTCATGAATTGTCTATTTAAAAATGACTGCTACTGTTAGGACTCAGGCCGCATCAGTTAAAATGGCTGCCATTTTGCTACAGTAGGAAAAAGAGGAAGCTTACAAAGCCTTTGGCAAATATGACCACTGCCTCCTGTTGTTCCCAGTGGGTAGGATACCCCGTTGATATCAGGAATGATTGCAGCCCCTCCCTACTGTTTCAGGAGTACAGAGGAGCCCTGTGAGGAGTGAAGAAATATGAGGGGCCAGGAAAGCAGGAGAGAAAACTGGGACGTGTTTCATAACCTCAAACTTGTTTACTTGTCTTGCAGAAAAAATATTAGACTACTTCCTTCTCTTGCCTTACATTATCTCCATCTGATATGTTCAGCATCCATTGTGAGCTGTCATGAGTTTGTCCAAGGAAGACCAGTCTCCGTAATTCCATCTTGTCTGGCACACAGGGAGCTTAACCTTTGTGTAATCTTGCAGTAAGCCCCCCACAACATAGGACGTTGGTCCTGACAAACTTGATAAAGTCGCCTTTGACTTCCTTGGTCCACGTAAGCTTGTTTCTTAGACGAAAAGTCATTTTCCTGGTAGCAGCGACTTGTGCTCTCAGTGACTAACCTGATTTAAATCAAGTCTTATGTATAATGTGGTGGTGCAGACTCAGTTCAGAAAGGAGTTCTGCATTAGTGATGCTGTTCTGCTCAGTGTTGCCATGCCTATGTCAGTCTGGCCCAGTATAGCTCTAGATGGTCATCAGTCTTGTGAGTTGACCCAACTGCCAAACCCAAATGATTGGTCCCTTTTCCTAGCTCTGGGGGTTTCAGGCAACTTCCAGGTGCAGACCCCATATCTGACATTCTTCTTAGGCAGTGGGAGACCAGAGTTTGGCCACCTGAGACCCCAAAATAGTACCTCAGATCTCCCGAGCCACCAATTGCTTAGACATTTTTTCCCTAGAGTCTTGCAAGCTCCACACCTCTGGCTTCAGGGACAGTGTGGCAAAAACACAGGCTTAGGTATCTGGTTAAGAAATTCCTGTGTGAACTTTTTAAAGCATGCTAGTGTTACACAAATTTGAACATAGCCACCACCTCCCTTCCTTCCTTATCTGATCTTGCCACTCCTATGACTTCTAGGTTAGGGCTAGGAAGCACTGTCTGTCTGCCTTAACCTGGTGGTCTTGCACATGCTGGTTGTCTGGCCACTTTGTTTTAAGAGGAGTGCTTCTCTAATAGTCTTTGTCCCTCTTTTGCCCATATGCTTTGGTAGGGGAGTTCCAAGTCTCAGCCTACCTTCCACGCCCCATTGGCTTCTGTGCAGTGTCAGAGTCAATGGCTCTACCAGTTGAAAACCCATTGTTGCAGCTGGAGAGAGTCTTTGAATGTTGATTGCCCTTTAAGGCTCTGTTACAGTGTCTGTCTTTTCACTAGGTGTCAGACCTCTGTTTCAAAATGCTCTAATCCATAAAAGAGGTTGCAACATAAAGTAGACCTCCTTGAAACAAAATGAGGTTCACCAAACAAAATGGGTTTCATAATTTGACACAGACATATATCCCCAACTTGTCACAAGCCTTCATCTCTATCCTGGGAGACTCACCTGCATATGCTCTGTTAAAATCCTTGGACATCTACTTAGAGCACACTGAAGCCTCTAAAGTCCACCCAGTGCATAAGGTTTTCATACCAATTTGCTGATTAATGTGATTTCCAAGAGACTATGTCGAAGTGTATGTCTGTGTCACGCTCCTTTGACTTGGTTGGCTTGAAAGGATAAATCCATGTCAATCAAGGCTTGCTGAATTAGAGGTAAGAGTGCATAGCTTGCTTTAGGAATATTTCCATCGCACACTTGCCAAGCAGCTTACAGGCTCCCTTCCTCACATACACAAGGTGCTGTTGCTTGGATTGATTCTCTGTATAGGACTCCTTGTGCTCCAGAATGTGTTCCCAGGGTTATATGGCCAAAATCTTCTCGGGACCTGTTTAATTGGATGGTCCTTATTCTCAGTTGACTGACTTTTGCCTGAGTGTTTACTCTTAGAAGTGGGCTCTTGCGCTTGAATATTGAGAGATCTTGAAGGTTTGGATCAGGTATACATATACTCATTATTTAACTCTAGTTTAAAAAACCAAACAAACCTGCTTATACTTTTGGCTATATTGCTTCTCACTGTAATTGTGCTGTTTTCTTCTGCAATATCCCTTGAGATTCTTGCACTAAAGAGTGTAAATTCTGCACACAGGATGTTCTCTTAAAGTAGGGGTGGCCAACCTGTGGCTCCAGAACCACATGCAGCTCTTCAGAAGTTAATATGCAGCTCCTTGTATAGGCACAGACTCTGGGGCTGGTAGGAGATTGTCTCACTGTTTATATAACCCCTAAGGTTTAAACTTCTGGGGTAAGAGAATGTTATCAGTCTTAGGTGAAGCAACTAAGATCTCAAGAATTAGAATGTGAGAAGGTAAGTAATTTCAACAAACAGAAGTGCAGATCTGTTTCCCTTCTAGCAGCGCATGCTGAAGTTTTGGTCTATCACATACTGATTGTATCTGACGGCTTTTCTTGATGCCAAATCACAACCAAATGTTACAAGGCATTATGTATCCTTATGATTACAAAACATGCTTCAAAAACTCTACAGGCTGAAGAGGGTATATCCATCCTTCAGATGGAGAAAGATCTACGACTGGCATTAGATGCTACACTCAAAGAAAAAAATGAGAGGCTGGAGGAATTGAAGCAACTTCAGCAGCAAGATGAAAAACTCTGTGCTGAGCTTTTTACCACCCCATACTATATTCCTACTGGCAGCATTCCAAGTCGTTTACAGCTGGAAGAGTTAAAGGAACATGTTCGGATGCGTTCAGATGAGAAGGTATGTGGTGTATAAAAAAAAAAAAAATTAAAAATCCAATAAATGAAATGTGA
The DNA here is from genome assembly GCF_003597395.2 of Chelonoidis abingdonii. NCBI lineage: Eukaryota > Metazoa > Chordata > Testudines > Testudinidae > Chelonoidis > Chelonoidis abingdonii. The sequence goes on from NC_133774.1 coordinate 126,626,305, forward strand.
TTTGAGGTTGTAGAGGAAAGTGTTTTCCACCTCTGCATTTTAACTGGAAAAGAATGCTAGCTGCAGTGTGTTGTCTGATCACTGAGTGTAGCTAATACTACAGTATTTAGTTTAATATTGATTTTTAATTCAGTTTAATTAAATCATATTATGGCCTGATTATCTGAATATATTTAAAGGCATTATATAGCTGAGACATCTCACCCTGTTTAAGGAGTTCTTTAAGTTATTATGGAAAATGATAGTGATGAAATTTTAAAATGTTTGTATGAAACACAACTTCACATTGTCTAAGACTAAAATTTTAAATGCTGTTCCTATGAACTGAGTTCCCTTTTCTCCCTTTGTGATTAGCAGATAGTACTTGGATGATGGTGTACACTTCAGCTTCTGTGCAGTGCTTTTAAGTTTTAGATAGCTTTGTATCTATACTGTACAAAAACTATCAATCCATACTCAGAAAATGGAATTACCTAAACTAGCCAAATCATACTACCTTCGCTATCGTCTTGAGATGGTATCTTAACCAACAGAGCCTCAGTATGAGACAATATTCTAAGCAATTGTATATAAAATGCTTGTTTTAATTTTTCAATAGAAACGACGTCTGGAAGTTTTTCTCGAACTAAGAAACGAAATCAGGCAGTATAATGAAGAGATTGGGCACACACCTGATTCTACTCTTGAAAAAGAGGTGCTCTCTGATGATGAAGAACCTTTTTGTCTTACCAATAAGAACATTGAAGCTCTTCAAACACTTGTTAATAAGGTTAGATTTTTAAGTGATTAAGAGAAAATATAGTAACTGTTCTTAACGATCACATGTAACACTGACATCTGTAATTAGGCTGTATAAGCATTGCCATTCTAATACTTCCTACATCCTTAAGAACATAGGAATTGCAATGCAAGAGCAGTAGTAATCCATCGTGTTTAGTATTTTGTCTAGCAGTGGCCAGATCTAGATGCCTCAATAGAAGGTGAAAAAACACCTAGTTTTTACTCCTGGTCCTCACTTGCAACACTCACCTGCTCCATGTTATGTTGTTTTCCTTTTGTCCTCTTCTGCTCCCTGTTCCCTGATTACTCTCCTTTCTTCTCTTCGCTCCATGCCTCTCTGTATCCTATTTTCTGTTTTCCTGATCATTGTCACGGAGTCCCCGGGCTATGCTCTGGAACTGCTCCCCGCAAAACCAGTCAGGACTTTAGGAAACCTCCTCTCCCTTGGAGCAGACTTTTTCAGGGCAAGAACCTCACACGTCTTCACCTCCTGGGTCTCTCCTTGGAGCATTCAGCATCCTCTGTCCCTCTGTGCGCTTCCCACAGCGAGCCCGCCCCAGCAGGATCCTGGGGAAGCCACAGGGTCCTGCACCCCTACTTTGCAGTCAGACTTGACTCTCAGCGAGCCAGTAAAACAGGTTTGTTCAATGACAAGAACACAGTCTAAAACAGAGCTTGTAGGTACCGTGAACCGGACCCCCCGGCTGGGTCCATTCTGGGGGGTAGTGAGCCAGACCCCCACGTCTGCACTTCACTCCTCGTCCCCTGCCAGCTCCAGACTCCCAAACTCCCTCCAGCCCCTCCTCCTCTGCTCGGTTCCTTTCCTGGGCCAAGAGGTCACCTGATCTCTTTGTCTCCAACACCTTCAGCTGGCACCTTTGCAGAGGAGGGGCCCAGGCCATCAGTTGCTAGGAGACAGAGTGTCGGCCAGGAACTGAGCCCTCCTCCCAGTATTCAGAAAAAACATTAAGAACGTTCCCAGTTCGTCACAATCATAACCTCTGTTTGTCCCAAAGATTTTCGAATCTGGCTCTCCCTTGTCTACAGGCCAGTCCTTCACTCTGCAACCTTGGCTTTCAGTCAATTCTCTGCAAGTCCAAGGCCCACTAATTGTTGTTGTGCTTCCCTCAGCACTCTACGAAATGCACAATCTGTCATCTTCCCACCAATCCACTCTCATCTCCATCAGTCTATCATTTGCCTTCCTCCCATTCCAACCAATCCATCCTCTGTAATCAAAGTTTTGTCCCGGCTTACTCTTTCCCTGTCCCCTAGACAATTCATTCTTAGCCTCTGCCTCTCTCAGCCAATTAAGCTTTTCTTTTTAGATAACTGATGGTCAGCTCCCCTTCTCCAGTCTCCCTTCCAGCTGCCACAACTGATCCTCTTCCCATTGCAGGCCATTGGGCATCTCCTGCCAGGAAATTCATTTTTTGTCTTCTATGAAAATTCAGGTTCTCTCTGGCCAGGATTAATGTTAGTTTTCATCAGTGTCTCCCCTCCTCCTCTTTGTCGCTATATGGACAGGATTGTCATCCTGTGCTTCGTGCTCCCTTAGGGCTCGAGCAAGGCCGGGGAGCAGAGAGTGTGCCTATTTCCCCACTTCTTTGCATATATGAGGCAGCCATCAGGCTTCTGAGAAGCTGCAATAGAGTAGATGGACTAGATTTTTCTAGCACTCCTGTTCACACTCTTTCGAGTCCTCTGACGATTCAGGGGAGAAAAAGGGTAGCACCATGACTTCCTTTATTCAGTTCAGTTTGCCTCTTCTCAATTCTGAACAAAACTGCAAGAACCTCTTATGATTTTTTCTAGACCAAGAACAAATACGCAGGAACTCAAGGCCCTTTCTTAAAGGTAGCTATACTGAATAACTAATGTCCAAGTAGCATATATGGAGGTATCTGTGTTATGATGAGCACACAAGCCACATGTTTCAACATAATTAAATGCTAAAGTCTTTCAGTGTGTCTTGACTTCCTTTTTCTTTGTTCTCTTCTGTTAACCTCAGAATTGATCATAAATAAGCCATTGGCAGTATATGCGCAATGCCTTTAGACTGGAAATAGAGTACCTTAATTCAGACCTTCTATCAAATAAACTTATTCTGCAACCGTTTGCTAACTCATGCTGTTCCATAAAACACTCGAAGCTGCTGGAACTTTGTCTGTTAGCACTGGTGGGATTGAAAATGTTAATGCAGCTGAGTTGGTGGGAATATTTTAAGTCCCTGGTATACATGCAGTCCTAGAAATGAATTCTCCTATTTGTTATTGCGTGATAATAGGCCAGCTTGAAAGCTTCCACTGTCCCAGGGGTGAGCAAACTTTTTGGCCTGAGGGCCACATCAGGGTTCCAAAACTGTATGGAGGGCCAAGTAGGGAAGGCTGTGCCTCCTGAAACAGCCTGGCTATTGACCCCCCTCTCACTGCCCCCCTCAAAGCCCCCGACCCATCCAACCCTCGCTTCTCCTTGTTGCCTGATTGCTCCGCCCACTTACAGGCCTTCCAGGACTCCCACACCTATCCAACCCCCCCATTCCCTTCCCTTGACCTCCCCCCTTACCATGCCACTCAGAGCAGCAGGACCGGCAGCCGTGCTGCGCAGCTGGAGCTTGCAGCCCCGCTGCCCAGAGCTCTGGCGGCATGGCAAGCTGAGGCTGGAGGAGGAGGAAGGACAGCAGGGGAGGGGCTGGGGGCTAGCCTCCCTGGCCGGGAGCTCAAGGGCTAGGCAGAACGGTCACGTGGGCCGGACGTGGTCCACGGGCCATAGTTTGCCCACCTCTGCACTATCCACTCTTTAACAATTTTCTTTGAGCTTCCAGTGTTATATCTAACGCTTCACCAGCAATAAATTCATTTAATATCATAAAATTCAGTCTTCAGGCATGTCCTGATAAGCATCAGCCAGAAGGGAAGGGATATGACTGTTTTCACAATGTACCATCAACTCTGAGTGGCAGTTGCTATTAGTAACATCAAGCAATGATAATTTGCAGGGTTTCTGGAAACTCTTGATTTCTTCTGTATTGTTGAGTGAAAGATGTCTTTCTAATGGCTTACATCAGGAATGAACTAGACCTTTGGACATTACAATAATATGTTTTTTAAAGAGTATACAGCTTGCATCAAAATAGTGATCCATACTTAACTGTAGAGATCCCACGTACTTAGTGTCCTCACTGCAATGCTGTAAGAACAAGCTTTCTTCCTTTTTCCATATCTTTACTAGAGCTTATATATTATTTCTCTTCCTACTGAATAATTGTTGGTTGGTTCACCTTGCTACTACACTGTAATTTCTCAGCGTTCTTCTACATTAAGGTGCTATCTTCTCTGAAATAAGTTCAACTTATGCTGTCATACTATATGCCTTGTAGTTGCAGTTGAAGAAAGGATCTGTAATCTCAACACGGGAGGCTCTGAAGGGGAAGGTACAACTTCTGTGGAATAGACTTCGATGGCCAGTAGAGAAGCAGGAACAATGTAAAATGAATATTAAAGGCTCCATTACTCAAGAAGTTACCATGGTAAGACAATATTTTTCATGGAACTATTTCCACTGCCTTTCTTCTTACAGAAACTATTTTAGGTTTTTCTTTAAATAGACAAGCTTTGTCACAAAATCCAACTACATAAGAAATGCAAGGTTTACACTGAGAACTCACTTTGCGGGAAGGCAAACCCTTATGTATATTCAGATACCCTTAAAGTAGTATTTTTGCTGAATATTGAACTTGAACTACTTTTGCTTTCAAGTTGAGCTTAAATTGCTAAACTGGATGTCTTGTACTGGTTTGTTCAATTGGTTTCTTAGTTGGTGATAGAATTTCAGATTGTACATTGATTATTTCTGCCAAGATCTTTCATACTCAAAATGTTTATATGCTGAAAAAGGCAAGTCCATAGTGTGAACGCAAATTTGAACATGGAATAGGATAATAAAAGCCCATGCTACGTTTATAATCTGCACCACTTTCTGATATATTGAACTTCTCCAAGTTAAAAATGCTGACCTATTTCAACAAGTTATACTCATCGCTTTGAAGTGACTTAAAGCACAAATCTCACCCACATAAGTGGTTTTAAAAATCCCACCCTTGGGTGCCTAAATGTAGGTGATGCCTTGCCTTGTCACAGTGCTCACCAGGCATCACAAGCTGTTTAGTTTAGTGTGCGATAGCTCATTCAGAATATGTTGGTCTGTACTGACCATTAGTTGAATCTTGAAATCTCATGTCAGTTTTTGTAACAGCTAATGTTATTAAGACCTTGAGTGGTGGAGAGATCACTTAATCAAAACTGTGGATGGTGCATAAATGTTTCTGGTTGTGGTAAGTGTTCTCTGAATAGAAATTAAGTAGATACCCATAGGGCATCTTGGATTCAAAGAGGGCATCACCTTCTTCTGGAGGCAGAAACAGGTCTCTGGATTATTTATTATATGGAAATATACCTATCTCATAGAACTGGAAGAGACCTTGAAAGGTTATAGAGTCCAGTCCCTTGCCTTCAAACCTGGACCAAGTACCATCTCTGACAGATTTTTGCCCTAGATCCCTAAATGGCCCCCTCAAGGATTGAGCTCACAATCTTGGGTTTAGCAGGCCCATGCTCAAACCACTGAGCTATCCCTCCTCCAATATAATAGAACATATATGGATTCCATTACTGATCAGAGAACATAATGGAAGAACAATACAAATTATGTAGAGAAATCTATTAAGCCATACTAATTTTTCTTTTATTCTGAAGTGCAGTTATACTCTGAAAATTAACAGATGTCATTAGGCTCTTACTCATTTATCCTATTTCCATGTCTTTTATAATCAATGTGCTAAATTTACTATTTAAGCATACATTTATTTTAACTGGCAGCATGACAAGGGGCCTCTGATCAGCATCAGAATTTAGCTAATTTAATTGATGATGCAAGAGGTAAACAGGAACATGTCTTATTCTTCTATGGCTGCATGGACTGTCAACTAAGACTCTCCTCTCAATATGTAAATATAAGACAAATGCCATTTTTACGACTGGAATTGCAATATCTAAATCCCATTCATTCAGTTCATGGAGCAACTCCTGCTCCTCTTACTCAAGCTAGTAGTCAGTTTATTAGAACCAAAATACCACATAAAGCAGAATTCTTACTCAATTTGGTTGCTTAAACTTCAGTTATAGCCCCTAGAAGGCCTCAACCAGGTCAAGACCCTGTTGTGCAAATTGACCCATGTGATTGGATAGAAGCTTCTTATTAAACGTGGAAGCTGTGGTCTCAGTATTTCAGGAAATCAAGCCATTTAAGTCTAACATTAGGCACACAAATTTGAGCACATTCTAGTGAACAGTGAAATATTTAAAACAGCATTAGACTGCATCAGGGCAAATGCAGAGAAAACTAAATCACACTGGGAGGAAACCTGAAGGCTCTGACTAAGAAGTGTGTGCACCACTCCCTGTTACAATCTATAGGCAGCAGAGGTTGATGGAGTTCTCAGTCCAGGATAATTAAATTGCTCTAATGTCAAATTCAAAGTGCAAATAGCACAAGAGGCCAAAAATCTTGGTCAATGACTTTTTGCACAAATCTCTTGATACACCAGAAAAGCACCAAATGTTAATTGTAAGCAATACAAGTTGTGAGTCAAGAGAATTAGGTGTCATTAGCAGGAAGTCTGGCTCTATGAACTAATAAAGACCAGATTATAGGCAATATTAACTTGTCAAAGACATGGCAACAAGGCTCCAATGTTAATCCCACCATATATTCAGAGTACTTAACTCTGCTAGAGTAAAGTAATAACCAGAGCAGGAAGAGTTGCAGCTAAACCAGTGGCTCCGCTCTTAAGCGCTTACTTGGTTCAGGATAATTTTAGACCTGGTAACTCGCAGCAGTCCATGCCCCGCTGTAATAATGTAAATACTGCCCTAGGAGTCTTAGTTATGTAGATATTGGAGGGAGTAACTTTTACCTCATTTGTGCTCTGCTGTATCTATTAAGAGCTTCTTGTTTAGTATGTTTCAAGCAGTCCAGTAATCATGCCTCATGTCACCAAAGCTTTATGACCTCTGTGTGTTGATGTGACGAAACCATGCCTCCCACTTGACTGACTAGATGTAGACACTTGCCTGAACTTGATTACTATTTCAAGTTTGTCCTATTTTAGTCATTCAGGTTCTTTCTCCAATACTGACTTTATAAGGTTATTTTATTTTCCTTTTAACTTGATAAGTGTATTGCTAATCACTATTGTGCCATGTACTACAGTATCCAGAACACTGAAGGCTCAAAGGCTGTGCTGCTGTGTTAAAACAAACAGCGTGAAGCTATCCTACGAGTAAGAATGTTAAAAATGTTATGAAGATGCATTGTTGGCCTTAATGCAATGTATTACATTATTTTAAATAACTTTCTCCATTAGTGGGAAGAAGAGCTGCTGCGTCTGGAGGAACTGAAGAAAGAAAACTTGAAGGGAGTGATTGGAAAAGTCAGACAGGAGCTTGACCTTTACTGGGAAAAATGTTTGTATAGCACAGAACAGAAATCAGCTTTTCATCCATATTATGATGGTAAATCTTCACTCCGACTTGCCTCTCTTCCATTTTGTGTGCAAGGATTGATTGATATAGACTTGAAGGCCAGAATGGACTATCATGATCATCTAGTGTGACCTCTTGCATATTGCAGGGCACAGAACCTTATCCACCCATTTCTGTAATAGCCTCAAACTTCTGGCAAGTTACTTAAGTCCTCAAATAATGATTTAAAGAATTCAAGTTTCAGAGAATCCACCATTTACACTAGTTCAAACCAGCAAGTGATCCATGCTGCAGAGGAAGACGAAAAATCTTGAGGGTTGCTGCCAATCTGACCTGAGGAAAAATTCCTTCCCAACCCTAAATATGGTGATTAGTTAGACCCTGAGCATGTAGATGAGACCCACCCAGCCAGACATCTGGACTTAATTATCCCATCTTTGCCCGTTGGAGATATTTGCCAATAGCTGTCACAGATGGGCCATATGCCATTGTAGGCAACCTCCTTCATACCATCCTCTCCTTAAAAGTATCAAGCTCAATCTTGAAACAAGTTAGGTTTTTTTGCCCCACTACCGCCCTTCCAAGGCTTTTACAGGATTTCCCTCCTCTGATGGTTAGGAACCTTCATCTAATTTCAAGGCTAAACCTGTTGATGGCCAGTTTATATCTATTTCTTCTAGTTTCGACATTGGCCCTTAACTTAAATAACTCTTCTCCCTACCTGATGTTTATCCCTCTGATGCATCTATAGTGAGCAATCATATTTACCCTCAGCCTTTGTTTTATTAGGCTAAACAAGCCAAGCTCCTTAAGCTTCCACTTGTAAGGTCGGTTTTTCCATTCCTCGGATCATTCTAGTAACCCTTCTCTGCACCTGTTTGTTTGAATTAATCTTTCTTAAACGTGGGAGAGCAGAATTACACATAGTATTCCTGATGAGGTCTCACCAGTGCCTTGTTCAATGGTAATACACTCCCCTATCTTTTCTGGAAATACCTTGTGTGATGCATCCTATGATTCCATTAGCCTTTTTCATGGCTGTGTGAAAGCTACTATTGGCCCCCCTTAATAGCTTACAAGCGGCTGGCCCCCCTTAATAGTTTACAAGCGGCCAGTAGGGGAGGGCAGAAGCCTCACGGACACAGTAGCCTGAACTTTTGAATTATCTCTTTTCTTCTGCCTCAAAGCAGAGAAAACTTGCTTCAAACCAGTTTTTACTGAACAGATAACAGAGTGTGGGGTTTGACAAACTACCAATCAAGTGTTAACACGCAAGGGTCTTTGTCTGAATGTGTATAAAAGGTTTGTGAAATTTGTGTAAGACAGAGTTTTTTGTACCAACTTACAAGACTCTCCTTCTGCAGAATAAAGCATCTTTTCCTTATCCCTGTCAGGCTGTTATTGGCTCTCAACTAGGCAGACTCGATATTTCGGTAACAGCTGCATCACATTGCTTGTAGTCCTCTTGTGATAGACCAAGCAGTGCTGGAGAAATTTTTGTCTGGGAGTGCTGGGAGCCCCGGAACCAAACTGTAAACCCTGTATATATTGGTAACCACTTCAAGCCAGCGGGTGTGGCAGCACCCCTAGTTCCAGCACCTATGGATAGACCAATACATCCAAGACTTTCTCTGCCTCCGCTGTCATTTCCAACTGATATGTCCATGGCTTATGGCAAAAATTCTTGTGGTTAGTGTATGACCTTGCATTGGTAAATTTCATTTACTCCAGATTTGCCTAGAATAGTGGCTATGTACCATTAGCCATTTTATCAGCTGGTTTCCCTATGTCTTTTTTTTTAATACATGAAAGAAATGTTCAATGATGACTGTTTATTAAATAGTGTATTTCCCCAAACCAACCAGAATAAGTGTCTTCATACTCTAGTTTTATAAGCCATATTACTTCAGAGTTCTTCTTTGAGTGATTGCTCATATCCATTCCAGTAGGTGTATGCACTGCGCATGCACGCTCGTCGGAAGACTTTTACCCTAGCAACTCCGGTGGGCCAGCAGGTCGCCCCCTAGAGTGGCGCCGCCATGGCGGCTGATATATACCCCTGTCGGCCCGTCCACTCCTCAGTTCCTTCTTACCGCCGTGTCGGTCGTTGGAACTGTGGAGCGCAGCATAGCAGTCCTCCACATCCCTAGCTTCTCCTTGTTCGTTGTTCTACTAGTTATAGTTATAATTATAGTTATAGTTAGAGTATAGAATAGTTTATAGTTGTTATTTACTTGTTGTACATAGTTAGTGGGCTTGGGGCTCTAGCTCTCCCCTGCACCCGACGCCGGGCTCATGCCTGGTTCGCCAGGGTTCAAACTGTGCTCGACCTGCAAAAAGCCGATGCCCACTAGCGATCCCCACGACTCCTGCCTGAAGTGCCTTGGGGAATCGCATATCTCTGAGAAGTGCCGAATTTGCAAGGCCTTTAAGCCAAGGACCAAGAAGGAGAGAGACCAGCGCCTAAAGACTCTCCTCATGGAAGCGGCGCTTAATCCTCCGTCCTCGGCACCGGGTACCGTCTCAGTTATGGCACCGGACCGCTCCGGGCCCGCGAAAACGCCTCGGCACCGACCTTCTCCGGCAGCGGGCCCCGGGAAAAGACCGTCAGCGTCCTTCACCCCGGCCAAGCAGGCTCGGACGGAACACCCGGCACCAACACCAGGGATTCCGTCGACTCCGGGCCCGGGAGGTCCGTCGAGTCCGGTCCCTCTCAGCTCCCCACTAAGATCTGGGGTCGAGCTGATGGTCCCATCAACGCCCGAGACATTCTCGGCTAGGGACCTCATTGCACTGACGGAGCGTGCGCTGCCCCAACCCCCGGCGCTGCCAGTGCGGGTTCCTCAATCTACGGGCAAGCCAGTGATCATGCGAGCGCCGTCTCTGGATTCCCCGAGTCGGCACCGATCCCCATCGAGGTCCCGGCACCGTTCCCGGTCCCGTGGGAGGTCTCGCTCAAGACGCCGCTCGCAGTCCCGGCACCGCTCACCGCGGCGGTACCGGTTGTACTCGCGGCGTAGATCCTCATCACACCAGTCCCGATACTCCCGGCTCGAGTCATCGCTACCGGCACCGAGATTCGAGGAGCCGTTCTCACCGTCGGCGGTCCAGATCCAGGTTGACCTCCCGGCATCAAGCTGGTGGCAGGTCCCGGTCTCGATCGCGGCGCCGTTATGACTCCCGGCACCGATCTCCGGCACCGAGGAGGTCTCCACCATTAGGAGCAATGGACCCGTATCACTCCTGTTCGGCTCCTCCCTGGCCGTCATGCCAGCCGTCGGTCTCCTCGCAAGCGGACAGCGCATACCTGGAGACCGACAGGCCTGCTGCTCTTTTTCACGAGCCCCAGCCTCAGGAGCATAGTCTGCAGCAGTGGGGTTTCTGGACTCCCTGGGCATACCACCAAGCCCAGGGCCCTCAACAGATTCCCCCGCGTTCGTCTGCTTCCGAACACAGGGCTCCGGAGGCCACATCTTCCCATCCTCCTCCTTCCCCTACAGAGGAGAGGTCGTCTCAGCCTCAGGACCCTGAGCACCCTCCAGAGTCAGATGCAGTGCTCCAGGCAGAGCCTTCGGCAGATCCACTCCTGCCAGGTCTCTCCTCGTCATCCTCCCCGGATGAGGCAGTGGCGGGAACGACATCCACCAGTCCCCCTCCGCTTGACCTCAGGGCGCATCAGGACCTCCTCAGGCGCGTGGCGCAAAACATGAATTTGCAAGCTAAGGAGGTCTCCGAGATTGAGGACCCGGAAGCGAGCATACTGTCGGGCGACGCGCCCATTCGAGTCGCCCTTCCTTTTATTCGGACCATTCAAGCCAATGCCACGACCATCTGGCAGTCCCGGCGTCCATTCCCCCCGTTGCTCGCGGAGTGGAGCGCAAGTACATGGTGCCCTCGAAGGACTACGAATATCTGTATGTTCACCAGCCCCCGTGTTCCCTCGTTGTCCAATCTGTGAACGAGAGGGAACGCCATGGTCAGCAGGCCCCGGCCCCCAAGTCTAAAGAGGCGAGGCGCATGGACCTGCTTGGCCGGAAGGTCTATTCTGCGGGCACCCTCCAGCTGCGGGTGTCCAACCAACAGGCTCTACTTAGCCGTTACACATATAACACCTGGGCGGTGGCGGACAAATTTAAAGAGCTGCTCCTGCAGGATGCGCATCAGGAGTTCTCTGCGATCCTTGACGAGGGCAAGAAGATAGCGAGAACTTCCCTGCAGGCAGCTTTGGACGCCGCAGATTCGGCCGCCAGGACTCTAGCTTCCAGCATTACTATGCGCCGCATTTCCTGGCTACAGGTCTCTGGCCTTCCTCCAGAGTTCCAATACTATCCAGGACCTTCCGTTTGAGGGCCAGGGCCTGGTCTCTGACAGGACTGACCCTCGGCTGCAAAGCCTTAAAGACAATAGGGTCATTATGCGTTCGTTGGGGGTGCATACACCTGTCACCCAGCGCAGACCCTTCAGGCCTCAGCAACAACACTGGCCCTACCCCCAGCCCAGGCAAAGGCAAGACTTCGCCAGGCGGCGGAATAGAAATGGCCGGCGTAGACAGTCGGTCAATCAGGAAGGACAAAACCAGAGCTCCTCCAAGCCTTCCTCCGGCCCAAAACCTTCATTTTGAAGGTGCGCCCAAGGGCGCTGTACCAGTTCCTCCCACGGATCCATCTCCTCCCTTTTACAACCGTCTTTCGTTCTTCCTCACGGCGTGGTCCCAGCTAACATCGGACCGCTGGGTCTTACGCACGTTGGAACTTGGATACCATCTGCAATTTGTTTCATACCCGCCCTCCCGCCCCCCTCCCTTGTCCCTCTTCAGGGACCCCTCTCACGAGCAACTCCTCCTCCAGGAGGTGCAAACGCTCCTCACCAAAGGAGCCATAGAGGAGGTTCCAGAGAGCGAGCGAGGCAAGGGGTCTTATATCCCGATATTTTCTGATCCCAAGGCAAGGGAGGCCTCCAGGCCTATCCTTCGACTGCGGGAAACTCAACAGATACTGGTAAAGTTGAAGTTCCGTATGGTATCTTGGGGACCATTATCCCATCCCTGGATCCCAGGAGACTGGTACGGGAGCCGCCCTCAGACAGGAGATGCCTACTTCCATATAGCCATCTTCCCCCCACAGGAGGTTCTTCGGTTCGTCGTCAACAGCCGTCACTAATTCATTTGCGGTCCTCCGTTCGCCTCTCTACACGGCCCCGAGAGTGTTCACCAAGTGTAGGCTGTAGTCGTCGCCACCTTCGCGCAGTCGCATACATGTATTTTTCCATACCTCGACGACTGGCTGATCCGGGGATCCTCAGAGGAAGTCCTCAGCACACGTCCGTCATGGTCAGGAAGACTTTTCGTAAGCCTAGGCCTAATGCTCAATGCGAAAAGTCAACACTAATCCCCACTCAGAGGATAGAGTTTATCGGCGCCATCCTGGACTCCACTCTGGCCAGAGCAAATTCTTCCTCTGTCGAGGTTCCAACCTTGACGGCCATCATACGACGGCTGCAGGCAGCGCCCTTGATCCTCAATACGTACTTGCCTGACTCATTCTTGGGCACATGGCGGCCTGCACGTTTGTCACGGGATATGCACGGCTCCACCTGAAGGCCCCTCCAGTCCTGGCTCATTGCTCAGCATGGTCCGTCTGGACCAGGCGTCTTTGGATATGATTGTCACCAGTTCCTCAAGGACGTCCTGAAGGCTCCCTACATTGGTGGCTGGATCAGTCTGTGGTGTGCGCTGGGGCTCCCATTCCATCCGCTCCCAGCCCTCGGTGTCCCTGACAACGGATGCCTCAGACCTGGGATGGGGGCCCATCTCGGGCACCCCTGCGGACCCAAGGCCACATGGTCTCCTCACGAGCTAGCCTCACACATCAACATCCGGGAGTTGAGGGCGGTCCGCCTTGCTTGTCAAACATTCCGTCCAGCATACCTTCAAGGCCGCTGTGTTTCGGTATTTCACCGACAACACAACGACCATGTATTTTATAAACAAGCAGGGCGGCACGAGGTCTCCTCCTCTGTGTCAGGAGGCCTTGAGGCTCTGGGACTTCTGCATAGCCCACTCCATTCACCTCATCGCATCCTTTCTCCCGGGTTCGGAACACGCTGGCGGATCATCTGAGCAGATCCTTCCTTTCCCACGAGTGGTCCCTTTGCCCGGACGTCGCAAACTCTTCGCTCTTCCGGAAGTGGGGATGTCCCCGGATGGACCTCTTCGCGTCCCGCGGGAACAGGAAATGCCAGATGTTCTGCTCTTTTCAAGGTCTCGAACCGGTTCGGTTGCGGACGCCTTCCTTATTCCATGGGCGACGTACACACTGTTCTACGCGTTCCACCGTTTCCGCTAGTCCACAAGGTCCTTCTGAAGGTGCGCAGGACAGGGCCCGCTTGATCATGATGCTCCAGCGTGGCCCTGCAGCATTGGTTCTCCATGTTGCTGGACCTGTCTGTGGCCGACCCTGTCCCCCTGCCTCTTCACCTGGACCTGATCACTCAGGACCACAGCAGGCTCCGTCACCCAGACCTTCAGTCGCTGCACCTCACAGCGTGGCTCCTGAATGGCTGACCCGGTCTGAAATGCGTTGCTCTACCCCGGTGCGGCAGGTGCTCCTGGAAGCAGGAAGCCTTCTACGAGCAACGTACTCGGCCAAGTGGAAGCGTTTACGTGCTGGTGCGCGGAACGGCACTTCCTCCCCACCGAGGTCTCCATCTCTAATATCCTTGATTACCTCTGGTCCCTCAAGCAGCAAGGGTCTGGCGGTGTTATTCTCCAAGGGTTCATTTGCGGCGCCATCTCCACCTTTCACCCGGGAAGGCGATGGCTGCTCTGTCTTTTCTCACCCAATGGTGACTAGGTTCCTTAAGGTCTGGAGCGTCTTTACCCCAGATTCGCCCCCGCCCCCTCCTGGGACCTGAACCTGGTTTTGGCCAGACTCATGTCCCCCCCGTTTTGAACCATTGGGCTACGTGCTCCCTTCTCTATCTCTCCTGGAAGACTGCTTTCCTGGTAGCCATCACCTCCGCAAGACGGGTGTCGGAGCTCCGGGCTCTCACGGTGGATCCCCCGTATACGTATTCCACAGGGACAAGTGCAGCTGAGACCGCATCACAGCCTTTCTCCCCAAGTAGGTCTTGGCTTTCACGTCAACCAGGAGATCTCTTCTACCTGTGCCTTCTTCCCGAAACCCCATTCGTCTCGCAGGGAGCAGCAGCTGCACTCCTTAGACGTTCGTAGGGCACTCGCCTTTTATATAGAGCGAACCAAGCCGTTCCGCAAATCCCCCCAACTTTTCGTGTGCGTAGCTGAACGTGTTAAGGGTTGTCCGTCTCATCTCAGAGGATCCTCCTCGTGGGTGACGTCCTGTATCCGGGCCTGTTATGACTTGGCCATATATCCCTCCGGGCCACGTGACTGCGCACTCTACAGGGCTCAAGCCTCATCGGCGGGCTTTTCCTTGCCCACGTGCCCATCCAGGAATCTGTAGGGCAGCGACCTGGTCCTCCGTCCATACCTTCGCTTCCCACTTTGCCCTGGTCCAGCAGTCCAGAGATGACGCGGCCTTCAGGCTCCGCCTGTGCTACTACGCTGCGACATCTCACTCCGACCCCACCGCCTAGGTAAGGCTTGGAATCACCTAACTGGAATGGATATGAGCAATCACTCGAAGAAGAAAAGACGGTTACTTACCTTTGTAACGTTGTTCTTCGAGATGTGTTGCTCGTATCCATTCCACACCCGCCCTCCTTCCCCACTGTTGGAGTAGCCGGCAAGAAGGAACTGAAGAGCGGACGGGCCGGCAGGGGTATATATCAGCCGCCATGGCGGCGCCACTCTAGGGGGCGACCTGCCAGCCCGCTGGAGTTGCTAGGGTAAAAGTCTTCCGAAGAGCGTGCACGCGCGGCACGTACACCTACTGGAATGGATATGAGCAACACATCTCAAAAAACAACAGTTAGAAAGGTGAGTAACCGTCTTTTCACTATAACAAGCAGATGGCGTGCTAGGGATTGTATCCTCATTAACCAGTTGGAAAACAGCAAAAAAACAAAGCAGGATAGCCCTGAAACAGTGGACTTTTGGAATTAAAAAATCCTATTTACTGGAGAGAGAGGTGCTACTTGGAACTGGGCCTAGAGTTACAGACCTTGGCTGGGTTTTGGATTAGCAACAAAACCTGAAGAGTTCTTCTAGGTAAATCCTTAAAGGGTTCACTTAAATGCATTACTAAATTACTTACATTACTTAAATTACTAGAGCTTTGATGTCCACTATGCAACTGGTATTGAAAAGCTTAAATCACATCTATTCTGTATGTGAGTAACTTTGCAGAAATCTGTTATACCACGAATAATGAATAAACTAATTTTTTTCAAATCCAGATAACTTTACAGAAGATTTGTTGAACCAACATGATGAGGAAGTTATGAAAATGAAACTCCTTTATGAGAAAAACAAGGCTTTATATGATGGCATTGCTAAATGGGAAGCTACCTGGAAACAGTTCATGGAGTTGGAGGTACCAGTTACTGAAAATTAGTTTACACTAAGGCCTTGCTTGAGCAAGGGTAGTGGTGCCATTAAGTGGAAGAATTGTGTACTGCAATTTCAATCGATGGGGCACAGTTTCTAAAGAGCAGCGGCCTGATGATAAACAACATCAGCAGAAAAAGTCTGTTGGGTTGGGGAAAAGGCTATTGGGGTTGGAAAATCAGGTCAAATAAATGTACAAAATCTGAACAGCTACAAGTGACTGTTCATAATAACTTTCAGAGGGAGTCTAAATAGAATTCCCATTAAAGATGGGGAATCTTGGGGAATAGCATTGCACTTAGTGAGATTTAGCTTTTGACTTCATGATATCAAAATAACCCCAGTGGTATGTCAGTTGTAGGTCCTATTTATCCATGCTAAACTTAAGGGAAGCTGGATGACATGTCAGTGTTTGACGCATGTCAACATTTGTTCCAAGTGCAAGTTGGTATCTAAAGCATTTTGGGTGTTAGTTTTATAAGACCTGTTTTAGGAATGTTGTCAGCACATGCTTTTGGCAAATAACTAATCTGAGAAATCTTAATTGTTTCATCGTGCACTTAAGAATCTTTCTTCATTATGCTGAATATATTTTAATTTTTTTCCAAAAGAGGGTAAGTGCTGTCAATTAATATTGCTATTAAAAGACCTTTTCTCCTTTAATTTTTCTCTTATGACTCATTGAGGCAGTGTGTTGCCACTTACAGCCATCTGGGCTCAAACAATTTCCAAGCACCCTTGTCTCATGTTGAGGTAAATACTGTGTTTTAATGCTGAGGAAATAGCTTTAATTCTTTTGTAGCAGACTAAATGATGACTCACAAGTCATCATTGATGATCTCTTCAGAGAAAGGAGATATTTTGCTGATGATTCCTGAAATAATGGATTGAATAAATGAAACTTCCCTGGCCCTGAGTACAGAATAGCATGTTCTGTGGGAAATGTAATGAATTATATTATTACTTGGTGTTGCTCTCGAAGGCCCTTGCCATTCTGGAAGTGAAAAAAAAAGACTTGAAGTATATATTCACATTTCAATAAATTTATTTTGTTCAGAAAAAATCCACAAATCCAAACAGATTAGTTAACAGAGGTGGCACTCTATTGAAAGAAGAGAGAGAACGCTCAAAGATCCACAAGCTGTTAACAAAGGTAAGCCCTACCACAGCTAGCATATATGCACTCTTGAAATTAAGAGTTAAAATTCAGTCGTTTCAATAGTATATAGGCAAACTTGTCTGAGTTGATGGAACATAATATGCTATTGTTATAGCTCTCTCTTAGTAGGCTGGATGCTGAGTCAGTTCGTTTGCCATGTGATAGATCTGATTTCCATAACACTCTGGAAATTATTATGCTTAAGGGATAGAAACTGAGTTAAATACAATTCCTTCTAATGATGTTGATCCACTTTTGTGGTGATGGTCACCCTTAAACATACTTAAGTGTGAACAAACTTTATTATTTAATCCTTAGACACCCTTTTTAGATGCTAAAAAAAAACCCACTCAGCAGCCTACAAGGGAGTGTCAGCTTTCAACCTGTAAACTGCCTGCACAATACTAAATGCCTGTTCAAGGAGTCAAGATGGGTGTAAATTAAATGTCATTTTGCTGGGTAACACTTTGTAAAACATCTGTCTTGAACTACTGAAACTTTTGATGCTCATCCTCAGTCTGTCTGATATGCAGCAGCTACATTCATGCTCTGGCAATGTCTAGTCCTTCATTTACCTTGAATGGTTCCAGGTCTTTCTCCACCTCATATTTCTTGGTGTTTTTTTAGCTAGTACAATACAAGGCAAATGAAAAGGCCTGGAACTGTGCTTTTAGCCTCACAGTGAGGCAGGACTTGAAATACTTTAAAAGGATATAGGCAGTATGTTTCTGAGCATTACACCTACTAGTTCTACAAGCAGTACTTAACATTAATATGATTAAAATATTTGAGAAAAATCTGTTCAGTTTTGTTCAGTTGTTAAGCATATGAACAAAGCTAAACAGTACTGTGTTTGCTTAAATCTCCGTCAATTTGTAGTTTTACAATCACGACTATTTTAGAAGTATTTCTCTTTCCACTCGCTGTGTGGCAGTTGCACATAGTTGCACATAGTTATATAGGTGTATACCACACCGCAGGTGGAAAGAAAAATACTTCTAAAATAGTTGTGATTGTAAAACTATAAATTAACAGTTTTAAGCAAGTGCAGTACCTGAAGGAACCTGTTTCTACCTCTCTGAAGCTAACCAGTCCTCAAGCTGACTGTCCTGAGCTGATCAAATGGGTAATGAAATACAGACAAACTACCTTTTTTTTTCATTTGCAAACTTAGTTGGGAGAAGATCTGAAAAGGAGCATTGAAAGCTGGGAAAAAGAACAAGGCTGCAACTTCCTGATCAAAGGTCAAAGGTTCCTGGACTACATGGCAAATCAGTGGGAACAGCACAAACTTAAAAAGGAACAAGAGAGAGTGAGTTTGTTTTTTCTTAAAAGTGGACAAGGAATTGGTGTTACACTACAGTAGAACCTCAGCATTACAAACATCAGAGTTATGAACTGACAGGTCAACCACACACCTCATTTGGAACCAGAAGTATGCAATCAGGCAGCAGCAGAGACTAAAAAGCACCAATATACTACAGTACTGTGATAAATGTAAATTACTAAAAAGATGTAGGGAAAGGGGTTTTATTCTTGTTTTTTTTAAGTTTTGACAAGGTAAGGAAACTTTCTGTGCTTGTTTCATTTAAATAGAGTTAAAAGCAGAATTTTTCTTCTGCATAAGTAAAATTTCAAAGCTATATTAAGTCAATGTTCCTTTGTAAACTTTTGGAAGAACAACCATAACGTTTTGTTCAGAGTTATAATCTCCATTCCCGAGATGTTTAGACTTGAAATTAGACGAAGGTTTCTAACCATTAGAGCAGTGAAGTTCTGAGAGGCCTGGTCTACGCTACGCGTTTAAATAGATTTAAAGAGTGTTAAATCGATTTAACGCTGTACCCGTCCACACTACAACGCCCTTTATATTGATATAAAGGGCTCTTTAAATCGATTTCTGTACTCCACCCCGACGAGAGGAGTAGCACTAACCGATATTAACATATCAGATACGGTTAGGGGACGGAAATCGAGTATTGGCCTCCGGTGGTACCCACAGTGCACCACTGACCGCTCTGGACAGCAATCTGATCGATGCAGCGGGCAGGTAACAGAAAACCCCGCGAACTTTGAATTACATTTCCTGTTGCCCGCGTGGGCTCTGATCAGCACGGGAGGCGATGCAGTCTCAATCCAAAAAGACTCAGCATGGACCGTACGGAAGATACTAGATCGATGTGTATGGGAGACAAATCTGTTGTATCAGATCTCCGTTACAGAACACGAAATGCCAAAGCGTTGAAGAAAATCTCCAGGCTACACAGTGCTGCGTGACAACGTAACGGGAGCCAGGCTCAAATGGACGCTTATGGATGGAGGGGTACTGAGGACTCCAGTTTTCCCACAGTCCACAGCAGTCCGTGAAAAGTATTTTGCATCTTGGCTGAGCTCCAATGTCTGTAGTTCAAACACAGTGTCTGGCGTGGTTCAGGAATAGTTCTCATTCTCTTCCCCCACCACGTGAAAGAAAAGGAAAGAATCCTCGACTACTTTCAATTCCACCTCAGTGTACTGAATGCTGCTGGTAGACGCGATGCTGCAGCAGTGAAAGAGCAGGATTGCTCCTCTTCCTCTCCCCTCCCCGTGGAGACGGTGCATAGGACTATAACCGTCCTCATGAACATCTAACATGTTGACATCGAGGCCAGCATTGCTGTTACCCCAGTAGATAGGACAGAAAGGCTAATAACCAGCTTCATAGGCAACTGGGGCTTCAGCCCCTCCCTTCTCGTGTAAAGAAAAGATTCTGTCACTGCCTGACTGTCATAGCAGCAGCATGCTGGGCTCCTCTCCCCCACACCGCTTAATGTCCTGCCTGGACTATCAATCGCGCCGGAGGCTGCCTCCCCTCATTTTATGTCACAAACACTCAGTGTTTCTTATCTCTGCATTCTTTATTACTTCATGACACAAATGGGCAGGACCACGCACGTATCCCAGGAAGGTTGGGGGAGGAGGAAGCAACGGGGGGGTTGTTGCAGGGGCACCCCTTGAATACTGACATGAGCAGCTGTGCTCTGATACACTGGTCCTCATACACTTGCCCATTCTAGGCAGGACTGACTCTATTTTTAGAAACCATAAGGAGGATTGACTCAGTCCCAAGTGAGTCAATCCCAATTTTGCTTTTGCGTTGCGCCCCCAGCCGATTTCAGCCAGGGCACTCAGTGCTAGCAGACAGTACAAGAGGAGAGATAACCGTCATCTCATTGCCATGTTTCTCCCGCAGTAGACGGTACAGAACGACCGGTAACCATCTCTGCTATCATTGGCAAAAGCAAATGAATGCTGCTGTGTAGCGCTGAGTACGCCTCTCTGTCCGCGGCATCCGTACACATACGGTGCCAGAAAAAAAAAAAGCTGAACGGCGTCCATGGTTGCCGTGCTATGGCGTCTGCCAGGGCAATCCAGGGAAAAAACGGCGCGAAAGGATTTCAGCTGATGTTTTCCCGGAGGAAGGAATGACTGACGACATTTCCCCAGAACCACCGCGACAAAATGATTCAACCCAGCAATCCAAGGGGCAGGGAGACTGCGGGAACTATGGATAGCTACGGAAGAGACCCAAAATGCACGCTTCAGAAATCGACATTAGCCTCGGACCATGGACGCACAACACGAATTACTGTGCCTATGTGCCGCATGAATCGAATTTATAATACAGTTTTATAAACCGATTTTAGCTAATTCGAATATACCTGTAGTGTAGACATGGCCAAACAGCCTTCCAAGGGGAGTAGTGGGGCAAAAGACAATCGGCTTTAGACTAACCTTGAAAGTTTATGGAAGGATGGTATGATAGGATAGGTTTAATTTGGCAATTGATCTTGGATTATCAGCAGATAAGTCTGCCCAATGGCTGTGAGGAAGTTGATGGGATGGGATCTGAGTTACTGCAGAGAATTCTTCTTGAGTGCTGCTGGAGTCTTGCCCACAGCAGGGTTTAGCTGATAGCCATATTTGTGGTCGAAGGAATTCCTCCAGTGGGGATTTGCAGGCCCTGGAGGTTTTTTGCCTTCCTCTGCAGCGTGGGGCATGGGTCACTTGCTGGTGGATTCTCTGCAGCTTGAGGTCTTCAAACCACAATTTGAGGACTTCAATAACTCGGACATAGGTTAGGGGTTTGTTATAGAAGTGGATAGGTAGGGTTCTGTGGCCTGCTTTGTGCAGGAGGTCATACTAGATGATCATATTGGTCTCTTCTGACCTATGAGTCTGAGGTTCTACTGTATTTTTTAATTAATTTTAACATAATTCTTCATACTGGCTATCTCCAAAGGCCTGGCCTTCATGAAGTAATAAGTGATGGAGGGGCTTTGGTGGGGTAACATCTAGCTAAATACAGTGTGACAGGCAAACATTTGTGTGAATAGCATGCTGTTGGTGCTGTTAGAATACAAATTATGCACACCCTCGCATCCTTGAATGTTTAATTTAGACCTCTTGATAGGAAATGTGGACCTTAGGGTACTGGGAATTTCTGCTGCTACCCTGTTGGCTTCAGACCAACAGGTTATTTGAAAACCCCCTTGTTTAACTGTGCAGCAGCTTTGTAATCAACTGCTGTTAAGGGGTTCAAGTCATTGACGAATGTGATCCAATTGTTAAGTGAAAAATTAGGGTAGAATTTTCAATAGCTCTTCTCTCATTGAAGTCAATCACATGCCTTATTGCCTCAGCTGATTTGTCAACACAAAACTGGTTAGCAATGCACCTAGTAGCAGTCCGGGGTATCCAGCTTCCAAACAGTTATAGCAACCTGCTGCTGGACCAATGTGACCTCCTTCATACGGGTATCCTGACTATGGAGGAATAGGGAAAGCTGCTCCAAGCTGTAGAAACGTCACTTTCTTCACATGGAAGTTCTGCACCCACTGCTGGTCATTCCAGGTCTGTGATCCCAACAGTTGTTTTTTGTGGCTGTAAAGCAGAAGCACCGGTCTACATGGGGACATCAACAGATATATTTAGAGTCACAAGCAGCACTAGCCAATTGGATTCTGCCACATTTGTATTGTTATCCTCTACCAGGTGCATTTGGTTGGTCTGAAAATGTTGCCAAATTGTCCACCAGCGTCTAATGGATGTTCTGCCTGCTTCCTGACAGGAGTGAAAGCACAAGCAAGACAAGTTTTTCAAATAGTGCCTCATTTTCATGTTGCTGGCTCCAGTTGCTGAGTGTGTGCACAGCCCAAAAATGCTCAGCTGGATGTGGTGATGTGCTGCAACAACTTCTAGTAGTGCCACATGGGATGGACAGTCAAGTTTTTTTCCATAGTACACCATGAACCAAGGACCAGAGCAGCTACAGCTGAGGAAGGCACTAAGAAGCCTGAGTTAGGCTGGTTTGACTTGACTCTACGTAGTGCATTATGGGTGTGTGACTGTGCATGTGTGTTCAGAGTCTCAGAAATTATAAACCAAGGGTGAGTTATCAATGTGGGTACTCCAGGTCAGACTTAGAAACATTGAGCCTAGGGGGTCAAGTCCCACAGACTTATGCTGACATTACTGTGTAGACGTAGTCAAGTCATAATTGGAAAATTTTAGTGAGTTAGTACACTTCTTCAATATACCTACCAGTGAAATAAAATTCAAGTCTTTTGTATTGTGCAGTTGACGAAGAAGGAAGATTCTGCAGTTCTGAAAACTCCCATGAAAAGGCATGCTGGCTCAACGACTCAAACTCCCCTTAAGACAAGGAAGGCAAGTATATGGTCTTTTGAACTATACAGTAGAATCTCAGAGTTACAAACACCAGAGTTACGAACTGAGCAGTCAACCATGTACCTCATCTGGAACCAGAAATGCACAATCAGATAGCAGCAGAGACTTAGCAGTACAGAAAAAGCAAATATAGTACAGTACTGTGTTAAACATAAACTGCTTTAACAAAAGGGGCAGGGGGGGGGGAATTTGGCAAGGTAAGGAAGCTGTTTCTGTGCTTGTTTCTTTTAAATTAAGATGGTTAAAAGCAGCATTTTTTTCCTGCATAGTAAAGTTTCAAAGCTGTATTAAGTCACTGTTCAGTTGTAAACTTTTAAAAGAACAAACAAGATTTTGTTCAGAGTTACAAACGTTTGATTTACAAACAGCCTCCATTCCTGAGACGTTGGTAACTGAACAAAATCTTATGCTTGTACTTTTAAAAGTTTACAACTGAACAGTGACTTAATACAGCTTTGAAACTTTACTATGCAGGAAAAAAATGCTGCTTTTAATTTAAATAAAACAAGTACAAACAGTTTCCTTACCTTGTCAAATCTGAGGTTCTACATCAGGGGTCGGCAGCCTTTCAGAAGCGGTGTGCCAAGTCTTCATTTATTCACCCTAATTTAAGGTTTCGCTGCCAGTAATACATGTTAACATTTTTAGAAGATCTCTTTCTATAAGTCTATAATACATAATGAAACTAGTGTTGTATGTAAAGTAAATAAGGTTTTTTAAATGTTTAAGAAACTTCATTTAAAATTAAATTAAAATGCTGAGCCCCCCAGACTGGTGTCCAGGACCCGGGCAGTGTGAGTGCCACTGAAAATCAGCTCACGTGCCGCCTTCGGCACCAGTGCCATAGGTTGCCTACCCCTGTTCTACATTATAGAGACAATGACAAATATCCATAGGGAAAGGGGTATTATGGGTTTCCCTTCTCCTGGCTTCAGCCATTAATATTTCATGCAAATAACTTCTAGGTCAGTTCTGAATCAAATTGCCTTATGTCAGCTGGTGCTCTCCCAGACAATTGTCACTTGCCTCCTTGCTTATTCTGCAAGATGAAGGAAAAAGGCACTGGCTCAAACTTTTTTCTAGTTGTTAAAATTGGGTTGTTCTGTTGTAAATAAAGATTCCTTTGTAATCAATGATTAATTTTAAAAAGCTGCAAAAGTATTTGAAAATGTGAGTAGGACTGCATCATTCGTGGAAGGAAATCATAAGAATTCATTCCTACTCCTTAATTAGGAGATAAAAATGAGTTTGAAAAGTCTCTGTAAAACTGAGAACCTATTCCTAGAGGACAATTGGAGTTCAGTCTTAGCAACTTTGAGCTATCAGACATTACTGTTTTCTTCTGATAGCTGTGCCAGCTTTGGAGTGCTATGGGAAAGTGAGGTTCATTGCTTTGTTGGGAATGAGTGAGCTAGAAAAGGAACAGATTTACTGGAGACCTTCAAGTTGTTGGCAGGATTGGTGGTTTAAAGAAGCAAAACTACGTAACTTAATATAGTCTACATTTGAAATGGCAGGAAGCCAGTAATGGATGGGGCATCTGGCATAGCTTCTCGAGAAAAGCTGTACAGCAGTTCTGTATTGAAACAAAACTTGGCATACCTTCTAGAAACTAGTCTGAAATATTTTGTCACCTCATAGATGCTGCTGGAATTAAAGGTCAGCATGCCCTTTACTAGCCTAATTTTTGTGTATTTAATGTTAGAAATCTGAATTGTCTCATTTTTAACCTTTAGTTACACGGAGTCACTAATTTAACTGTTCTGCGGGCAGCCAGCTGCATCAGTCTGACCAGCACAGGTACTGCAGCTGTTGCCAGAACACCCATTCCAGTTTGTAAGGTGAGTTAAGCTCTTGGATTGATTCTACTGTAGTTATTGTCAATAGTAAAAGACCTTCTTGTGGGCCTAGAATAAGTGGTACTATCCCTATTTTTATGCAGGGCTCAAGCCCTGAACATTTGTATATGTGTATACAAACATAAAACTTGAATATGAACTACAAAGATTTGACTGAACTTATTTTTCCACTTTAACAGGCATGTAATTTTTCTGGCAAAAGTGTTCAGTGTTTATAAAGCCATACTAGAAACAAACTGCTGTTCAGTTAAACCTCAACTTGCACTCTGTCGAAGTGGAGACTACAAATGTTTGGTAAATGGTTATGAAAACCTCCAGTTCACCTTTAAATTGACTTCTGTTGAAGTTCCAGCATTTACTGTCTTATTATACCCTTTCTTTCCTTTGTCTTGTAACTTGTACACAACCAAGATTTAATCTGTCCTGTCAAAGGAAAGCAATCTCTATGACTAGTGAGAGAAATAATTCTGGGGGAAAATGTCCCATGGTATGAGTTGTGTCAGAACCAACCTGGTCAGTTGTCATTTATCTAATTGCTGAATGGGTAACTTCACATCACATTTCAAGGACCTATTCAGGGTACATTCCATTGCATGTAACCATCAATCTTCCACATGTAAGTTCTTTGGAAAGTACAAATGAAAACGTTTTCCCTCAACCAAGCGTGCTAGTTGTAGTATTATGTAGGAGTGTTAGACTTAGTATCTTAAATAGAAGTTAATTTCTATGAGAGGAGCAATATGTGACACATCTATTTTTTTTAACAAGTGAGGGAGCAACAGGTCAAACTTGACAGTGCTTCTTCAAATAGAATGGTTCAGTTTTTTAGTTTCAGTACTTTAACTTATCAAACTGGGCTTCCAGTGCACTAGGATGCTACCAGTGTGACTGTCTGCACGTGCAGAGGAAGCAGAGTTCTCTGTTCCTCTCTCCAGTCTTCTGGGACTTGAGATGATAAAAATATTGAAGTTGGGGATATAGAAGTGACCACATCCATTCGTGGACCTGGGCAAGTGGATGTTTCTTCCAAACTTCTTGACTTTCCCAGAAAGACTTAAATATTCTAATGGAAACTTTCAGGCGACAAAGCCAGAATCCAAGTGCATTTCTTACAGAATTATAAACTTTAAGAAAATCTCTCTGTATTATCAACTCTTTAACAGGCAAAATATATACTTTAAAAGACTAATATTTGTGATGAATGAGTTGAGATTAATTGGAAAGTAGAAAACTTTTTTTTTCCTTTTTGGAGTTAAAAATTGACCGCCTCCTTCCTCATACTTAGCCAGCGCTGAGTCCCAAATGACTTAAATTCTAGTATGTGGAGCAGCTGCTGTGAAGGTCCCTGGGAAAAAATATAAATTCATATTTTACACTACAAGTTAACTGTCAAGATCAATGAATGCCTCCATTATGAGAAAAATTACAGATAAGGAAACTAGCTCTTAATGCTAACATTAATACAGGCTTTGATCTTAAACTTTAATGGCTAGCAGGCAGCTGCTTTTGGTCAAATTGAAGTGGTTTGGTGAAGGAAAAACTCGACACCAAGTTTCAGGGTAACTGAGGAGGTGAAAAAGCTGCTTTTCTGAGTTTACCTTCCTCCTTTATTCTCTAAGAATACACATGCGCAATTGCACAGCACAAATCAAGATTTCTTACAAAAATCTTCCATCACGAGCTCGACAGCATAGCAAACTGCAAAAACAGCCCCAGCTGCAGACATGGCAGTCCTGTGAGAAACTGCAAGGGGGGGAAGTTACAAAACACCGCCAGATGCAAACGGGGCCGTCTGTGTGAAAGTACAGGGGAGGATGGAGGAAAGCCAAGTTCCTGTGATAAGAAGCCGGGTGTGCCTAGCTTGCAGACAAGAACAAAATGCCTCAATAATAAGGTATCCAGGCCTGTGGGCCCGGGGTCATTCCTACAGTTTGGTTGTCAAGAGAATTACTGAATAAGCTGACTGAACTTCCTAGCACTTCCTGCTTATAGTAGTATTAATGGGAGCAGCATGGTTAAAGCCCCTTCATTAGGTAAGAATTGATAGAAGTCAAACACTTACTGCAGTATAAGGGAATGTAACACCAAAGATCTGAGTCACCCATCCCACTTCATAGATGCATGTTTTACAAGTTTCATTATGAATGGATATAAAAGGAGAGAGGAAGGATGGCCTTATGGTTAAAACACTGAAATGTCTCAACCTGGATTCGATTCCTAGATCTGTTGCAGACTTCTTCTGTGACCTAGGGCAAGTTACTTAATCACTTTGCCTCGGTTGTCATCATCTGTAGAATTTAGATGTTTCTAAAATAGGGATATCAGTGACATAAAGGCCAGTTACAAAAGTTTAAATTAGGCTAGTTTTTGCTCCTAATTATTAGTGTGTATTTAATGATAAAAAGTAACTGAGCAGATTCTCCACCTGGTGATTCTACATTTTCTTGGTCAGAGATCTGGTACTTTTTAATCAAGGTTGTACATAATCTGTAGTAGAAAAGCTCACTAGACATAATGACATTACATTTTGCAGACACAATCTAAAAGCACACCACCAGAGTCCCTGCAGCCAGCACGATTACAAGAGGGCAAAGAAAACCAGCAAACCAGCAAATCTGTCAATCAATTCAGCTACTTAGACTTCACGGTATGTCTTATTTTTGTCTGGTAACTTTAAAATATAGTCTAATTTTAGAGAGGTGAGTAGAAAACTGACTAGATTTGGATGAGATTAGGTTGGGGGCATATAGCAAACTGCACTCTTATATATTTTAAACTTACCCAAGGGACAGGAAACTAAATTCTCATGTTCTATGCCACTTTGAGGAATCTAACAAATTCTGTTTTAAAGATATGTCCAGAGAACGCTCAAAAAGCAGTTCAGGGTTACCCAATACATATTGAGAGTAGGGGGATCAAGATTCCACAGCTAATCGAGGACTAACCAGGGAGTAAGGAGTAACGGGAAGCTGGACAGAAAGGGTAGCTATAGACAGGAACTTTGTAAGCATGGACCTGTCTGTCGTCATATCTCAAACAAGGGTTTTGTTAAGATGTCTTTCTGGTGAAAACTAAAATCTGAGCCGCATGAGGGAAATGTAATGACTTCCAAGGTTTTGGCTTATGTAGGGGATAACAAATGCATTTCAGTTCAGAAAATGAACTGAAATTGAGTCCTGGGAGCAAGGCAGCAACAAGTGAGCTCACTAATCAGAAAAAAGGTTTGGTGGAGGGATGTTACTGTTAGCTCTAGCGAACAGACTGGACTGTGTTGGTAGTGGGATGGAAAACAAGCAGTAATGCTGTTGTGTAAGGCAGTTGTTAAATCTTCTTAGGAATATATGGTATTGGTCACCATATCACAAATGGTATTACTGCATCCTCAACTGCAGAGTTGGATAAAAGTTCAGGTCAGAAAAACACAAGGAAAGGATCAAAAGAGGACACTCTAACTGGATAAGCCAGCAAAAGGTGATTTTTAACAGCTGTATTAAATCATAAACGAGTAAGTTCTTAAGTAAGAACACAAATCAAGGGAAATGAGGCGGGTGGGAAATCCGGCAGGACCCACTTCATTTAAACAGCAAAAATACATTGAGTAAAATATTGGTGAAGGGAAATGAAAGAAGCATAGACTTCCTTTTGCAAAAGACAACTGAAAAGTATGGTAAAGCAGGAAGATGGAGTTGTCCTACTTAGATCACTTTAATTGGGTGGGTGTACCACTGACTGTGCTGTGATTATATCGTAATGTTGTCTTGTTACTACTTAATCTTCCTAACAATTTCTTAAATATTTTCAGAAAGATCTTTCAAAGAAAACAAGCAATACCAGTGAGATTTTCAACTCTACAGTAAATGAGAACAGATATTAAGGATCCTGTTCCTGCACCCTCTGAAATGCTGGAATAACTCACTTCTTTGTGGCACTTGAGCTCTTTTAACTATTTTCATAGACGAGAGAGAAGATGACTTATACAGTACCCTTGATGCCAGTGCCTTGACTAACTCCGGCTATCAAACTGGCACATGTGGCAAGTCAAAAGGATTTGTGTGGCACCACAATTGTACCTTGAACTCTATTTCTTAGCTAGAAAATAAAAATAGGAAGTAGCACTTAAAAGTAACATGTTAAATTAGTGAAGTCTTTAAAGTACTCTAACCAAACATCTGCATGTCTTAGTCTACAGTTTAAGTATTTACCTTGTGTTTCTTTATTGGTGTGGCTGCATGATATTGAACTGGCTCATTTTGTTTTACCGATGAACATTTGTTTTTTTTTTAGAGTGCTATCATAATCCTTTTTTTAAAAAAAAATGTATATTCAAGCCTTTGAACTATCTCAACTCCTTCATGAAGTTCAGACTTGCAGGTTTCATGTACTTAATTATTCTAATTGTTTTACCCTGTTGCGCAATTAACTCTCAAACCTTGCTGCTTTTTAACCAAGCCTTGCAGGCAATTATGAAGCAACAGGGGGGAGTGGGGGAGAGATGCGGGGGAACATTTAGTTGAAGTGAAGTGATCACAATCCCTAATCATCTGAACTGTTCAATGCAACTTTGTTTACTTACTCTTTATCGTATTAATATCATGTCTTGAACTGAAATGTGCCTTCACATAGTGAGTAAACTGTCTGAACTGCTTTGAGGAGATCTGGATAATGTTGTGGCTAGAATAAAAATGTGTGTTTACAAGTGTTTAAATATTTCTTATTGTATATAGTGTGATTCTGAAAAGCAATTGAAATAATAAAAAGATGTGTGTTGTGCTCTTAAATAAAAAGCTGCACTAGTCAAGATGTCTGTTTTCAATGGGTTACCACTTCCTGGTTCTGAAGAAAATCTTATGTTCTACAGTATTTGCAAAACACATTTTGTTATTTTGTATGCTGTTTTGTAACTAAAAGGGAACAGCTGGCATTCATAATTAAAAATAGTAATTTGTCTGAGAAGGAGCCATTTCATGGTGCATTAGTAAATTTTAAAAACAGATTTGGAAATTGATCAATATTTAATGTTACTTATGCTGTGAAATTTTTCTTGAAGTAGAATGCTTCAAAAACAATATGGAGTCGGGTGGCACCTTAAAGACTAACAGATTTATTTGGGCATAAGCTTTCGTAGGTAAAAAACCCCACTTCTTCTTTGAGTGATTGCTCATATCCATTCCAGTAGGTGTGCACGCGCCGCGTGCATGTTTGTCGGAGACTTTTACCCTAGCAACACTCAGTGGGCCGGCAGGGCGCCCCCTGGAGTGGCGCCGCTATGGCGCCGGATATATACCCCTGCCTGCCCGCCGCTCCTCAGTTCCTTCTTACCGCCCGTGTCGGTCGTTGGAACTGTGGAGCGCAGTCTAACTGTTTCTCCACCTCCCTAGCAATTCACTCGTTTTCTCTTGAATTTTGTATATAGTTGAACTCTTAACAGTAGTTAGTAGTTAGTTGTCATTCTATTAATAGTTTTTTGTAGATAGTTAGAAGGGATCGGGGGTTAGCCCCTACCCCGGTACCGGGCACATGCCCGGATCACCGGGCTTCAAACCGTGCGCGGCCTGTCGTAGGCCGATGCCCACAGGAGACCCGCACGACTCCTGCCTTAAGTGCTTGGGGGAATCTCATCTGACGGACAAGTCCCGGATCTGTAAGGCGTTCAAGCCCCGAACTAAAAAGGAGCGGGACG
>NC_133774.1:126656681-126661539 GCF_003597395.2 Chelonoidis abingdonii
ATCAAATGAGCACTGCAACCGTATGTTATTAGCTTGGGACTCTTCACTCTCTTCTAAATAATTTCTTCTCATCTTGGATATCGTTCTCTGTGACCAAGCTGCATACTAGATAGTAGAATTTTTTTTTCACAGTTTGTTACAGCTTTTACTGCTATTTATTGTAAGTATTCTGTGTGCGCATTTCCTGATGTATCAATTGTTTCTATAAGGAAGACATTCCCTTCTGTCATCACACAAGTACATACAACAGGATCATTGTGGACACTGCTCCACCCATCAAGACTCAGGTTAACAATTTCACCCTCTAGACCTTTGTGCACACTGCTCAATTTCTCTTTTATACACTTTATCCAGCAATTTGCCTGTGATATCTGCTCTGTTGAGTGGGCTATTTCCTGGTCTTAATGACTGAACCATGTTAATGAAGTGTGGATTCTCAATCATACAGAAAGGACAGTTTGTTGCATAAACAAACCGGGCAATTTTTTTATCAATTACCTCTTTTTGTAATCCGCTGGTTCTTATCACAAATTTATCTATGGTTGTTTCTGGATGATGGAACGTTTTTTTTTCTTTTTGCTACAGGTGATCTACTGTGGCTGTGTGACTGACATACATGATGTGACTGAAACACTATCACTGGCAGATAACTCTGAAACTAGAAAATTATGGTGATCTTGAAGGTGGATAGTCTTCAGAATCCTGTATGTTGAGCTTGGATTCTCCTAATTAAATAACTGCATTGACTTATTTTGTTTATTACTCATTGCATTCACTGACACTCAGTACTACTTTAAAGGTGAAATTGTACAAGGAAGATCTGCCTATTTCAGCTGTTTATTTTTTATCACAACTGCATCTAAAATTGATAGTGCCATAGAGTAACAACTATATTTTTTGCTCAAACATGAGAATTCAAAAATAGTCCAGAAGGAAGATAGGCCGTCCTTAAGAAAAGTATGAAATAAAAAAGTTTACCAACCTGAAGATCCTGCATGTTCAGACATGTTCCTTTCATCATCTTTAATGCAGCTTGTTCCTGAGGAGGAATACTTCTCATGATGTTGTTTTATTCGGGCAACCGGGCCTTGCATTTTATTTTGTTGCACTGTTTGCATTTTGCATTTTTGCCTGTCTTACCCACAGGTAGAGGAATTTCATTAAAATATTCCCAAACTGGGTTTCTCTTATGGCCTACTGCTATTATAGGTTTTCTGTTCTAGTGGGAGAATGGTAATGGTAGATCTCAAGTCAATGAAGGCTACACTCAGAAAGACCTCAACTTCTGAAATATGCTGCTCAAACAGTTTCACTTTTGTTTCTACTGCCTGTCCCTCCCTTCTCACATGTATCTCCAGACTTCTCCTTGTCCAGATCTATTCCGCCCCCAACAATCTTCTATTCATTGAACTTTTTGAAACTTTGCACTTTCAGAGAGAGGTAAGGGATTGACTCCATGTACACAAATTTGCAGAGAGACAATAGGGTTGAGGTCTGTTATTTCTCACCTCTATATATTATTTATTTATTTTAAAAACATTTTTGCTGTTAACAAGTGTTTTTTCTTTGGAGACCCAACTCCACAGTTTGAGAACTCCAAAACTAAGCATCCCTGATGGTATCTTCTAGACTGACCACTGTGTCCCATTGGGTAGATAGAAAGATTAACCTAAAGAATCTATACAGAAGCCCCTGGAAACCCATAAGATTGGGTCCCTAATCCATGAACTTTTGGAACGCATTTACAAAACTTTTCTTAAAGATTACATGAATATATTGTCTCATACTATAGAATTGAAATTTATAATCCCTATTCCATGATGAAATATCTTTGAGCTATAATGTATCTTAATTAAAACTATCTTTAGATTGCTTTTGGGGGGGGAAATTATATTAAAAAATCCAATTTAAATTAAAAATAATTGATTTTTATCCACTCTGGATACAGGGATAAATATACTGCTACATGAAGAGAAGGGAATTACCTTACAAGTGGAGAACCAGTGCTGACAAGGCCAATTCAGTCAGGGTGAATGTGGTCCACTCCCGATAACTGATGAGACGGAAAATTGCTTTTGTAGTGAGCCAGCCTCTCAGTCCCTATTCAAGCCCATATTAATGGTGTTAAGTTTGCAAATGAATTGTAGCTCTGCAGTTTCTCTTTGAAGTCTGTTTTTGAAGGTGTGAATTGTTTTTGTTTGTTTGTTTTTGAAGGATGGCTACTTTTAAATCTGTTATAGAATGTCCAGGGATATTGAAGTGTTCTCCTGCTGGCTTTTGTATGTTACCATTCCTGATGTCTGATTTGTGTCCATTTGTTCTTTTACAGGGCCTGTCCAGTTTGGACAATGTACATGACAGAGGGGCATTGCTGGCACATGATCATATATATTACATGAGTAGCTGTGCAGGTGAATGAGCCCCTGATGGTGTGGCTGATGTGGTTGGGTCCTATGATGGTGTTGCTCGAGTAGATATGGGGACAGAGTAGGCAACAGGGTTTATTGCAAAGACAGGTTCCTGGTTAGTGTTTCTGTGGTGTGGCGTGTAGTTTCTGGTGAGTAAGCAAGGACTGGCCTGTCTCCCAAGGTCTGTGAGAGTGAGGGATCATTTACCAGGATAGGTGGTACATCGTTGATGATGTGCTGCAGAGTTTTTAGTTGGGGGCTGTTCATGATGGCCAGTGGTGTTCTGTTTTAAAAGCAATGTAGACTTCAGTTTGTCTCCATTTGCTTTCTATCAAAGTGACCTTTAGTCGCCATCTCCTTTCCTATGTGCACAGGGAAACTAAGTCCAGTAGCCACAGAACTCAACGGCACAATTTAAAACTTGTTACTAGGTTTCGTTCCTGATGCTTTCAGGATATAAATCAAACTACTTTCCTCTCCTTTCCTCTCCTAACTCCTGTGCACAGGGATATTTGCAGTCTAGTTAAGAGGACTATCTAATTATATTTAACCCTCACACCCACACTCGACAAAGCTTTTATTGAAGTCCAAAACTAGTGTTCTAAATGAGAAACAAAAGTTTCAGAGTTTCTAAATCATGCGATGGGTTTAAAAAACTATCAATATGTCCAACAGAGGAAAAACAAGCTTTCTCCTGCAAACGTCTGCTCACAGACCCTGAGGCATAGCTATTTCTTAGGCAAAGAAGGCTGGGGGGTTGGAGGGGATAACTGATTTTATGTAAGATATCCTAATTAAACAGCTTCATCTATGTTAGGAAAGTCCCTGTTGCTGATGAGGGGTTGGCATTGGATGCAGCTAAAGTTCTTGAAATGATGCTGAACAATTGGTACCTACAGTTGGTATCAGCCAATTCTGCTGATGCCCCGCAGCACAATGGGCAATTTTCCTAGAGTGAGCATTCTGACTAGACGTATCCTGCTCCAACAATGCAGATTCTTGGCTGTGGAGCTCTCCGGGCTTCAGAGAAGCCCATTGCAAGTAGTACAATGACGGCATTAGGCTTACTGTGTGGAATCTTGCTTTGTAGGATGGCAGAAGAGGACTTGTACTAAAAGGGAAATAAAAGCTGTGGCAGTCTCTGATCCTTCATATTCTGCTCCCCTCACATTGAATAATGCTTCCTTTTCTCCACGCAATTTTTTGCTTGTGGGATGAGTTTTCATAAGCATCTAAGGGCTATATTATACTTGCTGGAGGCTGCAAGGATCTCACACTTCTAATGGGCCGGGGCTCAGGGCAGGCATAATCATGTGAGGTGGAGACAGGGGCAGGAGCAGCGTCTGCAGTGCTGACTCTCCCCAAGTGGCAAGGTGCCAGGCAGGGCTGGCTGAAGTCCTAGTGCTGGGAGGTACACTGCTTGGGGCCATGCACCTTTTCACTCAAAAGGCATTATGCTTTTTGAAGGCATAAACTGCACAGCTGCTGAGCACTTGGAACTTCCATGGACTTGAACTGGAGCTATGGGCTGCTTATTGCCATGGAAAATCAGGCCCATAATGTTTCCAAGCGCCATAGCTGAGACAGTGTTCCGCCACTTCCTCGTCAGTGTTCAGATTAGGGGCCAGAAATTTTCAACTTCCTCTTTACAAGACCAAAACCACGAGCTTGGGGGAGCGTGGTTTTCATTCTCTCCTGAAAATGACAGTCTGTTTATCTCCCACTTCCTGGTAGCACTTTGTGTATAGGATCTCCCATGGGATGAGGAAACAGGTTTATAATAAAACTATTCAGGGGGTAAATTCCTTCTGCTTTTGTTTGAGCATTTAGCAATCAATTCAATTAGGAAGAGTCGCAAGTTTTCACACTTAAATATGATTCCATGACTACTGCATCAAAGGTAAAAATCAAACCTCTACTGGAGGGAATGGGGGAGAAAGGGAGGCAGGATGAACTGGTTGTGCTAATTTGGCCTAGAAAGATACTATACGTTCATACAGTAGCTTTCATTTGCCCCTCCTATGTGACCTCATGCATTTTTAGTCAAGATCTTCCCCCTCCCTAAGTGATCTGTCTTATTTAGAATCAGCAATGTTGACACAAAAAATTAAGATTATAGGCAATGCAATGCTTAAAAAAACTTACCATACGTTATTGTCCTTGTTACTGTCTGTCAAGGCATAGGAATCTACCTCCACATTAGGCCCCGGTATACTGACAATTATAAAGATAAAAAAATGTAGACGTTGAAGAATCTGAATTGATGATCTTTATTGCTTTTATTTGTACTTTTTTTCCCAAAAGAAACACATTTTTCTTCTTCGAGTGCTTGCTCATATCCATTCCAGTAGGTGTACGTGTCGCGCGTGCATGTTCGTCGGAAAACTTTTACCCTAGCAACTCCAGCGGGCCGGCAGGTCGCCCCCTAGAGTGGCGCCACTATGGCGGGT
>NC_133774.1:126661639-126663398 GCF_003597395.2 Chelonoidis abingdonii
GTTTCCTGATTGGTTCTCTGGTCAGGTGTTTGGTTCCCTTTGTTAACCCTTTACAGGTAAAAGAAACATTAACCCTTAGCTATCTGTTTATGACACATGCTCACTAGTGACATACTCAGAGTGAGTGACAGATTCTAAGCATGCGTGGCTGCTAGGAGTACTGCTGTAAAAAATCTCCGATCAAAGGCACAGGGGCGCACCGACACCTAGAGTGGAGCACCCACAGGGACACTCATCTCGAAGAACATCAGTTACTACACAAGGTGAGTAACCTCCTCTTCATCCAGCAGGATGTCAATCCAGTGCTCAGTGATGGCAAGGAAAAGGTTTCATTATATTGAGATGGTGGCAAAGCTGAAGGTCTTGGGGGGCGGGGAGTAGATGTCTTGTAATGATTTGTATTACACAAAGAGGTGGAGTTAAGTTCTCTCTAGTCTGCAACTACTAGTAGCAAATACCTTCAACAGCCAGTGATGGGACACTAGATAGGGAGGGCTCTGCGTTGCTATAGAGAATTTTCCCAGGTGTCTGGCTGGTGGGTCTTGCCCACATGCTCAGGGTCTAACTGGTCATCATATTTGGGATTGGGAGGGAACTTTCTCCCTGGGTCAGATTGACAGAGACACTGGGAGTTTTTTTTGCCTTTCTCTGTAACATGGGACATGGGTACCTTGCAGGTTTAAACTAGTGTAAATGGTGGATTCTCTGTAACTTGAAGCCTTTATATCATGATTTGAGGAACTCAGTCAGAAGTTAGGGGTCTATTACAGGAGTGGGTAGGTGGGATTCTGTGGCCTTCAGTGTGCAGGAGGTCAGACTAAAGGATCATGATGGTCCTTTCTGGCCTTAAAGTCTATGAGTCTATAATGTCTGTTAGTCTATAAGGTGCCATAGGATTCTTTGCTGCTTTTACAGATCCAGACTAACACGGCTACCCCTCTGATATAATGTTGAAAAATGTTACTTAATACAAAAGGTGAGAAAACAAGCAAAAAAAAGCAGGAAATAGTTAAGATGTGTTAAATTTAACAACAGTACCAGGAGAGCATGTCCCACCTCGGAGGGGTAGGAGTCAGTTGGTTAAGTCTGGAGGCTAGGATGAGCACTTAGCAACTGAGTTGAGGGAATAGGAAAGATTTGACAGCTGGAAGTGAGGTGTGACAAAGGGGGGCAGGTGACAAAATTGAAAAGGAGATGGGAGTTGGATTTAGCCTGCCTCAATGGAGGTTAGAGTGTTGGCTTCTGAGGCAGGCGTGGGTGATGCTTCTAAATAGGGGATCTGAGAGGGTTTGTTAGCTTGGGCTGTGGCATGTCCCTGAGGCAGGAGGCTGGAGAGATGGTGCAGATGATCTGGGAAAGTTTGGCTGCTGGGAGAGCAGGTGTCTGGCACTTAGAAAGACTTTGGCTATTCAGAGATAAAGAGCCGGATTATGCAGTGCCTTACACCTTGTGTAGTCACACCTGTGCAAAGTCGGCTAAAGATGCACTGGGAAGATTCCGAGTTGGCAGCCTTTTACACCTACGTAGCACAGGTGACGGCTGAAGGTGTAAAGCAGTACAGAATCAGGCCCAAACACTAGACGCTTATGGAAGAAGGTGAAGTAACAATACAAATGTGTTAAGACTCATAGACTCGTAGGTCAGAAGGGACCAATATGATCATCTAGTCTGACCTCCTGCACAAAGCAGGCCACAGAACCCTACCCATCCACTTTTATAACAACCCCTAACCCATGACTGAGTTATTGAAGTCCTCAAA
>NC_133774.1:126666427-126673924 GCF_003597395.2 Chelonoidis abingdonii
TTAACCTCATCATTGATGTACAATGCTACTCCACCACCTTTGCCTTTCTTCCTGTCTTTTCTAAACAGCACATAGCCTTCAATACCTGTACTCCAGTCATGAGTACTATTCCACCAGGTTTCTGTTATCCCTATAATATCTGGTTTCACTTCCTGCACCAGTAGCTCCAGTTCCTCCATCTTGTTCCCTAGGATCCTTGCATTAGTGTACAGACATTTTAATTTTTGGCGTTTGGCATCAGTGACATTCTTTACCCTGTTGTGCACAGACCTTCTACCACCAGTATCACCTGTTAGTCTAGTGTCTACACCAGTTTTCCTCCTTGGGTCAATTCTTTGGTCCACAAGCGTATCCCCTCTCACTTTGTTTACTTCCCTCTCCAGGTTGAATTCTGGCGTGGAGATCTCCTGGACATCTCCCCCAACTTCCTAGTTTAAAGCTCTCTTAATGAGGTCGGCGAGCCTCCATCCTAGAAGAGTATGATGTCTAAAATTTAACCTGGTTTTGTTACCAGTAGGAAGCACATTTTTATTTAAATCCCCCCCATCTCCCCAGTTCCCAGAACCCAAATGTGCAAACAGTTCTCTTCTAACTTCACAAACAACCCCAACTTGCAAACAGTCGTGGTAGATTCCAGCTAGAGAGAATTCCCTAAGATGACTAAAAAGTTCAGAATGAAAAGCTAGCTTTTGCCAGGAGATCAGTGCCAGGAAATGTATTACTGAACAACACTGTCATGGCACTTTAAAAGAGAGTTTTATTTTGCTTACGTTTGATTTTCCTCCACGCTTCAATGATGGCTTAAGTAGAACCAAAAGGAAGGAGAGGATCTAGGGTAGCTGTTTATAGCTGCTATGGGAACTGTACAATGCAGAGTAATTTGAAAGGCCTCCTCCCTGTCCGTTGCACAGGACAAAACCTTCTTCTTTGCTAGTAAGTGGAGAACAAACACACAGGTGCTATACTGATTTATCTGCTGCCAGTTAGTTGTTAAACTTGTTTACAAGTCAGCCTTTCTATGAAAGAGTGACATGACTGGATTCCATTGTCATAGTAGTGTGAGTACAAGGATGGTTTCCTCCAGTGCTTGAAGCACTGGACTGGCAGATGAAAAATCTGACTTCCAATCCTGACTCTGCTACACTCGAGTGGGCAAGTCACTTTACCCATCTGTAAAATGGCAATAATACATTGGAATCCTGATTTATGAGACCTCAATTATTCAAATCCTCCCTAGTTGCTAAACTATCACTTCCATCTGGAAAAGAAAGTGCGTGTATGTGTGTGCGCGTGCGGGGTGGGGATTTGAATACCAGCTGCTTAGATCAGGAACTCAGCAAGATGGAAGAAATCGAAAGCACAAGAAGTCAAGACAGCATTCTCCTAATTTATTAAATTCAAGTCTCCGATGCCAAGCAGCCTGGAGAAAGGGAAGTACAGTGGAAACCCCAATCACACCAGACTCTTGAAGGCTAATCGTTCATATTTGTAAATATAACTCTCCAATTAACTAAGCATAAAATTGTCTGACCGGCTCTCTTGGTGCTCTCTCATAGCGTTGCCCCACTCTAGTGATCTTGCCAAGGCATAGAAAAACTGGCTGTTTAGAAACATGCTTGTTCTTATCTCAGTATGACTCTTTTTATCGTGGGTTTAAAAACAATGAAATCTTCCTTTCCCCTGATGATCTTTCACTGAGAGGTTTTGTAGTCCCTGAAATTGCTTCATTCAGATGTCATAGAATAGAATCACAGAAGATTAGGGTTGGAAGAGACCTCAGGAGGTCACCCAGTCCAACCCCCTGCTCAAAGCAGGACTAATCCCCAGACAGATTTTTATCCCAGTTTCATAAACAACTCCCTCAAGGATGGAACTCACAACCCTGGGTTTAGCAGGCCAATGCTCAAACCACTGAGCTAGCCCTCTCCATGATGCTGGCTTCATGGAAGCCTATTCACTGTCAGTTCCTCAAGTAACACAAAAGTCCTTCTTTTCTAGGGGATTTGGGGTGGAAGAAAGGAGAAGACACCTATTAAATTGTCAGTCAAGAGAGCTAGTGGAAGCTCCATCACTTAAATTCTAACTCAATGTACAATTTGACTAGACCCTGGGAACAGTCCATTGGTCTTTGCCATGTCTAGATTCCATGATTAAAACATAGGTGGGGGAACCCCTGTGCTTCCCTCCACTTACTCACCAGTAACTGCTGCATATGCTGGAGTTTTAGGAATCAATCCAATGGCATATTCTCAGGGGTTCCAAGGAACCCTCCCTGTAGGGACCCAAAGCATCCCAGTAGGGTGGAAAGACTATAGTGAGAGTCAAGCAAGGGCCAGGCTGCCCTGTCTTTAGGGCATCTCTGATCTGTATGTCAGGGCATCCACCAGTCTAAAGGGAGTGGGCAGCACACTTTTTCTCTCCAGTCAGTGAAAAACACTCCATTAAATGTATGGAGTTTCTTATGTTTGTCCAATGTAAGGAAAAAATCAGTCCCAACTCCCACAGGGGAACAGACAGCATGGTTTTCAGAGCTGAGTTGGATTGTCATGGTGTGACATTCCCCAGGTTACCAAGAAATAAAAGGTGAAACACAAACTAATACCAAACTTAACAAGCTAAGGGAATACAAAGCAAAGGTTTCTCTCTAGCAGTCTGACTGGCTGGAAGCCCTTCACCCAGGACCTTTCCCTGAGTTCAGTGTTAATTTTCTTGTCCTTCAGGTGATGGTGATCCTGTGAGCAGGGATGAAGGGAGAGGTATTTTGGGGCCTTTGTTCTCCTTTCTTATCACTCTCTTTTTTTTTGAAAATCATCTCCAGCTGAGGTTCCGGAGACACCCAGCCTGTGGAGACAGGAATCTCTGGCTGTTTGTTACCATAATGTAAATGTCTCAGTTACACCCTTTTTTCTGCAGAAGAACAGCTGCTTAACCAGGTGATGGTCCATAGGATTTCATTGCCACCTGGCTGAGGCTTCAGTTTGTCTTTTGTCTCTGGGGAACTAGATTGTGGCTGTTTCTCTAGATTTAGAATATGTCTTAGTAACATCATAAAGTAGAATCTTAACTTTACATTATGTTATACATTGTTGCTGAACATTTTACCAGGACAACGATGATCAGCACATTATGAATTTTCCAATGATACCTCACAAGGCATCCTTTGTACAAAATCCATTATAGTTTTGTAAAAGGGGTGACATAGGGATACAGACTATCACACACAGATCTGATGTTTTTAGGATGATAATAATATGTTCTGACTATTGTTGCTACTCAATCATCTGAAGTCAGTCCCAGAGCCAAGTTAAGTGCAACTGGCCACTGAAGCAATTTCCCACCCCCGAGACTGGAATTTCTGGAGCATGTCCTCCTCAAATGGCATGACCCAACCCATCATCTTAAATCCAGTTTTGCTAGTTAATTGGCAGTCAGGAACTGTCTCACTATGTTTCTAGAGCAAACCCAGCTCAGCAGCATGGTTGACCCCTTGTAGCCAAAACAGCAAGCACAACCATTCGCACTACAAAAAGGTCAATTGTAGGGTGACCAGATAGCAAGTGTGAAAAATCAGGACAGAGGGTGGGAGGTAATAGGAGCCCATATTAAAAAAAAGCCCCAAATATCAGGACTGTCCCTATAAAATGGGGACATCTGGTCACCCTAGTCAATTTGGTGCATAGCACTGCCTCTTACTGGCCAGCGTGCACAGCGCGAAGGACTTCAGCAGCTTTTCTTCTTGTTATGCTCCTATTTCCTGTTACCTGCAAGTGTCCCCTGACCTACTGGCAACTCAAACATTGGTAGGGAGAGGAGAGATGAGCAAGCAGTGTACCCTGCTCAGTGGGCAGGACCTCTGTGAATGATCTGAGTTTCCATCAGGAGGTTGTAGCTTCACACTGCCCCCAGTGCAGGATTGTATCTATAATAAGGTCTGTCTGGTCCAAAGACAGCCACCTTAAGCTCTGTGATCAGGTCATCATTCAAGACTAGCAGTCTGCATCTGGCTGCACTTGTTCCACCTGTACTGGTACTTGTTAAGAGAAGTTCCTTGCATTTCTTCCTGCAGCTTTACAGCTGCCTGTCTTCTTAGTGGCTTGGTCACAGTGGGCAAGTTCGAGATCATTTAGGCTTTGGCTCAAATTAAGAGTGAGAGGGACTCCTTGGGGGAAGAAGAAGCTTAAATGCCATTATTTTAAAGCTAATAATGATATGCCCCTCTTGTCAAGGAAAATTTCCCTTTATTAAAGAAGATAAGCATAGTTACCCACCCCTACTCTGTTCTAGAATACTTCTTGGGTATGAATCCAACCTGCAGATGCAAGCCTGACCAGCTCTGAATTTGAAACCGGTGCCAGATCCTTCTAGCTTACTATCAGATGTGTGGCACTGACAGCTGGTAATAGACCTTTAACGGAGATTTTCTGAAAGGTCTTAGATTTTGCCCTTGAAATACAGATGAAATTAAATCACACTTCAACTGTTGCCGTCTCTGGTAGGTGCTCCCAGTGATGATTGACTATCCTGCAGAAGGTCACTAGCAAATTGCACAAGGAAACTGCCATCCTGTTGGGTTAAGTTGGTTTCCCAGAGATAAGAGAAGAAATGTTTGGGATTCTG
The DNA here is from genome assembly GCF_003597395.2 of Chelonoidis abingdonii. Classification (NCBI taxonomy): domain Eukaryota; kingdom Metazoa; phylum Chordata; order Testudines; family Testudinidae; genus Chelonoidis; species Chelonoidis abingdonii. Next base: position 126,671,045 of record NC_133774.1, read on the forward strand.
GAGGAGCTCTACAATCAAAACAAATATATGAAGCACCTGTGTCTGAACGGCTTATACATCCATGTGGAACATCAGACTTGAAAAACTAAGGGACCTCTGTGCTTACCCTGCATTGATGTATAATGAAGGTTTAATTAAAATAAACTTGACAAACATACAGACTTAGAAAACAGGATCTATTTGTAGCTTTCTTCCCCCCTGTTATTAAGTGAGGCAAGGCCATCTCTTGATGACTCTGTAAAACAGTAGGGTGTGATCTGCTTTTGAATGCATGGAAGAGTTTTTCAAAGTGGCATCATTACAGAAACTAAGTTCCCCCTATTGTTACTCACACCTTCTTGACAACTACTTGAAATGGGCCACCCTCATTACATTGCCCTGATTACCACTACAAAAGCGATTTTTCCTCCAATATGATATATGCCATCATGTGCCAGCAATGCCCCTCTGCCATGTACATTGGCCAAACCAGACAGTCTCTATGCAAAAGAATAAATGGACACAAATCAGGCGTCAGGAATCATAACATTCAAAAACCAGTCGGAGAACACTTCAACCTCCCTGATCACTCGATTACAGACTTAAAAGTTGCAATTCTTCAACAAAAAAACTTTAAAAACAGACTCCAACGAAAAACTGCAGATCTGGATATAATTTGCAAACTAGGCACCATTAATTTAGGCTTGAATGAAGACTGGAAGTGGATGGGTCATTACACAAACTAAAAATTATTTCCCCATGCTAATTACCACCCTGTTACTCACACCTTCTTGTCAACTGTTTGAAATGGGCCATCCTGATTATCACTACAAAAGTTGTTTTTTTTGCCTGCTGATAATAGCCCACCTTAATCGGATTTGTTTCATTAGAGTTGGTATGGCAATCCCCATCTTTTCATGTTCTCTGTATATATACATATCTTCCTACTGTATTTTCCACTCCATGCATCTGATGAAGTGGGTTTTTGCCCACGAAAGCTTATGCCCAAATAAATTTGTTAGTCTCTAAGGTGCCACATGGACTCCTTGTTGTTTCAGCAGCAGTTTCTGTCTCATGGGGTATATGTGGCTTAACGGGAGAATGGACGATTTGTAAGGTTCCAAGAAGCTGGACAGACGCTGGGAGGGTAGGGTAGGGGAAAGGTTCTTGCATCACAGTCATGAGGGGCAGCTGAGGCAGAAAACTATAAATAATCTTGCAATTCTTCTGACTTTATCAAAGTCTTAATGCCACAGTTTCACCACTAGGTGGCTTTTTAACAAGCCGGGTACTGGCAGTTACTTTTCTTTCCTTGGTGCATCATGTATTTCGTAGTGGGTAGGATCTGTATTTGCTTAGCTCTGTGATTATTACATCTTCAGCCTGCTCCAAAAGGATTTTGGGTTGAAGAACCTCTTAAACTCTATGAAAGGTAACGGAAATTGAATAAGCAAAGAGCTGGTATAGCAGAGGATTTCCTCTGTGCCCCAGCCACTGTAGGATTCTTATTCCCAGTTTCCAGTACATTGTCCATTTTATTTGTAGACTGTCCAGGTGTTGGGCCTTCCACCATTTTCTCACGGGAAATGATTCCTTAACATAATTGATCTCACCATTAGACAGTTTATTTTCCTGATACTAATTTTAAATTTGCTCTTTATTTAGGTAGTTTAAACCTGACAAGAATCTCTCCACAAGGAAATAGGCAATCTCTTTAGCAACCTCTGAAAATGTGTCTTGCCAAGAATTACAATGCAGAAGGCTTAATATTTATTTCATATATCAAGACTCAAAGTAAGCTAACCCTGACGTCTTTTAAACCAGCATAACCAGTTTGCAGGATGCTACTTATCTCCTTTTTTTCGTAGGAGGGGAAAGAAATTAATGGCACCAATGATGAAATCAAAAGGGTGGTTGGTTATCAACCTAGTGAAGGAATCCCTGAGGGGGAGGTGGTTACCAATAGATGTTTCATGCAGTGTTGTAGCTGTGTCTGTCCAGGATAGAGAGACAGGGAATATCTTTTATTGGATGTACTTCTGTTGGAGATAGAGATGAGCCTTTGAGCCACACAGAGCTCTTCTTCCTAAAGCTGAAGTAAGCCCAAAGGTTTGTCTCTCTCACCAATGGAAGTTGGCCAATGCACATTACCTCCCCCACCATGTCTCTCTAGATCTGTTCCAGACATGGTGAGATTGCTCAGTAAGGAAGGTCTAGCCTTTCTAAGCTCCTTGAAATCACATCAGCATCTTTTTCCAGTCTGGTGATCCGAGCTGCTCTAGCAGTTAGAACCACCCTTATGGTAACACTGTTGGTCTTTTCTCAGCCATCCTCTCCGGAGAGGAAAGACTCTTTAAGCACATACCTGTGCCCTTTGCATCTCCACTTGACCCATGCCCCCTAGACAGCTTTGCCTGTGGCAACACCTGGCACATGGTCCTCCTTCCAGCCAAAGACAAAAGCTGAAGGGCAAAGGAACAACACCGTCCACCTCTCACTTTCTGACTGCAGCACCCAGCAGATCCCCTTTGGTTTCCTCCAGCTGCCTGGGTGTTGGGGTTGGTTTAATGCAAGGCTCTGGTACTCCTACAGCCTGTGTGCTGGGGCAGGCCTGGCCTGCTGTCCCTGCTTCTCCTGGGGAAGGGGGGGGGATGATTAAGAGAAAAAAATCCCAGGAGCAGGGGGTTGGAGTGCAGGGGGATAAAAGCTCTAACTGGGGGTGCAGGCCCTGGGGTGGGGTCAGAAATGAGGGGTTCAGGGTGTGGGGGAGGGCTCCAAGACAGGACAGTGGGTTGGGATGCAGGCTTCGGGGTGGGATCAGAAATGAGGGGTTCAGGGTGTGGGGGAGGGCTCCAGGCTGGGACAGGGGGTTGGGTGCAAGGGGGGGTGCAGGCTCCTGTG
>NC_133774.1:126673949-126689639 GCF_003597395.2 Chelonoidis abingdonii
GCCCTGGAAGGTCAGGCCGCCGCAGCTGAGGGCACGAATCTGGGGGTGGGCTCCTACCCTGCATGGCAGCCACCAGGACTAGGTAGAGGATGCAGGGTAACCCCAGGCAGGGAAGGTTGTATAGGAGGTCCTCTGGGCACAGCTGTGTGGGGGTACCCTGCAGGGGGAGCTCCCAGGCAGGCAACACAGGGAATGTCCCAATGAAGGTGTAGGGGTAGACTGGCAGGGGTGGCCCTGGGGAAAGGGTCTTCTTACCTTCACACTGGTAGCTTCCTGGCAGGAGGTGGCCCCAGGGCAGTGTGCACAGGGAGTCACATGCAGGGTCTCTTAACCCTTTACATTCGGGTAAGACCTCCACTCCCTGGGCAATGGTGTTCAGGGAGCCGACAAGGGGGTCCGCAAGGAAGAGGAAATAGGAGAACCCAACGGCGGGGGGGTACCGTCAGGGGAACAACCGCAATGGGGGGATCCCCGGCAGGGGGTGTCCCAGGGAATGGTGGTATAAGGAGAACCCACTGGCAGGGGTCATAGGGGAGAAAGGTCACATCTGGGTAGTAGCCCACAGGCTTGTCCCAGGAAAGCGCAGGGGAGTAGGCCCAGGGGAAGGTGGGTAGGGGGTAGCCCGGAACAGCGTCCCTACCACGCACTGCAGCCGCAGCCCGCGAGGGGAGCGCCAGGTGGAGGCTGCCCGGGAGAAGGGCAGGGGGGGTTCCCTGGGCGGTCTCTTACCCTCGCAGCTGGTAGCCCAGCCAGGATGCAAAGCAGTAACCGGCCAGCGGGGCGTCCCCGAGGAGGACGTGGGATTGTTCTGGGAAGGTTGAAGGGGAACCGCAGGGCTGGCCACGCAAAATGAGGCAAACGAGGCAGCCACCTCAGGGCCAACTGGGGGGCGGGGCACTAAAGAACCCAGATATTAAACCTTTCAAAGTTGTGAAACAAGGTGCCTGAATGTTGTGGGCCGTCCCTTGGGAACCTGCCGCAGAGGAGCCCAGGGAAAGGCGCGTGGGGTGCCTTCTTCAGGTAGGGCGCACAGGGATAGCCCCCGGGGGAAAAGGGGAGAGAGGAACCTGCCTCCAGAGAGTGGCCCAGGTCTAGGCCAGGTGAAGCGGAAGGAGCCTCATCGGCAGAAGTGCCTCAGGAAAGCACACAGGGGAAGCCCAGGGATAATGGTGAATAGAGGTACCGCCACCCTAGGGGGGCAGCCAAGACAAGGTGCACGGGGTAGCCCCCAGGCACAGTCCGTTACCGCTAACTTTGGAGTAGCCGCCTAGCCTGGGCAGGTTTGCGACTGGAAGGCACACGGGGGGTAGCCCAGGGGAGATGGTCCGGGGTAACCTCGGGCAAGTGGGTCCAAGGAAGGTGGATAGGGGAACCCATGGAGAGGTGCCATATGTGAAAGGCGCACACAGGGAAGCCCCACAGCCAGGTCCGGGGGAAGCACGGGAGGTAGCCCCAGGGAAAGTGAGTAGGTTGCGCGCAGGGGGTGCCCAGGAAAGGCGAATAGGGTAATTGCAGGTAAGGGGGCCCTGGGTAGGGTGCAGTGAGGGGATGCCCGGGGGGGGGGTACTGCGGAAGGAACTCCGTGTGGGGGGTCCCCGGAAGGAATGGGCGGAGGGGGTGCCCGAGCAAGGGCACGGAGAGGCTCCTGGGGCGTGTCCCCAGGCAGTCGCTACCCCTACAGCACGGAAGCTACCGCCAGCCCCCAGATGGAAGTCGGTGCATAGCAGTGCAGAAGGTGCTCAGGTGGGTGCCCTAGTGGGTAAGGCGCGGGGAATTAGCCACAGGATGTGGGGGGGCCACAGGCAAGGGCACAAGGGAGGATCCCCGGAACTGAACAGAGGTGCCAGGGCAGGCACATGGTGGGGTGATTTCCCATGGGGGGAAGAGAGCCAGGGTAGCCTGGGCTTGAGGGGTGCCGTGGTCCTACCCTACGCACGGGTAGCCCAGCCAGCCCACCAGAGAGTGGTAGCAGCAGGGGCAAAGCGGGCAGGGGCGCCCCGGGGGGAAGTGAGAGGGCGGGCCCCGGTGTTCTCTTACACTCGCACTGGTACTCTAACCCAGCCAGCCACCCAGAAGAAGTCGATGGCAAGCAGTGGCAGAAGCGTGGCAGGGGGGTGCCCAAGGGGAGAGAGGACAGGGGGTGCCCAAGGAGAAGTAGCGCAAGTGGTTGGTTGATCCCCTAGGGGGAAATATCCTATCCGCTCGCACTGAGAGCAGCTCCGCCAGCCCCCAGAATGAAGTCGGTGCACAGTGGCAGAAAGCTGGGCCAGGGGGCGTCCCCTGGGGGAAGAGGCACGGGGGGTGACCCAGGGGAATCGGCGCAAGGGTGGGTGTCCCCAAGGGGATTTCCTTAACCCTCACGAGCAACAGGTAGCTCCGCACAGCCCCCAGATGAAGTCGGGAGCAAGCAAGTGGCAAACGGGGCATGGGCGCCCCGGGAAGAGGCAGGGGGTGCCCAGGGGAAAGGCGCAGGTGGTGTCCCAGGAGGAAATTCTTAACCCGCGCACTGGGAGCCCGCCGCCCCAGAGAAGTCGGTGCAGCATGTCAGACAGCGGGCAGGGGCGCCCCGGGGGAAGAGAGGCAGCGGTGGGCCCAGGGGAAGCGCAGGTGGTGTCCCCAGGGGGATTTCTGTACCCTCGCACTGGTAGCTTCCGCCAAGCCCCCAGAGATAGTCTGGTGCAGCAGTGGCAGAGCTGGGAGGGGCGCCGCCGGGAAGAGGCAGGGGGTCCGCAGGGAAGAGCAGGGTGGGCCCAGGGGGATTCGTTACCCTCCGCACGGTAGCTTGCCGCCAGCCCACCAGATGAAGGTCGGTGAGCAGCAGTGCAGAAGCGGGCTTGGTTCAGGGCTACCGCCGGAAGCCGGCCAGGCGCGCTAGAGCGGACCGGCGGGGCTGCCGACGGCCTCCGCCTGCCGCAGCTGCGGGCTCGAGGCCGGGCTTGCCCCCGGCGTGCCCGAGCAGAGCGCGGCCCGTCGCCATGTGCCTCCGCAGGCCTGGCCACGAATTAGTCACGGCGTCCCGGCCCGGCCGGGTCCGCCCCCCCCCGCGCCGCCGGGCCCCGGCCCCGAGGCTGCGCGCCGCCGCGCGTCCGCCCGGCCGCGGCCCGGGAGCGAGGGGCGTGCGCTCGCAGGCAGCGGCCCGCCGCAGAGCCGCCCCTCCTCCTGGGCCCGGGCCGCGGCAGCGCCGCTCCCCGAGCCTGAGCGGACAGCCCCGCCCGGCCGCCTTCGGCCAGCGGGAAGCGGGGTGCGCAGGGCGGAGAGCTCGCAGTGTTTCCCTCGCACCGGGGCGCAGTTCGTTCAGTGGCTTTCAGCCCCCTGCTCCACCACTCCCCGCCCTCAGGATTTTTCTCCTAAACCCCGCCCTAATCCCCCCCTCCACGCCAACCACCATCTGTCCCAGCCTGGAGCCTTCCCACACCGAACCTCCCCGTTTCTGAACCCCACACAGGAGCCTGCACCCCCCTTGCACCCCCCAACAGCCCTTGTCCCAGCCTGGAGCCCTCCCCCACAATCCTGAAACCCCCATTTCGACCCTCACAAGAGCCGCAACCCCCCCTTGCACCCAACCCCCGCCCAGACTGAGCCCTCCCCACACCGAAACCCCCAGTTCGACCCCTCAGGAGCCTGCATCCCCTACCGTCGCACACGCCAACCCCCTGCGCCAGCCTGAGCCTCTACCACAACTGAAACCCCATTTCGGAACCCCAACACAGGACCTGCAAGCCCCCCTTAAGCACCCCCACACCTTGTCCCAGCCTGGAGCCCAGCCCCCACACAACTCAACCCCCATTCTACCCCAGCAGTGGCAGAAGCTGGGGCAGGGGCTGCCCCGGGGGAAGAGGCAGGGGTGCCCAGGGGAAGGCGCAGCGTTGGTAGTTACGGACCCGCTCAGTGGCGGATAAGTGTCACGCTGATCCGCCTCGCCGCACTGCTAGGGTTAGGCAGGGTGGGCCGGGGGGTTGCGACATCATTTGGGTGGGGGTCACAGACCCCCGCACCCAGCCTACTCCCCACAGATGAAGTCCGTGCAGCACGGTAAGTGGCGCAGAAGCTGGGCAGCAGCGTGCTGCTGCCCAGGTGGAAGAGCAGGGGCAGGAGTTGGCGCCAGGCCGACCCGGGAGGACGGGCGGGCGAGGGCTCGGTGTCGGCCGTCCAGGGGGAGATTTCTTACCCTCGTGGCACTGGTAAGGAGCTCCGCCAGCCCCAGATGAAGTGGTAGCAGCAAGGGGGCAGAAGCTGGGGCGCGGGGTGCCCCAGGGGGACAGAGGCAGGTGGGGGTCTGCAGGGGAAGGTCGTGCTAGTGGGTGTCCGCCCAGGGGGATTTCTGGCTTGTATACCCTCTTTTCGAGACGAGAGCTCGATTTTGGCTGGGTCGCAAGTGAGCTATGGCTCTCGCAGGATGAAAGTGGTGGGGCATGCAAGGCAGAACCGACTGGGGCACCGTGGGGCGTGCCCCTGGTGGTGAGAGAGTGGCAGGGGTGCCCGCTAGGAGGAAGTGCGAGGGGTTGTGGGGTCCCCGCGCGCAGGGGGATTGGTTGAGATAGGTACCGTCAGTGTGTCAGAGTGTCTTGCTGGCAGCGCAGTCGCCTCGACAGATCTGTATGTCGTCGTGTGAGCAGTGGGGTGCAGAAGCCTTGGTGTTTGGGTCGGAGGTCATTTCACTGCAGGAAGACTCGGGTGAGCCCGCGCGTGTGGTAGTCGTTCGCTGAGCCGGGCTCAGCCGAGCGGTCGGGGCGCAGCGGGTCCTGCAACACGCCGCACAGCTGCGCGGCTCGCAGAGCACGGCGGCTCCCTGGTAGCGACTGCCGAGCAGCCGCAGCGGCGGCACGTCGCCAATGGCCCTGGCTGCTCGACGAGTGGCCCGGGCCTGCGGCACTGGAGTCAGTCACTCGCGTCCCTTGCGGGAGGGGTTTCGCGCGGGTTCCCGTGCTCCCGTATGGCTTGCCTCGCGCGGACGCGACGTTGACCCGCTTCTCGTGGAGTGACCTTGGGCGCGCGTCGCTTTCCTCCAGGAGCGAGGGGCGGCGCTTTCGCAAGGCAGGCTCCGCCTCTCTGTAGAGCGGCCGCCTCCTCGCGTGGGGTTCCGTTTAGCGGGGCCTGCGCGGCTATTGTGTTGAGTTCGCCCGCTCCACCGCAGCCTGAGGCAGGACAAGCCCGCGCCGGCCGCCTCCGGGCCATGCGGGAAGACGGGGTGCGCCAGGAGTGGAGGAAGCTCATCGAAAGTGGATGTATCTTCTTTCTCGGCTACGCGAATCGAGTAGTACCTGCGGGGCTTCGAGTTCGGCTATCAGTGGCGCGTTTGAGCCTCGGCTGCATGCTTCTGGCCAGAGCGGTACGCTCCCGTCCTCCGGATTATGTTCTGCGGCATAGTCGAAACCCCAAGGCCCTAATCCCCCCCTCGGAGGCACGCCACGCCCGACGATCGTGACCTCAGCCTGGAAGCTGCTTCTCGCGATCCTTGAAAGCAGGGCCTCTGTAATTCTTGACGGTCCCGACATTTGGCGCAGAGGAGCGCGGCATCACCCCCTGAGTGATGCGACTGCACTCCAATTCCCCTGGTCACTGCGGGAGCCCTGCGACCGACCACTGCCTGAAACTCCTCAGTGTTTCTGACCCACACAGGAGCCTGCACCCGCCACTGGCACCCCAAACCCCCTGTCCCAGCCTGGAGCCCTCGCCCCCCCCACCTGAAGCCCTCATTCTGACCCACCCAGGAGCCTGCATCCCCCTTCCCTTGCACCCCCAACCCCTGTCCCAGCCTGGAAGCCCTCTACCCCACCCTGACCCCTCATTTCTGACCCCAACCCAGGAGCTGCAACCCCTGCATGTTCAACCCCAACACGCTTGGTCCGCAGCCGAGCCTCCCCCACACCCTGAACCCTCATTTCTCTGACCCCACACAAGCTTCTGCCACTGCTGCACCGACTTCATCTGGGGGCTGGCGGGCTACCAGTGCGAGGGTAAGAGACTGCCCGGGGACACGCCCCCAGGAGCACTCCCCGTGCCCTGCCTCGGGCACCCCCCCGCACCTTCCTCCGGGGCACCCCCCACCCGGGTTACCTTCCCGCAGTACCCCCCCCGCCGGGCTCCCCTCACTGAACCCTACCCCAGGGCACCCCTTACCTGCAAATTCCCCTATCCGCCTTCCCTGGGACACCCCCTGCCGCGGCAACCCCTACTCACTTTCCCCTGGGGCTACCCACCCCGTGCCTTCCCCCGGACACTGGCTGCTGGGGCTTCCCTGTGTGCGCCCTTTCCATAGGCACCTCTACCAATGGGTTCCCCTATCCACCTTCCTTGGGACACCCCTTGCCCGGGTTACCCCGGCCATCTTCCCCTGGGGCTACCCCCCGTGTGCCTTCCCCAGGACACACCCTGCCCAGGGCTGGCGGGCTACCAAAGTAAGGGTAACGGACTGTGCCTGGGGCTACCCCCGTGCACCTTGTCTTGGGCCCCCACTGGTGGCAGGTACCTCTATTCACCTTTCCCTGGGGCTCTCCCCTGTGTGCTTTCCCTGAGGCACCCTTTGCCGATGGGTACTCCTATCCGCTTTCCCTGGGGCTACGCCTGGGCACTCTCTGGAGGCAGGTACCTCTATCCACCTTCCCCCGGGGCTATCCCTGTGCGCCCTACCTGAGAAGCCCCCACGCGCCTTCCCCTGGGCTCCCTCTGCTGGCAGGTTCCCAGGGACGGCCCACAACATTCGGCACCTGAGTCCAAAACTTTGAAAGGTTTAAATTCTGGGTCCTAGTGCCCCGCCCCCCCCCCAGTCTGGCACCTGAGGTGGCTGCCTCAGTTTGCCTCATGGTAAGGCCAGCCCTGCGGGTTCCCCTATCAACCTTCCCCAGAACAACTCCCACGTACCCTCCTCGGGACGCCCCCGCTGGCAGTTACTGCTATGCATCCTGGTGGGCTACCAGTGCGAGGGTAAGAGACCGCCCGGGAACCCCCCCTGCACCTTCCCCCGGGCAGCCCTCCACCTGGGCTACCCCCTCGCGGGCTGGCAGGCTAGCAGTGCGAGGGTAAGGGACCATGTCCAGGGCTACCCCCTACCCACCTTCCCCTGGGGCTACTCCCCCTTGCGCTTTCCCTGGGACAAGCCCTGCTGGGACTACCCCATGTGCACCTTTCCCCTAGGCACCCCTGCCAGTGGGTTCTCCTATCCACCTTCCCTGGGACACCCCCTGCCGGGGCTACCCCATATGCGTTGTTCCCCTGGGTACCCCCGCCGTTGGGTTCTCCTATCCATCTTCCTTGGGACACGCCTTGTCGGGGCTACCCCTGAACACCATGCCCAGGGCTGGCAGGCTACCAGTGTAAGGGTAAGAGACCACTGCCTGGGACATCCCTGTGCACACTGCCCTGGGGCCACCTCCTGCCCAGGAAGCTACCAGTGTGAAGGTAAGAGACCCTTCCCCAGGCCACCCCCTGCCCAGATCTACCCCTACACACCTTCCTTGGGACATCCCCTGTGTGCCCTGCCCTGGGGCTACCCCCTGCCAGGGTACCCCCACACAGCCTGTGCCCAGAGCACCTCCTATACAACTTCCCTGCCTGGGGTTACCCCTGCATACTCTACCTAGGCCTGGTGAGCTGCCAGTGCCAGGGTAAGAGACCCCTCCCCAAAGCATCACGTGCCCCTGCCTGAGGCGACTGACCTTCCCCAGGGCTGGAAGGCTACCAGTACCAGGGTAAGAGTTTTCCTCAGCCTGGTTGTGTGTGTGTGTCTCGCATTGTTGGTGGAGCCTGCCTCTTCGCCCGCTTGCCCGGAGTCCTCATCTGTGAGTGTTTCATGAGGGCAGAGGGCTGCTCACTCACACCCTTCCCAGGGCTTCAGCCTGTCTGTTTCTAACTGGGGTCTGCTCCGTTTCTCACACTCTTTCTCTGTGGTGTGTTCACGTCTCGGAACATCTCTTCCAAGAGGGTGCCTCTTTATACACCTCATTTGGGCCTGGGTGACTCTACAAGTTATTTGAAAGCCTTGCTTTTTTGGTGTCATCTTGTGTCAGTTATAACTTGGTAAGATTCAGGTGTCTAGCCTTTAAAATGTGTGAGTGCCCCAACTGGATTGATTTCCTCAAAGTTCCTGCTCTGTATATGCTCGGGCTCAGCCAGAAATTACAAGCTTGATGGGTGAGGGTGGAAGGAAAGATCACTCTGAAATTCTCTGGCCTGTGCCCTGCAGGTGGGCAGATGACATGATCGTCCTGACCTTAAAAATTGTGCGTTCTACCCTGTTAAATGCTATAGCAACATTGTCATGATTCAGCCTTGCTCATATCCATGTTCAGTAACAATGGGTGTGTCAATTGCTAAGGGACAAGGGTCACTTTCTGTCTGCGATGAATGATGTGCTTGGAAATCAGATATAGTTGAGCAATCTTGTAATTTTGGGGGTGGTGGTCAGCATTTGCCTTTTGCTAAGCATGGATGTATCACTCTCTAGAAAAGGTTCCCAAATGCTGTGGCACTGTGTAGGCAACTTTCTGGGAACCTTACCCGGGCACCTAATGTGCAGATAAATGTATATAGAACTTGTGTGGCTTAAAAAAAAAAAAAAAAAAAGTCCTAAAGCTAGAGGGGATCAGCTAGTTGGGTTCCTTGGGAAGCTGTCTGTGACCAGCGTCAATAAGATAGTCCTTCAGAGATGGAAGGCAGAAAAGGACATAAACCTCAGCTTGTTTTAATGCAATATACTACAAAGACTTGCATCATTTTAAAAAAAAATTATCGGATGCTCTTCCCCATTCCATCCTTTTACAAAAAATATCTTCTGTTATTGGCAGCCTTGCAGTTTTATCTTCTATCGTTTTCTCCTCTCATTCCCTAAAGCTAGTAGCTATTGTAATACTGATCTGTAAAATCAGCTAAGAGAGCTTCTAGGACCCGACACCCGCCCCCACCCCTTCATTAACATAAAGAAAACTTAGAACTGTAGCTTTGGGTGGTTATATTGTGTTTCTGTGGGAGAAGTAACTGACAGGTAGTCTCATAGGGTACGTCCAGACTACCTGCCGTATCGGTGGGTAGCGATCGATTTAGCGGGGATCAATTTATCGCGTCTCATCTAGACGCGACATATCGATCCCTGAACGTGCTCCCCGTTGACTCCCGAACTCCACTGGAGGGAGCGGCGGTAGTGGAGTCAACGGGGGAGCCACGGACGTCGATCCCGCGCAGTGAGGTCGGGAGGTAAGTTGGAATAAGATACTTTGACTTCTGCTACGGTATTCCCGTAGCTGAAGTTGCGTTTCTTACATCGACACTCCCCTCTAGTGTAGACCAGGCCATAGACTTGTGAGCTGAATCTCTCTGCATTTGAGAGATGGCAAATCAGGGGGCTCTGGGCTTCGTTTTTGAGATATCGAGGGGCTGCGCTGTCAGTGTCTTTCTTTTAACTTGTGAAACTATAAACAAAAATGTAGTTTCTCACAAAATAAAGCAGGCCTTGGATAACAGTTGTGTAGCCTGAGTATTTATGACAGCTAGCGTGGTTTACTGGGTGCTGTAGGGTGAAAGAAGGAGCAAGCTGAATTCAGCAGAAGCCTCTGTGTTCTTTTACCTGGTGAGGGACAGTCTTGTGAGAATGGAAATTGTTGTCTTAAAGTTGTGCATTTCCATATGATGAAAAATTTTCTATAAAAAACTTTGAGTTAGAAATAACACTGCAGTCCAGAAAAGGTTGTATTTTGTGAGGAAAACAGAATTATAAGAAACCAAGTTTATTACTTAATTTTTACAACCAAGGAGAAGACTTTAACTTTCTAGAACTTGATTTATTTATATTGTCTTGTACTGGAAGGTTTTGCTAGATAGCTTAAAAAAAAGGAAGATAATCATCTTAAATCAGTCTTTCTCTTGGAATTATGAAAATGTTCAGCTGCCTGTTTTGCACTTCTGAGTTTCAAAAAGCTTTGATGTGTCAATGTCTGAGAAGAACAGGAAGACTTCAGTCCATACTGTTGATTTCATTCTGCACCGAAAAAAATAGGAAAAAAAAAAAAAGAAAAAAAGAGAGAGAACCTGTTGTGGAGGCTTGAAAGTGAACTACTGCTCAAAGATTTGATACACATGTGCGGCAGTGTACTTAATGTACTATGCTCTAATTTGAAAACTGCACTAATAATCTGGTATTCCGGTCATCTGTGAAGTCTGTCAGGTTAGAAATCCTGAACACTATTTATCAATGCCATTGTGTAATTGACCTATGGCATATAGGAGTGCCCTGCATTGTGCCCTTAAGAGGTGTGTATTATTTAATCTTTTGCTTAAAAAAAAAAAGTCCAACAGGATTTGAAAGTTGCACTTGACACACATCAGTCTGAAGACCTTGTCTCTGCTAGTCAAGGAGAAAAAAAAGTGTGCTGTCATATCCCACATGCCTTCACTTTAAAAGAATAAACTAGTAGTTTGTTGTTCGTACGCATTGTATTTAACAATTACAATTTCTATTAGATTTTTTCCAAATACTTTATTACTGAGCAAATAATATAAATAATTATTAGATGTGTTTTACTGGTATTTGACGAATATACTTACAGCTCTCTAGCTAGTCACATAACACAAAAAATTGTCAAATTGTTGAATGATTACTGGTGAAATTTCTTGAATGTTCTTAGGTGACTAGTGCTTAGTAATCCTCTACTTCATACCTTAGCAAAAGCAAAGAAAAAAAAAATTTTTTTGAGAAGGAACTTGATCAACTTAACCCAAACAAACCCAGTGAGGATAAAATTGCAAACTTCAGGACAATCAGCCTGATAGTGAGTGAGTGTGTGTATAAAAAACCATCATTGGATGAATTTGTGGTTGAAGTGAATTCAGTGTATTCCTAGTCAAATGAAAGATTAGGCAGATGCAGTTACCTCCTTTTCTCTGTGGCGATAATGTGGGTGTAGAGACAGCCTACAATCCAGCTGATCCTTTCTGTTATTTAGACACTTCTAATAAATACGTATAAGCTTAAAAATCAGAAGCTGTTTCCTAACTTTAATGAGTTTACAGTGCATAAGGTTGTGTAGTGGTTTCTTTTCTAACTCTCCATTTTCAGCAGCTCACAGCTTTCTGAAACTTTCACCCTCTGTGATGAAGTTCTGTATACTTGGTTTCTGTTCAAAAGTAATTTTTTTTTTCAAGTTTGAGCAAAATTAGTGGTGGTGTGTTTGAGTATTTAAAAAGAATACACTTTTCCCTTTATGAATCCAAACACAGTTCTTCAACCTTTTATAATTGGAGCATCTTTATAGTCTGAAGGGCTAAGGGTTGAAATTTAATTATGTGACACAAGTACAACTCTTTGAAAATCATATGCTCCACATACATTGTCCACTGGAGTTCTCACTGAATTTGTAACTTTTGCAACTAAGGAAGGTTGTCTCTGTGGTTGTTTTTACCTCAGCCAAGCAGACAAATAATATTCAGACCCTTAGATACATGACTTCTTGGCCCACACTCTCCAAAGCCTGGACAGTCATTAGTTTTTATGACAAACTCCTTTGTTGACTGTACTGAGTGAGAGTTATACCTTATCAGAGGTGGGGAGGGAGAGGTAGTTTAAGTCATGTCTACTATTTTTTCATTTTGTCCCTTTTAAAAAAAGTAAAGTATCTTTCTTAATATGTAAAGTCTTCCATATGTAATGAACAGGGTCAGAATTGCAGTATATGCATGTCTCATCAACAATGCAAAGTACAACCAATTCATTGTTTACTCATTGTTTATATTTTATAGTTAGGAGTTTTTGAAGATTTCTTCCTACCTCAAATATTTCCCTCTGCAGTGCTTCTCTTCACAATAGCATTAAAGCCTCTTTTATTGGCTTGAAAATAATCAACATTTAGAGGTAGAGGAGCTATAGGTTTGTGTGGCTCTCAGATACTTCCATTGCTGCAAACCTCTGTAATACAAACTTTAGTTCAATTGGTTTTATTTTAACCAAATTTGAAAATATATATTAGGTTAAGAAATATGATAAATGAGCTTTAGAGGGAGGGAAGACATTAGCTTAAAATTAAACGTAATTTCATGGTTGTATTTTTGGGTGCATAAGTGTTTCACTAAACTTTTTAGTGATAGCTTACGGTGTATGAATGTAGGTGTTGGTTAAAATTGGTGTGCTTTTTTGGACAAATACTGCATTCATTTTATTTGGACAGTAGCTACTGCAAGTGAAATGATACTGTAGAACGAGGGTAGGCCAACCTATGGCACGGGTGCCGAAGGCGGCACGCGAGCTGATTTTCAGTGGCACTCACACTGCCCAGGTCCTTGCCACCAGTCCGGGGGGCTCTGCATTTTAATTTAATTTTAAATGAAGCTTCTTAAACATTTTAAAAGCCTTATCTACTTTACATACAACAATAGTTTAGTTATATACTACAGACTTGTAGAAAGAGACCTTCTAAAAACGTTAAAATGTATTACTGGCACTCGAAACCTTAAATTAAAGTGAATAAATGAAGATTCGGCACACCACTGCTGAAAGGTTGCCGACCCCTGCTGTAGAAATTAGTCTAGCTTTTGTGTTTTCAGGCTTTGTATTCTGAGTAGATCACACAAAATGACGCTAAGAAAACTTCATAGAAGCACAACTCCTGTAGTGCTTGTTTGTCTTTTGATCTGCCTTTACATTGTCTGAAAACATGAGATTCTTGCAAAATAAGATGTAATCTTTGGATTGAAAGTAGAAATGTATAACATAAACAAAGCTAAGTAACACAGCTGTAAAAAGGCTTTTCCTTGAGAATCTTTTGTGGTTCTGATCTGATCATATGTCTGTCTGTCGTGTGTGTTCTATTACTACACTTGAATTTGGAGATGTCTGCGCAGCATCTCTACAGCAACCCAGAAATGCACATTCCATGCATCTTTTGGTTGGGGTCTGACTACCTCCCAACTTCTGTGTGTAACTGGAACCCACACAGGAAGGGTGTGTGGTTGCTCTGAGTCTTGGGTTTGGTTTAGAGCCGGGAGCTAGACGAACAGGGTCTTTGTTTCCTCAGAGATGCAGAGGTGGTGCTAGAAGAAAGGAAAAAAGTGAAGATGTCGTAAACAGCCTAAGCAGACTTCGGATCCCTAGCTAATTTCCTCCAGGGGACAAGCACTTGAAATTCCCCAAGTGGGGGCATAGCTTAGTTGTGAGAAAAGCAAATGTGCTGAGAGAGCTCCAGAAAGGAAGGTTTAACATTCACAATTACAGAGCACTAGACATTTTCTCTGTGGCTGGCAAGCTTTGACACGTTTCTCGTCCATATTTAAACTAAAAATAAAAGCTACAAATGGGCAAAACCAAAGTAAAATCTGAGAGATTACTTTTTTGAAGCCACCTGCTTCCGTCCCACAGACAGCTTGAATTTTCTAGACCCATTTCAGCAGCTAAAACAGTACACAGGGAATGCTTCTATCTTAGAGCCTTCCACCTCTAAGATGGAAACCATTCAAACCTGCTGGACCCAAAGTTCCACACATTGGATTCAAAGATAGGAACCATAAATATTAAGTTATTGGGTATGTATAATAAAATGGGAAAAATAGAAATATAGCTTGCAACACAATGGAGTAGCAGTCGCTACAGGAGGGGGTAAAACAATGGAGATTGGAACTTTAATGAGTAGACTCATGAAACTATTTGGAACTCCTGTCAGATATAAAAATACCTGTCTTCAGAGATCTTGGGGGAAAATACTTGGAGCTACCGACTGACATTGCGAAAGACATAATTCCATATTTCTTGGGCCTAGATCTGAAGGAAGATCCAGTTTATCCTGAAGGGAATTTCGAACTTTCTTTCTATTACCTGCCCCCACAGACAATCTAGTAATAATTGAGAGAGAATTGTAATTGTCGCACTGAACAATGCAAAGGAAAGGAGAAGAATTTTGCAAACAGAAAGGAAGGAGCTAATGTTATTGAAGGATACGCTGAAAGTTGTTGGATTCTTTGCCCAAATACAATTCAAGGAGCTCAACAGTGCAGACAGTAACTTGCTATAGAGGGCATTTGTGCAGTGGGTTCGTACAAAATGTTACATTTTGCATTCAAATAAAACCATCTTTTTTCTGAGTTATTACCTCTACAGATCAGTTTGTGAAAAAAGATTAAAGACCAACAAAGTGGGACGCTGCTCACTCCAGATTTTAGAGTGGACTAAAATCCATAAGTATGCAGGGCCGGCTTTAGGAACTGTGGGGCTCGATTCGAATACCCGGCTGTGGTCCGGGTCTTTGGCGGCACTTCGGTGGTGTGGGGTCCTTCACTCGCTCTGGACCCCCTGCCGCCGAAGACCTGGAGTGAGTGAAGGACTCTGTGCTGCCAAAGTCCCGCCGAAGGCCCAGACCGTCAACGAGTATGTGTAAAAAAAAAAAAAGTATGTGTAAAGCTCTAGACAGGTTCAGGTGGTAAATGCAGCTGGCAAAAAAAAAAAAAAAAAAAAAAAAAAAAAAAAAAAAAAAAAAAATTAAAAAGCGCCTAAGGCCCGGGGCACTCTTAGGTGCGGGGCCTGATTCCGGGGAATTGGGGGAATCGGCCTAAAGCCAGCCCTGCAAGTATGTTTGCATGAGAAGGCCACTTCTTGTTCCTTGCAGTCTTCTTTTTCAGAAGAGTTGTAGTCTATTGTGTCTTCCACACTGGAGTTTTATATCTCCCCCTTACTGCGGGCCAAATCCTGCAGTCCTCACTCTGACAAATACTCCATAGACTTCAGTGACCACTCGATTTGAGTAAGAACTGAATGAAGGATTGTGTTCCAGATTTCTTAACTCCCCAGCATGGTGATGCTTGCTGCATTCTGTGACCTCATTTCCTAACTTGCTGACTTCTCCGTGTAACTTCTCACAGATTCTAATTGCCCCAGTCATTCTCTGTCCGGGCATAATCCGACTGTCCTTGTGCTCAGTAGAAAGAGTCCTGTTGCCTGCAATGGCAATTGAATCAGGCTTTCAGTTTCTGTCATTAAGAAGTAGATTAATGATGGCTCCTTCTTGGATCATATCTACTTTCTGGGTCAGTCTGCTATTCATGGAGTTGAAGGCCAGAAGGGACTGTTAGATCATCTAGTCTCACATCCTTATCACAGGCTCTTAAATTTTTCCCAGTTACTCCTGTGTTGAGCCCAGTAACCTATATTTGGCTCAAGCATATCTTCCAGAAGGGCACCCAGTCTTGATCTGAAGACCTCAGGAGATGGAGAATCCACCACTTCCCTTAGGTGTTCGTTCCCATGTTTAATCACCTTCACTGTTAAAAGATAGTGCCTTATTTCTGATTTCAGTTTGCATGGCTTCATTGTGCAGCCATTGGTCTGGTTCTGCCTTTCTCTGCTACATTAAAGAGACATTTAGTGCCCAGTATGTTTTCCCTGTGAAGGTCATTATACACTGAAATCAAGTAACCTCTCAATCGTTTTGATAAGCTAAAGAGCTCGAGTTTTTAACCCGCTGTTCAGAACTGTCTTCCATGTTTTAATATCTCTTTCATTAACCCTGTGCACATAAGTGAAATTGCCTTGTCATGGTATAAACCCCCACTCTGAACCTTAGCGTCCAAAAGATGGGGTACCAGCATGAAATCCTCTAAGCTTAATTACCAGCTTAGAACCTGTAGTGCTGCCACCAACCAGGAATTCCAGTGCCTGGTACACTCTGGTCCCCCCAAAACCTTGCCCGGGGACCCCCAAGACCCAGACCCTCTGGATCT
>NC_133774.1:126690303-126716178 GCF_003597395.2 Chelonoidis abingdonii
TGGTTCTCTGGTCAGGTGACAGCCAGGCCTACTGAACTTGTTAACCCTTTATAGTCAAAGAGATATAAAGTACTTCTGTGCTATTAACTTTTCTTATCTGTTTATGACAGCCTCCCTAGTCCTACTCACTGTTCCCCTGTTCATTCATCCAAGGAGTAGCCACAGCATGGCTTTGGGATCTCATGTTCAGTGCTTGTCCACTGTGACTCTGAAAAGCGCATAGGAATTGCTGCTTTGCAGAGGGCAGTGCCCCATTCTGTAGGTATGGGCTGCATTCCTTGTTCATAGACGTTTGACCTGACATCTGGCTATATTAAAACACATTTTGTCTGAAAGCGCCCAGGATACCAACCGATCCAGAGTGTTCTGTTTGATTGCCTATCCTCATCATTATTTACTACTTGGCCAATTTTTGTGTGATTTTTGTTTTCAAATTTTATCAGCAGCGATTTTATATTTACTTCTAGATCATAGATGAAGATGTTGAATAGCGTTGGGTATAATACAGGTCCTTGTGGAACCCCGCAAGAAACGCGTCAGTTCAGTGACAATTCCCTATTGACAACTATTACAGAAAGCAGGAATCTTTTTTGCATATTGGTTGTATCAGTTACCGAGCAGCAAATGCAATTTGAGTAGAGTGTCTTCTTGTTTAGAGTTCTCAGCAGTTGAATCAGGGCCTTTTTGTTAATGTTCTTCTCTAGTCCTGGTACTATGCAGCAGATATGCCTATGGAGGTTCTGCTTTTGTGCTTAATTCCTTATCCTTAGACATAGACTGTTATCTTGTTTTCCCACTAGTCAGGTTTTGGACAACATTACCCCTACGTTCATCCTTTTTTCTTCTCCTGCTCTTTTAGGTTATTCCATCTTAAAATGATCAGCCATCCATAAGGTCTTCATTTATTGCTCCAGCCATCTCCACACATAAAGCCAAATTTGTGTCTGCATCTGATCTTCAAATATGGCTCACGGATATCTGCATCCAGGGATATAAAGTGGATATCTGCGGATCTGCAGGGCTCTATCTATGCACTCAGAAATCCAGATTCTCTTCTGAAATTATCTCTGGAGTCATTCCATTTTAAGGCAGCTTCTTTCTTTCTCATCCCTTACCCTGAATTTTCCATATGTGACCATGATGAGCCTTACATAACTCTGTCCCTCGCTGCTTCTGTGAGCTTGTGTCAGTCTCAGTTTTGCCTCCTTCATCACACTATGGTCTTTCACGTTGTCCTCTACTCATGACATGGCCTTCCAGAGCTGGTTCGCAAAGACACTGCCTTCCCTCCTGCAAACCCACTTCTTTCACAACTCCTCAGGAAATTATATCACTGAATTATCTACTTATCAATTGACCTGTATTTCCTGAATAACCTCGAAGGGAACAGAGAGGATGTTTAGCTTAAATGCTGTATATAGAAATCCTGAAACAACAGGCTAGTAAATAATGTATGTTGCCACCTCTTTGATCACTTTGTTTTTATATTGTCTGCTTTCGCCCATCTTTTGTCTCTTGTCTTTTTAGATTATATGTTGAGGTGGAACTGTGTGTGGAGGGATAGCCCAGTGGTTTGAACATTGGCCTGCTAAACCCAGGGTTGTGAGTTCAATCCTTGAGAGGGCCATTTAAAGATGAGGGGGACTGTCAGAGACAGTGCTTGGTCCTGCTAGTGAAGGCAGGGGACTGGACTTGATGACCTTTCAAGGTCCCTACCAGCTCTATTAGATACATGTATCTCCATATATTTACTACTACACTATACAAAGCTGAATTGTAAAGTACTGCAAATGGTTTTCTATGCAGTACTACCACTTTCTCTCTTCCTTATAAATTATATCACTCTCTGTTAACATTGCAGTTATGAAAAGAATCCCACCAAGTTACAGTGACGCTCACTAAATCATAATTTCCTTTTAGTTTTGCTTCTAGTTTTTCTTTTTCCTTGACTAGAGTGAAAGAATTCCTCTCTGTTGGAACTTGGTATGAGAGTGATCCATTTGTGTTTATGTTCAGCGTTATAAATGCCCTTTATGCTGATATTAGTCATCTTGTTTGTTCCATTCTCTAAATAACACTTTTATGGTTTTAGTTAATGTTAAGCACACCACTTGCAGTATAAAAATAACTTTGTTTAATGTTTAAAGCCACAAAAATTGAGAATGCTGACTTAAAGCAACCACATCTTCATTTACCGCATGCCTGAAGTGCTTATTTATTGTAGATTGTGTGAGGCGTTCAGAATTTACCACAACAGTGGATAGTTGCATGAAACCTACTGTGTGGATAAATGCAGATGGACAGGAACAGGCTGAGAGACTGACCAAAATAAAGATCTAGGGAGGGAGAGAAATGCAGGTAAGCCAAGAACAAGTGGATCGCTTAGTGTTTTTATCATGGCGGTAAAGTAAGGCGGTGGACATTATATTAGGTTTTAGGTCCTAATGTTTTAGCTGTATTTAACTGGAGTGGTAGTTTTCAAGAGATTCAGAAATAAAACTTCTCGCTAAAATGTAGCACTCATCCTCTTATGTTTGTAAGGATTTGTGGAGAGAGCTTTCCCATGGGCATAGAAACAAATGAAATAATTCCTGCTCAGGTTTCTGTGCCATTAACACACATAATTGTAGTCTCTCTTGCTAGTGGTGATGAAAGGGAGTTAGCCAGTGCCTCAAATTTTTCAGGGTAGCTTATCCTGTAAGACCTCCCCAGTGAAATCTTGCTCCTTTTGCAAAACTAGGCAGGAGCATAAGGTTAAAAATACCCTTCAGTACATGTAAGTATCTTGGTGTCCTTGCTGCCTTTGTCCTCTGTCATTCTGTTTCCCTCTCTCGCTTCTTTTTACTCCAAAATCACTCCTGTATTAGCAAATGCCTTGAGCTTTGTTGGATACAAAATTTGAAGCTTTCCTGTATTTTTCATTTGGAAAAAAAAAAGGCTTTTGAAGATAGGAGCAAATATTTTCTTTTCTTGAAAAATAGGATTTCAGGTCTAGAAAGGTAACAGAAACATTTCTCTCGCCTTGAGTCTTTCTCACAAATGTAATTCTGATTCTGAATATATTTTCCTCTGGGGCAGTCCCAAAGTCTTCTTTCTCTCAATCTAGTTTTCAGCCAACTCTGGCTTTTTGTATAATACAAATATTTTAATAACTGATACTTTGTTATTAACCGTCTTCCCCTAAAACTGCTTTCTGTTCCTGGCAGCCACCTCATGCAGCGAGCTTGCATTTCTGCTGCCCCATCAACCTGGTCCTCCAGAACAGTATTTTAGATGTTGTAAACTCTCCTTAAAAATGATCTGTAATTGGCTTGAGCTGGCACTCAGGTTTGATCAGTTTATATATACTGAGCCATCAGAGTTGGAGAAGCTGGCGTACTCATGGCAGAAGAGTATTGCCTTTGTAGGCTTAGGCTGCATTCCTGCAAAGGCTTATGTATGTCCTTGGCTTCATTCACTGTGAATAGCCTCATTGACTTGAATAGGATGTTCCATAATTACAGTTAAGCGTGTGCTTAAGTCTTATTAATCTAGTGTACTTAGATTTTCAGAAAGACTTTGACAAGGTCCTTCACCAGAGGCTCTTAAGAAAAGTAAGCTGTCATGGGATAAGAGGGAAGGTGCTCTCATGGATTGGTAACTGGTTAAAAGATAGGAAACAAAGGGTAGGTATAAATGGTCAGTTCTCAGAATGGAGAGAGGTAAATAGTGGTGTCCCTCAGGGGTCTGTAGTGGGCCCAGTCCTATTCAACATATTCATAAATGATCTAGAAAAAGGGGTAAGCAGTGATGTGGTGAAATTTGCAGACGATACAAAACTACTCAAGATGGTAAAGTCCGAAGCAGACTGCGAAGAGCTACAAAAGAATCTCACAAAATTGGGTGACTGGGCAACAAAATGGCAGATGAAATTCAGTGTTGATAAATGCAAAGTAATACACATGGGAAAACAAACAATCCCAGCTACAGTAACTCCTCACTTAACATTGCAGTTATGTTCCTGAGAAATGCAACTTTAGGTGAAACAATGTTAAACACATCCAATTGTCCCATAAGATTTAATGTAAATGCGGGGGGTTCGGTTCCAAGGAAATTTTTGGGGGGCAGACAAAAGGCATTATACTGTATACTGTACAGTACTGTACTGTGGTTGGGAGGTGCCCCTGGCTTACCCCACACAGGCACAGCCCGCCACAGGCAAGGATGTTAGGAAGCACCTTTGTAGCAGCAGCGGCAGCTTCCTCAGAGAACAGGCTTGGATTTTTCTGAGCATGCTCCTGCCTCTTCCTGTCCCCGCTCCACTCCAGGCCCACCTCTTCCCACCCCCCACTCCACCTCGTCTCTGGAGCACACCACATTCCCCCTCCCTCCAAAAAAGTCCTAAGCACCGCCAAGCAGCTGTTTGGCGGCATTTAGGACTTTCTGGGAGGGAGCGGGAGGAGCAGAGATGCAGCACTTCCCCGCTCCTGCCCTTCCCTCCCACAAAGTTCCTAAGTGCGAAGTGCTGGGAGGGAGGGGGAGGAGCGGAGAAGCCCTGCGTCTCAACTCATCTCCCTCCCTCCCTTTCAGAAAGTCCTAAGCGCTGCCAAACAGCTGTTTAGCGGTGCATAGGATTTTCTGGGAGGGAGGGGGAGGAGTGGAGACATTGGTTCCCTGCTCCTGCCCCTCCCTCCCAGAAAGTCCTAAGCACCACCGGGGGGGGAAGCGCTGGGAGAGAGGGGGAGGAGGCAGAGAAGCAGAACTTGTGCAATGGTCCCTTGTATAGTCGCTGCTCTTCCACAGAATCTTATAAGCAGGCAGCCAAATGACGTTATAAGGGAGCACTGCAGAACTTTAAACGAGCATGTTCCCTAATTGAGCAGGGACGTAACATTGAAACAATATTAAGTGGGACAACTTTAAATGAGGAGTTACTGTATACATATAAAATGATGGGGTCTAAATTAACTATTAACTACTCAAGAAAGATCTTGGCGTCATTGTGGAGAGTTCTCTGAAAACATCCACTCAGTGTGCTGCGGCAGTCAAAAAAGCAAACAGAATGTTGGAAATCCTTAGGAAAGGGATAGATAATAAAACAGAAAATATCATATTGCCTCTGTATAAATCCCTGGTACGCCCGCATCTTGAATACTGTGTAAAGGCAGAAAAAAGGCAGTTGCCGCCAGCAGCAGCAGCAGCAGAGAAGTAAGGATGGGATGGTCTGGTATTGCCACCCTTACTTCCACACTACTGCCGGCAGAGCTGGGCCCTAAGTCAGCAGCTGCCACTCTCTGGCTGCCCAGCTCTGAAAGTAACAGCACAGAAGTAAGGGTGACAATACTGAAGCCCCCTAAAATAACCTTGTGACCCCCCCCAACTCCCTTTGGGGTCCGAATCTCCAATTTGGGAAAAGCTGTTATCCCCTGGGAAGTCTGTATAGGATAGGGTAAAAGCATACAAAAGACCAGATTTCATGGTCTGTGATGCGTTTTTCATGGCCATGAATTTGGTAGGGTCCTAGACATCCGTAAATGTTTGCACACATTTGATGTTCCATGGTTCCAATTTAGGAACTGAACATCTCAAAAGGTAAAAGTAAAGGTTGCTATGGCAACCTTTCATCTATGCCTTTATGAAACAAAAGAACTTAGTCGTGTAGTTGAGTGGTGTGACATACTAGTTAATGTCTTGCAAAAAAGTTCACTGAGTAAATATAGAAATGGTATATAGGTTGGATGATTAAGAAATAATTCAGCATATGTTAAAATGCTGATAAATGTATTTCTTGTAAAGCCATAACATTACAGTGGTTGCATGGTAGCCAGTGCTGTAGTTAAGGTTAAACAGTTTCCTTTCTGCCCCCTCTTTCCACTCACACTGAATTTTTTTGATGCTTCGTGTTCACCTGTTTTTGAGTGAGAGCAGTGATGGAAAATACTTCTCTCCAGTATATAGAGAGTGTTACTCTTTTTGAAATGACTGAGGTTAGAAAGTTGAGATAGCTTCATTCCTCACGAAATTGCTTTGTATTCACTTATTTGTATACTAAAATTACATTACCGCACGTGTGCAGTAGACTTTTGTGCCAAGTGTAAGACATCGTGCCTGAGTATGAACTGCATATGCGTGCATAGCTAGGTTAAGATGCTTTACATTTCAGAATGGCTCTAAACTGGACACGCTTTTGGAATATTATGGGAGATTCTGGATCTCATCCAAAGGAGGTTGATTGCTGCTGTTGCAGCATTCTCGTCCATCTTAACCTGTGGGAAATAGGTCCTAAATTATGTTCTTAACCTTCTGCCACAAGAGGCTTTTATAATTCTGTGCACTTCACAGGTCGTGTTTTGTGACCTCCCATGAGGCTTAAATATCATTTCCATTTTACGGATAGGAGATCGGTGGTACAGACTTGCTCAAAGTCACAGAGCTGTGAACAAAACCTTGATTTCTCCTAGACCCACGGTGGTTGTCCTCTTGATCGCAGAATGACACAGAGTGCAGGCATGTGCACTGTGCTACGTGAAAGCCCTGCTTCATTCTACAGGTTTTGTTAATGGTCACAAGGACTCTTGCCTCACACTATGACACACGTGCAGGACAAAGTGGCCTGCTTATAATAGGTTTCCTTGTCGTGGGATTTTTGTTCATTTTTCTTCTTTTTTTTAAAAAAGTTCAGGCTAAAAAATTATATTCACTTGGCATCCTTGATATTCTTTGAAGCACACGAAAGTCTGATTTTCTGAACAGACTTAACTCTTTGCCCATGTGCATAGTTTTTTATGATCACATACCATTTCTTTCCAACAGCATGGCAGATTGGATTGTGTGCGGTGAATGAGGTTGGGGACCAGACACTGAACATGGGGTTTACAAATTTAAAAATGAAAGAGCTAAGTTCACTGTGTAATGCACAGTGTTGTGGAAATGCCCGCAAATGTCAAATTATTTAAAAACTAGTGTTTTTTGTAATTGATCATTGCGATGGAGATTGTATAGTACTTGTCAAATTAATCTGTTTTGAATGCTGAGGCCTATAGTTCTTTGTTTTGGCAAACATAATGTGATTCAGCTGAGGAACAATAGTAGACAACTGACACAGTGCATTCCTTTTCATAGGGAGTTCAGTTGTTTTCAGTAGAATGCAAAAGCTGTTGTGGGCAACAACAGAACCCTGTCATAGGAATACTACAAGTTTTATGTTAAATAATTAGAATGTAAATATGTAAATTAGACCACAGAACAGCCTTTTGCAGCACTATCTCCCTTATGGATTGAATGGGCTGAGTCCTCAGCTGTCAGTCAGGCAGCTGATAACCAATCGAAATGCAGGATTTTTGTCTGCATTTTTTTCCTCCTCTTAATCTGCAGAAGTTGTTCCTCTGCTTTACCGGAAAGAGTTGCAGCCAGTTCTTCTCTATTAAAATGCAATCCATTCTTCTTTGAGTTATTCTTGGAGCTCTTGGCCACCACAGAGGCCAACAAAGGAAGTTTCTGCCTAGTAAAAGCTGGGGAAAAAGACCAAAGCTTTGCAATCTTTAGAAGCAGGTTTCTTCAGCCGGTCTTGTAGCCCCAATGACCTCCTACTGAAATGCCACAGCTGTCCTGAGCAGGGGTGGGAGACCATGTTCCATTTCATCCCATTGGGAGCCAGTGGGACAGAACTGGACCTCCAGGAACATCAAGACACTGGTGTTCCTTGAATCTCCTGGAGCAGGATTCCTTCAGACTCCTTATTTCTATTGTACATGAGTGGATATGTCAGAGTTCCTTCTCACCAGCTCTCTTTCACCCTGCTTCCCTATGAGCCTCCGAAGGCTAGTGAACTTTTTCACTAGAAAAGGGCCATATGTCTAATTTCCAAAAATTGGAGGCCACACAGTGTATCCCAGGTACTTTGTAGTCCTCAAAAGCTGAGGAGGTCAGAGGCTGATACTTGATTTAAAATGACTGAATTGGTTTGACAGGTAACAGTGGTGTTTTCATTCATTTCTTGTGGACATAAATCTGTGAGATTGTTAGTCCATTGATTTGTAGGACACTTGTCTTCTCATCCCCCTATGTTTTAAGCCCATCAGAGATTCATTAGATTTTTTGCGGAACAGTTGCATTTCTAGCTCAGTGCTCCTGCTCAGCCCTGTGGTTGTGGGTTGTTGCACTAGTAACATTACATGTCTGCCTAATTCTTCACCTAGATGTTGATGGGCTAGGCTGGACTCAGGTGCTCCAGAACCCTGATGATGCTCCATGATTTTGGCATGATGATAAATTGTGAAGAGAGACGAGTCTTCCTTCAGATTTTGTTTGATCTGCGAGTGGTTGTAAATGTGCCAGATAAGCCATTCTCTACCTCTGCCCCCCAGAAGCCTTGTGCTAGGGGCGCTGATTAATCTCTGCTGGTCCAGGGGCTCGACATCCATCCAGTTATGCAGAACCTTGCTGGAAGGCCTGGCATTGTGCCAGGACTCTGTCCCATGGGCTGGGTTCTAGCCCATTCCAATCTCTGTTACCTTGCCTCGATGGAAGAAAATGTCAAGCATTTCGCTGGCTCTCCTCAACCAGCAGCTGGACTGATTTCACATGACAGGGAGGATTTTTGAGGGGAGGGGAGCTCTCCCACCTCTACATCAACATAGACAAATGCAAGCCTCTGTAGATTGGAGGCTAACAGTTAATTTCAGCTGGGCCAGGGAATGGTCTCCTCAGGCATGGAAGCTCCACTTTGGCATCAGAGAGCTTAGGGCTATCTGGCTGGTTTTCAGGTTGCTAGAGATCTCCTCCCACAGCCACATCCTGATCAGATGCGATATGTCGCTGCAGAACTCAGAGCATTTCCCTCCAGAGGGAATCCAACGCACTCTTCTGCTGCACAGAGGAAAATCCTAGGTCTGTCAAAGGTCAACACGTATGTAGCCCTCTAAATCATGAATTGAAAGTGTCTCTTCGGAGGCAGTGTCCCACCACTGAAAGATTTTCGATCAATTAGCTGCCTGCTCCCGGCCTTCCCTCTGTTAGCCTCTGTGTTTGACTGCAACTCCCTAGTCTCCAGGCATTTCAGCAGACACCTGGCCCCCAAGGCCTGGGTGCAGGATGCTTTCTCCATATTGCAGGTGGGATCTGAAGAAAGTGGAAAAAGAGCTCAGTGCCTTCTGATGATCAAAACCCTAGGTTGGCCTAGAGGGACCTGGTTTGTGGACCCCCTTTAGCTATTCCTTTGGGAAGGAAAGGATCTCATCCTTCATTCTCACCCCGTGCCCCTCAAACTCAGGCTCTAACCTGCTCTCTGAAGTGGCCAGGCCCTTATTCATATCTGTTTTTGCTGATTGAAAGGCCTGAAAATGGGAAGAACATTTGCCTTTCCTGCTTGATCATTTACCTCTCCTACTCACTTTCAGACCTCCCATGTCAAGAAACTTCAAGGACACTTGACAAGGTCAGTGGCTATGTCATGGGTGTAGAATAGGGAGACCTGACTCTGTTGGCTGCCACCTGGCATTCTGTTCAGAGAATCAGGACACTACTGGATGGATTTGATTGCATCAGCTAATAGACTCATAGACTTTAAGGTCAGAAGAGACTGTTATGATCATCTAGTCTGACCTGCAGAATCTCACCCACGCACTCCTGTAACAAACCCCTAACCTATGTCTGAGCTGTTGAAGTCCTCAAATCGTGGTTTAAAAACCTCAAGGTGCAGAGGATCCTCCAGCAAGTGACCCGTGCCCCACGCTGCAGAGGAAGGCAAAAAACCTCCAGGGCCTCTGCCAATCTTCCTTCCCAACCCCAAATATGGCGATCAGCTAAACCCTGAGCATGTGGGCAAGACTCACCAGACAGCACCCAGGAAAGAATTCTCTGTAGTAACTCAGATCCCATCCCATCTAACATCCCATCACAGACCATTGGGCTAATGTGGCTTCAAGTTGGATTTCATCAGCTTGTCTATTGTTCATCTTTCCCTCCTTGAGTATGGTCACTGCCAGTCAGATCCATTTGTCCAAACTGATATCAGTTACACCATGACAAAAGGAACTGCTCATACTTGGCTAATTGTTTCCTGTAATATGCAGGCTTCGTATGGACCTAGCTAGTAAGCTAGTGTAGTCTAGCCATATATTTTCTCTAGCTCTGAAGGCTGTTAACTGGGGACTCTTGCCTGCAAGTTGTGAGGAGGAGCCAGACGTGAAAAACCTGATCTGGATTTGGTACCACTGGGCTGACTGACAGATGACTCATCCATTTGTCTGTCCTGGGGTTACATCTTGGAAAACATCAAAGCAAGAGAAATTTATTTTTCATATCTTGAAATGAGTAAATCCTAAATCATAATAGAAATGGAGATTCTCAACATGCCCTGTGGCCTTTTTGAGGCTTTTATAAGTCAAGCCAGCTTGTTGTAACTGAATTCTGCTTTTATGAATCACAGTTCAAGTACGTTGTTGCACTTGCTTGACAGTCAGTTCAATAACATTTGATTTCCTGCTGTATTTTTTCTAGCAACATGTCTGAAAGGGAAACAATTCCCTCTCATTGACAACTATGTAGATGTATGACCGTTAAACGTATTGCTTTCTGTTGCATACACTGTTGAGAAGTTTGCAATAATGTGAGTCTGACCTTCCAAGAGGCAGTAGGTGAATTTTTGAAAGACCATGGTTGTGCTCGTACAGCCTTCCATTTTAAACGTGAAGCTCCACATTAGTGCATTAGGTAGCAGGATAGGAGAATGCAAAGGGGGAAAGGAGTTTATAGAACATGAGTATTTTATGAATGTGTTTTTTGTGTATCCGGGTAAACCCAAAACAATTTCCTCAACCTCCTTCTGGCTATTGGAGGGTGTAGGCATGCTGGACTCACCCCTGCAGCACCTCCTGCTGGTCGTCTCGGGAATTAGCTCTTCCAGCCTCTGAAGCACCCTCTGCAGGCCGGTGTCCCGCTGCCGCTGGCCCCCGTGTCCCTCCCAGGACTCGATACCCCTTTACCCTGGGGCTGCCCCCTGGCAATAACCCCACCAGTCTCTGTGGGTCTCCCCTCTCTGGGAAACCCCCAACCCTCTATCCCCTCAGCCTATGGACCACTGCCAGTCACCATCTAGTCCCCTTTCACTGGGTCCGACTGCAGTCTGTATAAGCCAGTCATCATAGGCAAGGGAGGTTTGGACTTGCTGCCTTTCCCTGCAACCCAATACCTCTATGGGCCTTGGACCAGGCCCTGCAGCCTGGGGAGTTGCCAGCCTGGAGCTCCCCTGCTCCTCTGGCCTTCCCCAGCCCTGCTTCACTCCAGTACCCTTTCTGCAGGCAGCCAAGTCCATCTCTCTTCTCAGCTAGAGGGAGACTCTTGGGCCTCTGCCTCACAGCTTTTTTATACAGGCCAGCTGTGGCCTGATTGGGACGTGGCCCAGCTGTGGCCACTTCCGCAATCAGCCCAGCTTTTCCCCTGCCACAGCCCTCTCCCAGGGCTGTTTTATGCCCTTCAGGACAGGAGCGGAGTAACCACTCTGCTATACAGGGGAGGAGGAGCACTTTTTCTGCCTCCCAAACCTGCTTAAGAGCTCCCTGGCTGCTAGGAATTGGGATGGTGGCATCTCCATTATTTTGACATTCCCTCAGGTATCTGGCTGCAGTGATAGAGCTGTGCATCTCCACTACTCAACTGCAGCTCTGGTTTCTAGCAGCTGGAAGGGGAATGTTTCCCTTGCACTCTCCCTTCTCCAGCCCCTGCTCTCTTAGATTTTTCTCACCAATGAATAGTATCAGTGACAGCCTTTTGTGCTGCTCTGAGCTTTCCCCAGCAGCTGAAAAATGTAATTTACCCAACTGTGCTAAGTTTCTGTGCTGTCCTCAGGGTTCTGAACAGCAACAGTAAGAAGTGATAAGACTGGTCAATTTTCTCTTTGCTGCAGCTTGGGAAAGCTCTGAGCAGAAGCAGAGGCGCTGAAGCTATCCGTGGACTTAGGAAGACAACACTGCATGAGGTTACGTTCAGTTCCTATTACGTATTCACAGTCATAAGAGCTAGTGGCTTAGATTGTTTTTTGCTTTTATTTAATGAAGGTCTAATTTCTGCTGAAGTTGCTGGCACTCACCTGAAAACACTTCCTGAAACAATGATGGCTGACCTTGTAGGAACATTTTAAAAGGGGCAGTTGCAGACTGGTGGTGAAAACCTGAAATCAAATGTGGAGATACTTCCCTAAGCTGGAAAATTGACAGCACCGAAGGCCTAGGAGACTCCTCAGAATTATAAAATCCCAAGAGACCAAAGTCAGGCGGCAGTGGAGGGAATATAAAGGGTGGGAAGAGAACACTTCTTGGGACAGCCCAAATAGTTGCTAAAATGCAGTTTAGGTTGAGAAACCGTGAGGCTAGTCCCCATGGTCAGGCTGAAGGAAGCCCAGTGAGGTTCCTGAAATTAGAGTCTTTTTGTTTTATCCAGAACATTTGCTTTTTCCTTCTTTGTGGAAAATTAGAACTTCTGTAAGCTTGGGAACAATGGACTTGATCTGCAGGATTCTCCTCTTTAACTTCAAAGATGTATTTGTCTATCAAACAAGCTTTGCGCAGAAATCTAATTCTAATGGATGCTTCCTTATGCGAAGTCTCTCCTGCAAAGAGTCATTCCTCTGCATGTCAATCCTCCCTACACCAACCTTCACATTTGCTTTCGAGCTAGAAAATAAGGTACTCTGATGGGTCCTACAATTGAGTCCAACTTGCCTTTGAATGCTTATTCACAATACTCAGATCATAAGTTCACTGCTCTGAAATAGCTGAATGTAACTGCGTTGGCAAGGCTTGTACAATATAAAGAGATCAGAGCTATATGACACATGTAAAAGTTAATCCCCCATGCATCTAGTGGAAAGAAAACATTACTTGGTGAAGTTATCCATAAATATCCTCTCATCCATTAGCTCAAAAGCTGCAGCCCATATAAGGCCATCTGTTGGCCATCTCGTGTTTCAAGAAAATCTACCTGTTTTGCTGCTCCTAGCTGATCTGGTCCCCAGCTTCTCATCAAAGCAGTTCGGTTCCGATGATCATTATCCTCGGTTCTCCAAAGCCAATTCCCCCAGGAAGAGAAAATCCTAGAGTAGAAAGAAGCCAACAGCTCAAGAAATAAAGTTGTAAAACCCACTCAGCTGTAAAATTAACATATGACACGTGTTTTGTGCCAGATCATCTGCTCATCACAATGAAACATTTGAACAGCGGGAGCATGCTAGGATGGGGTTGGGCAGGGGACAACCTAAGCCAAACACTGTTAGCAAAAATGTGAGAATCATCCTTTTCATTGCTTTCTTTTGTTTGAACTAGCTGCTGCTCTATCTCACTGTTCCTGGTGCATGCATTTTACTCTGTCATACTTTCCGCTGATTAAAGAACGAGATTATCTGTTATCGATTGTATGTTGGTGTCACCTTGCACAACAGCATGGAAGTTCATTTGCTCAGGAACTTTGCTAGATTTCTGTTACTTTACTGAATCCATCTACAGATGTTTGTCCTTTTAGATCCCCCTTTCTTTCGGTTACTAAGCATTCTGCAGCAGCTAGATTTAGATGATATTCCCCTCATTTGGCACCCAGGCCAATTGCTGTAATTGTTTTTGTTTCATTGAATCATCCATTTAGAAGGGACCACAAGGGTCATCTAGTCCAGTGGTTCTCAACTTTCCCAGACTACCATACCCCTTTCAGGAGTCTGATTTGTCTTGTGTACCCCCAAGTTTCACCTCACTTGAAAACTACTTGCTTAAAAAATCAGACATAAAAATACAGAAGTGCCAGAGCACACTAATACTGAAAAATTGCCGTCTTTCTCATTTTTACAATATAATTATAAAATGAATCCATTAGGATATAAATATCATACTTACATTTCAGTGTGATACTTGAGCCTGTTTTTCACTTGTGAGCGCTGAAGTGACAGCAACAATTAAGTTTTTTTCCACATTGATTTTGTTCCTACTCTGTCTCGATGGCAGTTATAGCAGAAGACGAGACTTCACAAAGGTATGTTGACCCAATGGGTAACAGAACATCCAAAGCGTGGCTCCCAAGGCCAGGGTACTCTTTCTGTACTAAACACCAGAACTGGGTTAGTGTGGAGTAGTGGTTCTCAACATGCAGGCTGCTTCCGGCCCAATCAGCACAGAGCTGCGACCCATCTGACATCCTCAGGGCCGTACAGGTAGTATTGGATGTGGCCCACAATGGTAAACAGGTTGAGAACCGCTGGTGTGGAGGCATTAAAACTTCATTTGCAGACTATGGTCTAAAGATAGCTCAAGAAGATGTTCTTGAGGTTACTGCCGCTAACATCTGACGAAATGAATGGGTTTCTTACCCAGTCGAGTTGAGCTGAGTTGCGTTGAACGTTGGGGAAATATGATTTGAACTCACATGTCAAGTTAATAATCTTCTATTATTTCTTGAATTTTGCTCTGCTCAATTTCCCCTGTGCAGGCATCAGTGACGTATGCATGAAGCAGTGAAAAACAGATCAGGTCTTTGTCTCCACATTTGGACTTCCAGAATTCAGTCTTCTCGATAAAAGCATTCACTTTGTCATAGAGATTGAGTGTCAGTGTCATGACCTTGCATGGACAAATTTAGATCATTCAGCTTGCTAAATATATCTGTGAGGTAGGCAAGTTGAGCTAACCACACAGTATGGTCAAAGACAAGCAAGAGGGGATGAATGATCAGAAAGAAACATGTGAACCTCTGTGCGTAATTCAGTCTGTCTAGTCCTTTCGCTCTTGAAAGCCAGCTAACCTCTGTGTGAAGCAACAGTTGGTGATCTCATCTCTTCTCTTCTGACCTCATCTCTTCACAAAGAATGCAAGACTGGTGAGCATTGAGTGGCCTGGACTTGAGAAAGTTGACTGTTTTGACATATTCGTTTAAAACTTCATGCAGCTCAGAACTCATCTTTTTTTTTGAAGCAAATGCCTCCCTGTGTATGATACAGTGCACCCACTGCAAGGCAGGACTTTCTTTCCTGATCCTAGCTACCCGTCAGTGCAGAGGAATTTGCATAAATTCTAACTCCTATCATGATCATAAGAAAAAAGTCTATTTGGTTGTGTTTGCCTTTATACTTTTGGAAAATAGTCCATGCTCATTGATATCAGTGATCTCAGGGTACTGAACGTAAGCAATCAGCTGAGCTCCTCCACTAATATTCGTTAGGGTGAGCAGATGTCCTGATTTTATAGGGACTGTCCCGATCTTGGGGTCTTTTTCTTATATAGGCTCCTATTACGCCCCACCCCCATCCCGATTTTTCACACTTGCTGTCTGGTCACCCTAATATTCATGGACTCATCAAGCTGAAGGGCAAATGTTTTTGCCATTTTAAGGTTCTCTCCAAGTTGAGAGACAATATCCTCAGCCATTTCTTTAATTCGACGACACACAGTGTCATTTGATCACCGTACTTTCTTAAGAGGATCAGAAGGTTGGTTTTTTTTTTTAAATCAAGCATAATTTTTCTGCAAGCGCTGCAGGGATAAGCAGAATTAGGCCTTCTGCAGTTGTGTACGGCTTCTTTGATTTTGCTACAAGAAGGGAGACCGCATATGAAGCTTCAAGTGCTTTTGTAGAAATAGTTGCAGCTGCTTTCATTTTAAACTGGCAAATCTGAAACTCAGAAAGTTTCCTTTGAAAAAAAATTCTATGGGCTTACCCACACGCACAGGGCATTTTGTCTTCAAATGTTGTTGCAAATGTGTCAGCTTCAGACTATTGTTTGATAGCGCAGTGGTTCTCAACTTGTGGCCTGTGGATGGGCTGCTTGTGGCCCAATCAGCACACATTCTCATATTCTCAAAGTGGTGCACTTTAGTAAAATATAAGAACCTGCTAACGTTAAACCCACCAAACTAGAGCAGCTGCCAGTCCTCTTCAATCATTTAGTGCTTAGGTTCATTTCTGGTTGGTGTGAGTCACATATGGGTTTGAACCCAATTACTGAGGTTTTTTTATTTAATATATTTGTAAGGCATCCCTTCTTTTCCACTGGCGGGGTCCCCGTCATCTCCCTCCACATCAGCAATCTCCTCAGTGGTGCCCCATGTGGGACTCTCTTTGGATCGTATCAGTGCTACACTTCATTTACATCGGAGGCTTTGTTATTGAATGCTGTTGGCTGAGTTTGCAACATTCCGAAGCTTGGCTGTCTGGAGTAGGAGAATATTTTATCATTTTAAAGAAATATTTAGTTTCTACTTAGAAATCAGTTGTTCTCATAAAGGCATTAGGTCAGGGGTTCTCAAACTGGGGGTCGGGACCCCTCAGAGGGTCGTGAAGTTATTCGGGGGGGGGGGGACGAGCTGTCAGCCTCCACCCCAAACCCCACTCTGCCTCCAACATTTATAATGATGTTAAATATATAAAAATGTTTTTAATTTATAAGGGGGAGGGCACACTCAGAGGCTTGCTGTGTGAAAGGGGTCACCAATACAAAAGTTTAGAGAACCACTGCGTTAGGTTTAGGAACAGCTGCAGTAGTATGGTGCAAATTGAAATGGATTTTGCTTGCCCTGTATTCTTAATGGTTTATTTGGGCTGGTGATACACAAAACATAAGAGTTGCCATAATTATGTCTCAGTAAAAGAAATATTTCTGTCCTTGGATGTACTGTTAGAATTTCCTGTCATCTTTTATCAAGTCAGCTTGGCAGGAAGTACTGGAAATGTTTTCTGGTGCATACTCTATTTCAATTTTTTTTCATGTTGGTAAATACAAATGTAGAAGTGTTGCATGGACATGATACTAGTGACGATTTATTGTGTTGACTCCAAATAGAAACACCATGTCAGATTCTCAGCTGGTGTAGATTACTTCTTTCCTGAAAAGGATTGCCAAGCATCCGGTTTTCAACCGGAATGCTCGGTCAAAAAGGGACCGTGGTAGCTCTAGTCAGCACCGCTCATTGGGCCGTTAAAAGTCTGGTCAGTGGGGATAAGGCAGTCTTCCTGCCTGCCCTGGCTCTGTGTAGCTCCTGGAAGCAGCTGGCATAAACCTAAGGCTCTGAGTTCAATCCTTGAGGGGGCCATTTAGGGATTTGGGGCAAAAATCTGTCTGGGGATTGGTCCTGCTTTGAGCAATGGGTTGGACTAGATGACGACCTGAGGTCCCTTCCAACCCTGATATTCTATGTCCAGCTCCTACATGCAGGGCTCCCATGGGGGCTCCACATGCTGTCTCCGCCCCAAGTGCCGTCTCCACAGTAAATAACCCTGTCCCTTCACCTATAAATGTTTGCTGTGAATTGGCTTAATGAGAATGCAAGTTCCACAGGACAGTGGATGAGGTTGTTTTGTGTTTAGATGGTACCTAGAACACTTTTAGGGAGTCATTGAACCAAAAATAACACTCCAGATTATCTTCTGGTTTGTGATTGCAAGTCTGAGTATAATGTCTGTTCCATTTGCAGCTGTCATTGGTTTGTTGAGTTATGTGACTTTGGGAGATGATATGGCAGGAACATGCCCCCTGCTCACCAAAATTAGGGTGCATTGTCATATGAAATTTAGCCTTTTCCTTATGTTGTTTTTCGTTGACCCTGTAATTTAAGCAAAATGGATCCAAAGATACTACATAATGGTTCGTTTTTAACAATTTCTCTGGTGATCATATGTAAAACCAAAGTAAAACCATAGGGTTTGATTCCATGTTGCTCTGCATCTTCTGTAGTTATTTACACCAGTGAACATGGGTGACGATGGTGCCATTCTGATTTAATGGTATATTAAATCCACTTTCAGTGCCGTAAATGTCTGCGTACTGTGCAGGGCAACTGAGATTCAGGCCCTCGGTGCTTTCACATGCCATCAAACTTGAAAAACACCTTTAATGTTTAAATTGTATGCTAGAAATACGCTGTACTGCAGGACGTTGCTAATCCTTTGATGTTATGATCCACATAAATATTGCAGGTCTTCCCACCTTTGCATGTTTGATATTAGAACGGTAGAAAGGTTTCATATTGTGTGCTAGGCACTAATAGACTTTTAAGAAGTCCTTGCCTTAAAAAGCTTCCAGTCCTTGACTTTTACAAGATATTTTACAGACCGTTTGTTAGTATATTGGTATAAATAAAACTAAACTGAAATTGCCAGAATAAAGAAACAAAGTATATTCTGTGATGCATTATACTTCAATTCTTTGTTCATTTACAGAAGAACCTTACTAATTTGCACTAATGACTAGGGGAGCTGTTAGTGACTAAATTTTGCAAATTAGTAGTAAAAGAAAGGATGGTGCATCACAAAAGTCCCTTTGTTAATCTGTCATTCTATCATTTTGGAAAAGTGGTTGGGAGAGACCTGTTTTTTTCCCCCAATGAAATTTATGGGGTATGCAGATGAGCAAAGTGCAAGTTAATGAGGGGTTTGCTACTTGCTAAAACACAAAATCCAATAATTCACAACAGGTGGCCCAGTTATGCATGAAAATTAGTGGGTTCTACTGTAATCATTTCATGCTGGAGATTGAGTTTCTTTGGTGCTGAGTCTGTGACAAGCCCTGAAATGGCTATTTCTAATGAGTTCATGTAACTCACTGGTGACTTGTGTTACAGGTGCCCTGTATGCCAATCCATAAAGTGTATGCTGTCACCCATTTCAGAGACTCGTCTCTTTAGTTCAAGCCATAGTGGCTCATCTTTTCATCTAGAGGGTCCCAGTTCAGTCCCTGCTGTATCATCCCAGATGGCGAATATAAGAACGGCCATACGGGGTCAGACCAATGGTCCATCTAGCCCAATATCCTGTCTCTAGAGCTTCAGAGGACTGAACAGAACTCAAGGGGAGCGTACAGAACTTGTGATGATCACGTCAATGTTAGGTCAGGATTCCAAGAAAACCTTTGAGCATGTGCTTGAGGTTCCCTGAATTGGGACCAGAGGGTCTGATTCAAAACCCATTGTGAAGTGATGGGAGCACTTCCATTTACTCCGGTGGGAGTTAAACCAAGCCCATAAAGCCCACTCCAGCTTCTACTGAAATCAGTGGCAAAATAAATGGTTACAGGGGTTGGGCCATAGTGCATCAGCTCCATGTCATAAATGAATCATGTTTTAATTAGAAAGTAAACCCATCGATCTCTCAGTTGCCTTCCATTGAGCCTGCTCGTGCTGAATACCTAAAGAGCAGTTATTCTGGGTGATTGGCAAATGCAAGAAGAGCTTAGAAAAAGTAAAAAAGAAATGGAGTTATGTGGAATACCTCAGGTAGGGTCTCTGTGATCTTCCTTTTTGGAACCAGCCTTGAACTCTGCCTTCAGGGCTGGGAGGAAGCATGATGGGATGTGAGCCAGTGTGGCACAATCGAACTTATAAATAGTTTTAGTTTCACTAGAATGCTTACCACAGCTCTGCAGTAACACACAACAGTTCCTGCCGGCATCTCCCTCCTTCCTGACTCAAGGGCAAACGCAGAGTAGAGTTGGTTTCTTGGCAAACAGAGTAGTTCTGACAAGTCACTGATACCACAGATACATGACCATTCCCCCATTTTCTCCTTCCCTCCCACCCCCATACCTTTATCACATCACAGGCCCTGGCCCTGTGTTGGAACTGTGCCCAGTATGAGACGAGAGGGTGGACCAGGGGGGTATCAGTTACAAATCATAAGTGCCCCAGCTTCTGATAGCCACATGTCCCTTTGTCATCCTGTGAAATGCCTGAGTCATGTTGGTACTTACAGAAAATAGCCCAAATTTTCAAATGTGGTTGTTGTTACCTACCTAAATCTATATTTAGGTGCTTAGAGAGGGTGCCTAATGTTTTTTCCACGGGCAGTGCCCATGGATTGCCAGTACATCAGTGGGAATTATGGGTGCTCAGCATCTCTGAATATCGGGTGACTTGGTGGAGCTTGAACAGGGATGTAGGTGTCTAGCTTCAGGCTTCTGAAAAATGTTCAAAATACGATAAATTACGATAAGAAAATGCAAATACTTCAAGTTCCTAAGGGGAAAAAAGACTATGAAGTAAGAGTTAAATATTGTTTACGCAACTGAAAATTCCTACTTCCCAAACATAATCTATTAATATATGAAAACTATGTGTTCAAAATGGCTTAGAAAAATAAGTGTAGCAGGATCCCAGCGGTGCCTCTAATGTATCGCCCCTCTCCACCTGGTTACCTCCTTTAATGCCAATCCGCTTACAGGTTTTGATGGACAGGTCTGGGTTCTTTTGGATCCCGCCACCCACTCAGCAGGGTGTATCTTCTTTCTTTTTTTTTCTGTGAAATTTGTCGGTGCCTCCACCGTCCTCGCTCCTTCCTGGTAGGGTCACCAGGGCAGCTTGGGCAGATAATTCTAACTACAGAGTAATCCCCACTTACTTGCCAGATCGTTGGAAACTTCCAAGAAATAACACAAACACATAAAAATATATTCAACACAACAATTATATTAAACAGGAGACAAATACAACATAACAGGGTGAAACACTATTTTTAGGGTCACCGGTGCCCGCACTGAAAATACCCGTAACTTGATGTAGCAAATGTAAAATTAGTGTCCCATTGGTACACGTACTTTGCTGGGTCCCTTGATGACCTATAACCACAAAAT
Source organism: Chelonoidis abingdonii (assembly GCF_003597395.2). NCBI lineage: Eukaryota > Metazoa > Chordata > Testudines > Testudinidae > Chelonoidis > Chelonoidis abingdonii. Next base: position 126,710,879 of record NC_133774.1, read on the forward strand.
CCTTCTCTGGAGTGGTTTAGCAGTGTGGCTGACTGGTTCAGTACAGCCCAAAGGACTCACAAGTGGGAGGAGGTGGTAAATCCCTCCACAGGTTTAATACGCAGCAGACTGGAAAATCCCCAGACCCTCACTCCCTGGCTTGAGGGGACAGTTCAGGGAGCAGGGGGTCCCCAAAACAAATTCCCTGACTGACTGACTAAAAGATGGTGCATTCACAAACTCCATGAATGATCCTCAGGTTCAGAGCTGACTCTGGACTCCTCGGTCATTGCAGAGGGGCTGATCTCTGCTGGCAGGGATCCTCTTTGGGCAGGAATCAGGCTGCGTCGGTCCCAGGATTTCCCGTCTCCACAAAGGGGTGCAGGGCTCAAGGTGCAGGTTACACAACTGTACTACACTCCAAACTGTCGTCTCCTAGCCCAGCGTCCAGACACACCCCCAGCAGGTAGCAGCCCTGGACTAGCAGCCAGAGCAGAACTGACCATGTGAGGACTGGGCTCTCCTAGGGAGCTGGAGACGAACTCAGCCTGGCTGGGGAAGGTTTCCGAGCAAAACTCTACAAACTGGGAGTCCTCGGTGGAGAAGGAAAAGCCCAGCGGAGGGATCTGCTTTCAGGTCCCTAGAGGCCAGTTCTCAGAGGGAACCTGCCTGCAGGCCTGGGACCCACCAGTTCCCCACACAGCCAGTCCTGCCTTTGCCCTGGCTGGCTCCAGACTGACTCAGAAATGGCTTCTCCCCTTTCCTGAACTCCCTGGGAGGGACATCTCACTCCTTAGTGGTTTGCCTTGGCTCCCCCTCCCTACCAAGGACAGCGCCTCTCCCTGAGCTGCTGGCAGACAGAGCCCCAGCAATCTAGGCCAGCTCCTTGGGGGTTACATAAGATATTTCTGTTACGCACTCTGCTGTGTCCCTCACTGTAGCTCCTGATCAATTTTAATGTTGAACAATAAGCATCTCTGTAAATAGTCTCAAATTGTCAGGACAGTGTGTCCTTTTCCCAAACAGTTTCTGAATGAGCTTTCCTTAAAATATGTGCTTCTGAGACTTTGTATTCAAAATAATGACTCCTGATTTGGTCCCATAGATAACAATCACCCATCACAAAACTCCTTCCAGAGATGCCCACTCCAGGAGTTGAGATGCTTCACTTTACCAGACTAAATGGTTTGATGCATTAGATATCCAGCTAGCACGTGCTATTTTAATGGAAACACAAAACCTCTTCCGTCCTTGTCTTCTTTTTAACTCCTGCTTTTTCGGTCATGGAGCTGGCACTGCATGGCCGGATTTATATTTCTCTCTGTGTGTAGGCTGTAGTTTAAAATTTAATTGGCATATGATTGTTCAAGATTTTTTCTTAATGGGTGTATGTTCATGGTTAGCACCATAGGGCTGGGGAACCTCTAGTCCCACAGTAAGACAAATAACAAGTAATGACTTACCAAAAAACAAAGTTCAAAAAAGGTGTTTTGAATTGCCATTGCACATTCCCGCTCATGGGATACTCCAATAGTGCAGATCTGGCCACACTGTTAGCACGTCCTTTGAGTGTGAACGTGCAGTTCATCTCAGAGGACTTTGATTACAAGTGATAAACCTTTATTTATTCAGGTTGTGAATCCAAGCACCCAGATTTGGGAAATATCGGCTATACGGCTTCTGTGCAACCTTAACTCTGCCCCTTTGTGCATATGTGTTATGATTGCGTCCTGTGGGTATTGCAGGACAGGACAGGACGGGAGTGGGATTTTAAAAAAAAGGCTTGTGCAGGGATCTACCCCCCAGGATGCAATCATGTAATTAGACCATCATAATGGATATGCACTTGGGTAGAATTAAGGCTGCATGGACAACGGTAAATCCAGCATATCCTAATTCTGTGAAGTCAAGCACTTGAACTGAAAGTTTTAAAGTTTTTGTATGTCATTTCCTAGGTTTCTTTAAAAAGAAAAAAGTTGAAAATGAATTCTAGTGCAAACAACTATAACAATTCTCACTTCTTGCAACATCAGCAGGGCTTGAACGCCTGCACCTTCAACAGTGTAGCACAGAGATCTGTCACTTGAGCTACCAAACTAACTGCATTAGGTGGCAGCAGGACAAAGCTGTGCTCCCAGAGAGAAAGGAGGATGCCCTGTTGGCACCATGTGCCAGGTCCAGAAGGTGTGTTTAAAAGGGGGAATGCACAGAGCAGCCTATGTCAGCGAGGTCCTTTCAGGCAGTTCTAGAGCAGCTTGTAGTGTTGCTGCTCTGCTGGGAGCCTGGACCCAACATTTTAGGATATCCACAGTCAGTTGTTTTGGTGGGCTGCCAAAATTTTCCTGAGGAACAGGACAGGAAAGGGAAGTGGTGACTTTTAGCAGTTCATGCCTTGGCTAAACGTGAGTGGAGTTTCGTGAGACAAAGAAAAGGCACCGTTGCTGTCAGAGAGCTTTTCTCCCTACTGAATTCCAAGGCCAGCTGCAAACAATAGATGAGGGAGAGCTTCACAAAAAACGGTTAAACACATTTTTTATTATGGAACCTATTGCGTGACCTAAGCTTAGTAACTGCTGCTAGGTCCCCATAGATTGCCTGATCATAGCTCTTGCTGTCTCTGGGTTCCTTACTTTGCTTCCCAGTAAAAGCAGTAATCCTCTTTCTGAAATTTTATCCTTGTTAACTTTTGTTCCTGAGACTGGCCATTTTTGCTTGTACTCCCCTGAGCCAGATAAGTAAACTGCAGGTTCTTATGTCTTACTCACCTTTGACCATTATGAAAATATGCTAAGATGGAACTTTGTCCTTGCCTAAGATTTCTGTTGTTGGAGTTATTCCTTAACAACATCTCTGTGCATTTCCCCTGTGCTCCATGATATTCCTTGCCCAACTCTTTCGCCCAACTGCATACTCACTTTTTAGGTGAAAATGACTCCATTAAAAAGCTTTTCATAAGCTGTTTTCCCACCTTGTGTTGCCCATGAGCTGAGAAGAAGTCTGTCTTGGTGTAGATTGTCTAGATGAATTGAGAGAGGCAAATATTAGAAGATCTCAAGGCTTATCCTACCAGAGCTAGGGCATTTTTTCTGGTTTCCCTCAGTAAAGAATTCCTCTCCGAAATCTGTAGAAAAACTGCGTGGGGCTCAGTAGATCATGTGTTCAGCTTTGGTGTGTAGATTGGAAATGGTGTGTCTGATTTGGGATGTTGGTTTCACAGTTTGTCTTCTGTGAATGGCTACTACCTCTCTGTCCAGGAGTGTCTTGCGGCTAACCAGTCTTCGGGTGGTGACCTGTGATGCAATGTTCTGCCCTTGCTCAAGCAAGCTGAGGAACTGAATGAGAACACAGACCAACATCTTGCCAGTCAGATAGACAGTTTTGGTGGCAATTGGCATAAGTGAATTGAATAGACTATTTTAATGGATTTTTATCAGTTGTGGGGTCTTATCCCACACTAGACCCTGTGTGGTGAGAGGCACAACTCCAAAAGCAGGGGTCTGTGAAGGCATTCCGTCTAGAGAACTCCACTTACGGATATTGTGAGTAACCGAGTTCTGCTGTTAACTTCTCTCAGAGTTATCAATGCTCTGAAATGTCTGTACCTGTGTGGTTTGTTAAGTTTTGGAACCTTGCGTTAGTACGTTCATCCTCATGATCCAGCTGGCACTGTCTGCTTCTGAATACAGTGAGTTGTGTTTATCATTAATGGGCTGACGCGTTAATTCCTAAGTAATCCCAGCTAGTGACACTATATAGATAATGAATGGCAGGGAGTTTATTTCTTATTTAATGGTATCCCTCTTAGTAGATCATGATTAATTTTAATGTTCAGCAATAAGCATTCTATAAAGAGTCTCACATTGTCAGGACAGCATGTCCTTTTTCCTGAACAGTTGCTCAATGAACTTTCCTTAAAATTTGTACTTCTGAAATTTTGTATTAAAATACTGGCTCCTGATTTGGTCCCATACCAACAGTCCCCCATCACAAAACTCCTGCCAGAGATTCCTACTCCAGGAGTTGAGATGCGTACCGTTGCTTCAACTAAGCACTTCACCCATGCAGTTGTAATGTTTTTTTTCCTGAGCATTAAAAGCAAGATAGTGAAACAATTTTCCAACCCTTCGTAGGTTTCAGTAATACATTTATTAATTTTAGCAAAATTTACATGGAAGTGTTACTAATGACTTGTGCAATAAAAATTGCAATTCATTTTCAATACTCTAAGCAGCCTGTGCTTTGCTGTCTCTTTCTCCACTGCTTCAGTAGGTTTGATGCCATGTTTATCCACCATATATTCCTCCTCCCCGTCATGAATTGTAGGGAGAAGAATTCCTCCGTACACAGCCCACCCATTTGGGCCGTGTCCTAGGGCTGGTTCTGGCTGTAAGCAGCTCCCTGCAGTTAAAGCTGCTTGGGGTAGCAGGCCCCTAGCATGGTGCTGGTGGGGGACATGCCTCCTTTGACTGCTGGGAAGGGGAGAATGAGCAATACAGGGGTGGGATGAACTCTGTTCTCAAACCCTGAGACACCAGTAATAATACAGTTTAGAAAGTGGTTCTTGAATGTATTTGATCTGCTCTGGAAAAAAAAAGGTGTCACGGCTTTGAAACATGCATGTTTTATTTCCACAGTTTGCAACTTTATGTCTCATGAAAAGTGCCTCAAGCATGTGAAGGTACCATGCTCGTGTATTGCGTCAAGTCTCGTCAGGGTGAGTCTGCATGTGTTACGATATACTTTACCTAGCCAGTGGCTCAAGTTTATTTGCTATATCTTTCTCATTAGTAAATTAATTAAAAAAATAGATTGGCTCATTAATTTAATCATTTTAATATAACCTAATATGTTGTTCATTGGTTCAAACTCTTACATCTTTTCCATGATGAAAGTTTTAAATCTAAGCCCTTCTGAACCTGCCTGGAACAGGTGGTTATGCACAAACTGCCTTGAAAAATGCTGTGTTGTGTTCCTTAAAGATTACTAAAGTGGTCTAATGGTGTGTCATTGCCTGGAAGATATGTCATACCTGAATGTGGTAAGTGCTTCAGATGAGGTGCAGAGGTACGGTACACTCTTATACATGGTTTTCTGAGCAAGGGTTTTGGACATTACCTCATATTTTACAGCAATAACACTTCAGTAAGAGGGTGATAAGCCTTTGCTGTTGAATGAAAGAGCTGTTTTTGACTTCTGTAGGGCTTGGTCTACACTACGCGTTTCAACCGATTTTAGCAGCGTTAAACCGATTTAATGCTGTACCCGTCCACACAACGAGGCCCTTTATATCGATATAAAGGGCTCTTTAAATCAATTTCTGT
>NC_133774.1:126719781-126803433 GCF_003597395.2 Chelonoidis abingdonii
GCCCCCACCCCTTATCCAACCCCCTCAGCCCTGGGCCCCTTACCATGAGGCTCCACACAGCCCCTCCCCTCTGGTTGAGTGGGGAGCGTGTCTGCCTCCCCGCGGAGCCAAACGCTGCCCCGCGGGAGCGAGCAGCCCCAACCCCCAGAGCGCTGCGCGCGGCGGCAGGGCTCCAGGGGAGGGGAGAAGGCGGGGGAGGGACAGACAGCTTGCTGCACTCAGCCCTGGAGCGCAGACCCCCGCGGCTTGCCTTGCTGGGAGAGTGGGGCCATTTCCCCACCCCGTGCGCACGGTTATGCTTCTGCTCCCTGCCCCCGCGGGGGAAGTGGAGGCAGAGGAGAGCGCGCCAGGCTGGGCAGGATTTTTAGTGGCATGCTGGAGTCCTGGCAGGCTCCAGTGTGCCATTAAAAATTGGCTCGCGTGCCGTCGGTTGCCGACCCCTGGGCTATGATTTGTTCATTTAAATTTGGCGTGTGATTTTAAAATATCAGTTCTTCTTAATTGTGTGATGAAAACCATGAGTCTGAATGTATTAATGTTATAATCTGATATTACAATATTGTAGTCTAGTTGTTTTTATTTATGTCTGGATGCAGGTTGTTTTCCCCACTTTTCTCTGATATTTTATCTGATGTTTTTTCTTAAACAATCAAAATACAAACAATAGCATATTTTATTTAACTTTAGATCATCCTTTCCTACACCTACAGTTATGCAGCATGCCTTGTAACAATTGGCAGCTTTCCACACTCAGAATTGTCGACCTGTCAGTGTTGCTGTACAGAGTTGTAAAGGGCTGAAGAGCTTTCATGTAGAAAGGTGCTATATAAAATTTAAGATAGTCCAGAAGTAAACAGAACAGTTTCTTCACAAAATGCACAGTCAACGTGTGGATCTCTTTGCCAGAGGATGTTGTGAAGGCCAAGACTATAAGAGGGTTCAAAAAAGAACTAGATAAGTTCATAGAGGATAGGTCTATCGAAGGCTATTAGGCAGGATGGGCAGGGATGGTATCCCTAGCCTCTGTTTGCCAGAAGCTGGGAATGAGTGACAGGGAATGGATCATTTGATGATTGCCTGTTCTGTTCATTCCCTTTGGGACACGTGACATTGGCCACTGTTGGAAGATGGGATACGGGGCTAGATGGACCTTTGGTCTGACCCAGTCTGGTCATTCTTATGTTCTTGTTTTCTTGATCTGATTATCTGAGTTCTGTTAACCCTGGACCACTGAGCAAGTGAAGGCTGCCTTGTGAGAGATTTTGTTTTTTGTGTAGTGTACATGAAGTAAATATTGAACTTGGTTCTTAATTAAAAAATATAACAAAGCAAAACTACTAATGATGGTTTATAATATATGTGGAAAATTTATTTTTGCATCCATCACCAACCCAGATTATTTACATGTGGTTCTTTATGGAAAGCTCTGATGTATGAAGTGGTGTTAAGAGGGTATTTTTCCTGTCATTTTCTCCTCGTGTATTAATATTAAGCTTATGACATAAATTACATTTTTAATCTCTTGGATTTTATCTGGAACAGACAACAGCCTTTAAAGTCCATCTGTGACAATGTTTCATTTGATGTTAAATCAAACTGTCAGAGAACCATTTTTCAGTGATTGTCTCATGGAAATTTTCATATCTAAACAGAGCTTGCTTTCCAGGATCAAGTAAAGGCTCATACAGTCTCAAACATGTCATGACTGCAGCTAGTCTCAGATAAGATCTGGACTAGGAGATTCGCAAGGATGTCTTACTAAGTTGTTTTTTGCTTAGACTTAGTGTTTCAAACTGGAATCAGGCCATGGTATTTCAAAACCTGTTTTTGTAGACAGTCCAGCTTGCCAAGTGTCCATTTCTACTGTTCATGAGGTGTTTCTGTGTGTGTTCTGTGTGTTGTGAGGCTGTTAGATACCTCTTCTGTTTCATTTAAAAAAAATACTCTTTGTACTGTCTGAGGTGTTTAAAAAAGAAACTGTATTGTGCTTAGTGATAAACATTGCACATCCTCACTGCGTGTTTCATCCAAGTTATGTAGGTGACGTTACGTGTTGTGAAAGTGTTCTCCGGGCTTTGCCTGGACATAGAAATATTTGCATTTTTCTTTTGTTTTGATTTAACAGATTGTGGCCATATAGAGAAGTTTTTTAGTTTTTACGAGTTTTCTATGATAAATGCTTGCTTTTAGAGAAGTTAGGTATTTGTAGTACTTGTTCTCTGAACGTAGTTGCGTTTAATGCAATTGTTACCCAATATTTATATTTCTGTATGTGGACTGGAATCTGTCATAGTCCAACAATATTGTATTAATTTTGTGCAAACTAGGATATCTATACAAAAGCGTGCCGAGATACTGATTTAGAACTGCACGCCTGTATTACGGCGTTTACAAGTTTTCTGTATAGTAATTCATTTAGAACTTATTAGTTATTGGTTACTTGCATGTGTGATATTGATATTTAACTTTTTTCTTGCTGATTCAGATACTGGGAAATCAAGATTATAGTTCCCATAAAATGTTGCCCAAACACCAGAATTTGCTGTTGACTGTCTTGCGGAAGAGATGTCACTACTGTTGCTTCAGAGTACTAGTGTCTTGGGTGAATGTTTAACAAATGAAACTGGTGAATGTAGCATCTTCTCCCATGCCCATGAATTGTGATTGACTGAGCACCATTTGCTCCCAGTAGGTAGAAATCTAACTTTCCTTCCAGAGACCATATCCCTTTGAGCCCTGGGAAAGCTTACATTGTTTAAATTTCTTTTTCACAAATGACAGATTTATTGCCCTGATTACAGGTTGAGGTGTCAGAGTGGAGGCAAGAGGGAAGTGTCAGTGCAGCTTTCCAGGGATCTGTGACTTCATAAGCAGGTGGTTGAGTTTGTCTGTTGACCTGATTTTTTTTTTCCCCATTGGCTCCAGCTATGCACAATTGATTGGTTGCGTTTGTCAGTTGCTGTATTTCTCAAACTACTGGAAGAATCAAAAAGGGATGGGGAGGGGAATACAGAGTTAGGTTAATACCCATTTAAAACTACTGATAATCCATTCTGCATTAAACATTCCAGGGGTGATAGTAACAGTTGCATGCCTCTTTATCTAGTCTTCACCACTGTAGCATTTTACCTCGGTATTAGGAGCCTCAGAGGAGTGAGTTCCACCAAAGGGGTGAAAATCCAAATAGCATCGTCATCACTGTCCCCGTTTGCCTGAGATTTTAAGGACGTGCCTAAGAGTGCTCAATCACTTACTAAGATTTATCAAAATCAGGCATTTGATAACTTCCAGGACTTCAGATACAAATGTGTTATGTTCAAGTGGAGGGAAGAACGTCGAGACAGGGATAGCTTGGGGAACGAGGGATGGAAAGAGGGAGAGGAGCGTGGATAGTGGAGGTAATGTATGAGAGTGAGGGGTGGGAGGATGTTGGGGCAAACAGCCTATCAGAAGATAGAAAACTGTGTCCAGAATCCCAGTGGAGAATGCTGTCTCTTGACATCACCTGCCTTATCCTTCCCTTTTTAGGAGTTGTTGCTTGCTACTGGGATCTGCTTCTGCTGCCCAGAGTGCTGTGGCGCTGCTTGTGGTTCCTGGGGAGGTTCGGTGTCTGCTGGGGCCTGATGTCCCTGGGGGGAGGGTGAAGGGATATTTAAACATAACTCGGGATGATCTGAAGTCAAACAGAGCAGCTAGTTACCAATTGTGATGGTAGCCAGGATCATGGGCTCTGATGAGGTGTCATAGCAACTTAAAATGACCCCAGCTTTGCTTTGTAGCTCATCTGCTGAGCGGTGACATTTCCAGCATCATTGCACTGTCAGTGAGATGAGCAGTACCTGTTGAATCATCAGAATCATTCCTTGGAAGTGTCCCATCCAGTATTGACCCAGCCCAGCCCACCTGAGCTTTGAAGATTAGACTGGTTAGTATGGTGGCAGGTCACTAGAAGAATTTTGTTTGTTGTAAAAATCAGGCTGACACCAAACATTATTCCTGTGAGAGAGAGGGGTGATTTTAGAGATGGAAATGAGAGAACTCGGTTTTGTTTTTTTTAAGTGGTAAATTGTGTGTGTGTGTGTGTGTGTGTGTGTGTGTGTATTTGTTTTAAGAGGCTGGGAAATAGATGGACAGGTGAGCTCAATCTCTGTATGAATCACAGCTAGTGACACTGGGTATAAAACTCTCCTCTCCCTCTAATATAAACATATTTGGGTATGAGATGAGTGACTTCAGCACTCATGGATTTAAAAAAGGAAAGTTTATATATTCTCCTTGTGATAAATGAAGGTCGGGGGTGGGGGGGGGCATAGCTCCATTTTATGGACACCCAGCCAGCCAGTTAGCTATAAAATCCCTTTTGGTGGCTGTTCTCTGCTTGCTTTACCTGTAAAGGGTTAAGAAAGTCACCCAGGTAAAGAAGAGAAAAAGTGGGCAGCTGACAAGAGCTAATGGGAGGGCTAGAACTTTTTAAAATTGGTAAAGAAGCTTTCCCCAGAGCTGCTGAATTGCTGCCGAAGACCCGGAGTGGAAGAAGCTCTGGGGGCCCTGGGCTCGTGAGAGTTTTCAGGGGCCCCCAGAGCGAGTGAAGGATCCCACTCCAGGGACCCCGAAAAACTCTCGGGGGACCTGCGGGACCCGGGGCCTGGGGCAAATAGCCCCACTTGCCCGTCCCACCCTGGACGGCCCTGGCTTTCCCATTGTGTCTGTGGTTATTCTCTAGAGAGGGAGGACAGAGCAGGACAGGGCTGAAGCTATGCTGAAAGCAGCTTTAAAATCAGGTATGAAAAAACATCAGTTCATACCTCAGACCTTCTTATCTGAAACCTCAAATGTGTAAGTGGATCAGAAAAGTTTAGAAAGACGCAATTAGGGTATTTTCTTTTATTTCTGTATGGCTTGTGGACTCCTCTGTGCTAACCCTAGATGCTTTTGTTTGCTTGTCACCTTTAAGCTGAACCCCCAAGAAAGCTATTTTGGGTGCTTAATTTTTGGAATTGCTCTTTTAAAATCTAGCAAAAGCCTAAGTTCCAGATGTATTGTCTGTCTTTTAGTTTTTAATAACATTTTTCTTTTTTAAGAACAGGATTTGGATTTTTGGTGTCTTAAGAGGTTTGTGCATGTTGTTTGATTAGCTGGTAGCAAAAGCCAGTTTCCTTTGTTTTCTTTCTCAGCTCTTTGCCAGAGGGAGGGTGAAAGGGCTTGAGGGTACCCCACAGGGAGGAATTCCCAAGTGCGCCTTCCTGGGCCCAAGGGGGTTTTTGCATTTGAGTGATGGCAGCATTTACCAAGCCAAGGTCAGAGAAAAACTGTAACCTGGGAAGTTTAATACAAGCCTGGAGTGGCCAGTATTATTGTTTAGAATCCTTGCAGGCCCCTACCTTCTGCATTTGAAGTGCCAGTGTGGGGAACCAGCCTCAACACGCCCCCCACCTGCCCCTCTCCTTTTTTTTTTTAAATTTTGACTTCCACAAAAGCTGGACAGGTTTTCAGTTAGGAGATTTTTTATTTGTATCAATTTTAGCGATAAGTGTCGATAGAAGGTCTTGTGTTGTAGGTTGTAACAACAGTCAAAACTTCTGTTGTGGGCTTATGATTGTAAATTTAATTATCCTGTAACAAATAAAAAGTTAATTCTTAGTTGAAAGTTAAAATATCAACTTACTAATATTACTACTTAATTATTAATTTATTACAAATTGTAATGAAAAGTTATTTAATTTTAGTCAATCATTTGAAGATTAGCAAACATGTAGGTTAAAATATCAACACCAAACTTTTTTATTTTTTTAAATACTATTTTCTTGGCATAAACTTGTACATGTAACAATCATATTCAAGATGCATCTGTCTGAGGACTTCATCTAGTGCCAGTTGTTGTACTGCATAAGTGCTTCACTGGTTCTGGAAGGTGAGGTCCCCCCTAGTAGACTTCATGAGATTTCTGCTCTTCTCCTTTTCCTGTGTATGTACAAGTTTTTGACTCTGTTCTTTCCACTCCTCTCCTTTTTGTTTCTTTGGCTGTAGTGTGAAAGTTTTGTTCAAGCCAAGGGGGTCTGCAGCATGTCCTCGAAGTGGCCAGGTTCCAGACTAATCCAGTCTTATCTGGAAGGTCATTTGACAGATGTGCCCCCTTGACTGGGAAGGAGCTGCCTGCAGATCTCTTGTGGTTCATGCTGAGTTTTGTGAGCTGCATTGTTCCCGCAGGACAATTGTCTGGAGCCTCACAAAAGGGTGGGAGACTTGATGTGACGAGTTGTTGAGCTACCAACAAAGCTAGGCACAGTGTCCTTTTTTTTTTCTTACATTATAAGCACAGGAAACTTAAACCAATACAATTTTTTGACTGTTCCAAATGTTTTCACTGCTCCAAATTCTTCATCCTCTCCTCCAAGCCCCTATGTCCTACCTCCCTAGGCAGGAGAACACTCCATCTAAACTCTTGTAAATTTGATGTAAGCTGTAGCCTGTCATGAGAATCACATACTAGCTCTTTCCCATTCAGAAATAGGACTGGTTTCAGAGTGGTAGCTGTGTTAGTCTGTATCAGCAAAAAGAATGAGGAGTCCTTGTGGCTGCTAGAGACTAACAAATTTATTTGGGCATAAGCATCTGATGAAGTGGGTTTTAGCCCACAAAAGCTTATACCCAAATAAATGTGTTAGTCTCTAAGGTGCCACAAGTACTCCTAGAAATAAGATAGATACTCCCTGGACGGTTGTCATTTCATTTTCTATTTTTATTTTTGGTTTTTCTTCCCTTATAGGATCCATAAAGCATTGATTTCCATAGTGGTAATAAAGGCGAGTTCTCAGTTATCAGATTTACTTTTGATGTTGCAAAAAGGAACAGTCTCCAGCAGGTCTTGATGATCACAGAAAACTCTATTGAATGAGTCATTCTTCCAAGTCGAAGCATGACTCTCATAAAAACATTTTCTGCTGTAGAAGAACCATAGGATCTAAGGGGACCCATGTATGCAGACTGCAAGAAATTGACCATAAGCTTTCCAGTTGCAAGGCTGCCCTTGAGAACCACCACCAACAGTAGGTCTAATCTGCTGTTTGTATGACATATTTCAGACAAATTGGGTCAATTGTAGGAATACATTTGCTTCTGATACAGTGAAGTAATGTACGGATTTATACTGTTTCCCTTGCATCAGCCACAATAGAAATTTTGAGTATTGGCTATATTAGCTAATTTGAACCGTATTCATCCGTTTCCTGTCCTGTGATATGTTCCCACCCCTTTGTAATGTTAATTCTTGTTTGATTACAACATTTATATGAGAGAGACTTTGGACTTTTTACCAGAAATTGCTTTTAACTTGCATTCTTCTTGTCCCAAGAAAAGTGGGGAAATTAACATGGTTACTCAGCATGGAGACTACTCGTATTCTTTAGACCAATTTATAAAAAATAAATAATTAGCAGTTACAGAAGGTGCACGTTCTCCTAACCAGAATGGAAGCAGGAAGGCAAGCTAAAACCCGATATAGCTAAAATACAAGATTAGAGGTTCAAACTAAACATACTTTTCAAAAAATAAAAATCCAGACCAAGTGAAGAAAACAGTGGTGATTGGTAAGATGGAAACTAGGAAAGCAAAGAAAATTTGGAGAGAAAACTGACAAATAGAAAAAAAAATCAAAACTCAGGGAATTTTTGAGGTATATTAAAAGCAAGAAGGCGTCAACCACTGAGTCAATGGAGCAATCAAGGCAGAATGTTGTAGAGAAGCTAAATGATTTCTGTGGAAGAGTCTCCCACATATAGGATGTGGACTTGACGTCTACTCCAAACTTTTACTCTTTCCAGATGATGCACTAACAGAGACTGAAGTGTCAAAATAACAAATACTGGAATAAAATGATAAATTGAATAGCAGAGACAAGGTGGCAGAGGTAATATCTTTTATTGGACCAACTTCTGTGGGTAAAAGAGAGAAGCTTTCATACTACACAGAGCTCTTGTTATGGTAGTCACAAGGACTAGACTGCTTCATCCAAGAGTTCTGAAGAAACTTAGGGTGAGAGTGTTCTGATTTTCAAAGCAGTCCTGGGCATTGAGACATGTCTTCCATTCCTGTGGCTAGCCTGTTTAAAAATATAAGCTATCACATATTAAAATCAGCTTCTACACTGGAGGATAGCAAACATACCTACTTCTTTAAAAGGGCACTTGGGGTTATTCTGGGAATTAGACCAGTGAGTGTTACTTCAGTATCAGGTATATTGGTTGAAGTATTAATTAAAGACCATTCTAAAACACCTAGTTGAGCATGATGTGATTAAGGTCTTGTTAAGGTATTTTGTTCCCCAATAGTAAACTAGAATTTTATCGAGCATCTCAACAAAATAGTGGGATAAAGGAGAAGCAGTTGATGTGTCTTATTTGCCTGTTCAAAAGACCCTCAGCTCTTTCACAAGGGGCAATTACGGTAACTAATCCTGGGATGAAAAATAAAAGGCTATAACTAGGACTGTACCAAATTCATGGTCCATTTTGGTCAAGTTCACGGTCATAGGATTTTAAAAATAATAAATGTCATGATTTCAGCTATTGAAATCTGAAATTTCACTGTGCTGTAGGAGTCCTGACCCATCTCCGAAGGCAGCCGCGCAGAAGTAAGGGTGGCATGGTATGGTATTGCCACCTTTACTTCTGCACTGCTGCTGGCAGAGCACTGACTTCAGAGCTGGGCTCCTGGCCAGCAGTTGCCACTCTCCGGACACCCAGCCCTGAAGGCAACGCAGAAGTAAGGGTAACAATACTGCAACCCCCCTACAATAATGTTGCAACCCCTCTCCCCAACCCTCTTTTGGGTCAGGTCCCCCAGTTTGAGAAATAAATCTGTACAGTATAGGGTAAAAGTGCACACAAGACCAGATTTTCCGGTCCGTGATGCATTTTTCACAGACGTGAATTTGGTAGGGCCCTAGCTAAAACAAATTTGAAATTGTCCAAAATAGGAAATGGCATGGTGGGGGAAGAAGTTGGAAAAAGGAGGCTTCTGCCGGTTGTTGGTTGTTTCGGGTTTTGTTTTTGTTATGAGATCAAGCCCTTTAAAAGCCAGGAAAATTCTGAAGATTAAGATTATTTCAAGTAATGTTAATTCATCCACTTTGCATATATGTAATATTTCCTATTCCTTTTCCTCTGTTAAAAACATGTTGTATTGATGATGATCTTAAAGGCCTAAAGAGTTAAAGGTGTTCATGAACTCTTTCACTGTCCAACATTAAACAGCAATAAGTGGGTTCATAACGGATTTATTTGGACATAAGCTTTCGTGGGTGAAAAAACCTCACTTCTTCAGATGCATGAAGAAGTGAGGTTTTTTTACTCACGAAAGCTAATGACTAACAGATTTATTTGGGCATAAAGTGCCACCGGACACTCAGAAGTATTCATTCATATTGAAAGTTTATTGATTAAACACAAGAAAGAACTCAAAATTAAAACAAATATTTATATTGAAACTGTGGTTGAGTGTTTATGCAAAACAGACTTAGTTAGACCTTATCAAAGTCTCTCTCCTTTTAGTGTCAAACTATCAGTCTCTTATTTTCAGAACAACTTTTCTTTGTTGAAAAGGGAAAGGTTAATTTTACTCTGTCCTGATGTGAAGGGCATCTACTTATCCTGTTCTTAACAAGCAGGCAGACTAAAGGTGGAGGAGAGATGGGATAGAAAAGATGGGTGAAACATGGCTTTTGTTGATATTGTTGGAACACTGGATTACTAGTTAATTACGAATGGATGCTTTGGCTGGCTAATCGATCAAGACACCTGATGCTTTGACCCTGGTTAGTTATGATCTGGTCAGGACTGTCATCTGGTTGGATCCTTTCTCCTTAGACAAAGCTGGGTTGGATGACTGCAGTATAGTTGACTTAAGGATTCAATGAAAAGCCAGGAGTGAGATAGGCTAGGAAGAAAGAAAGAAATCGTGGGTGGAAGATAACACAAGAGAAGGGAATTCAGTACAGGATCTTGCATGTCTTTGTGGTGCTGGTAATTAGATTTCCCCACTGAGCGGGTGAGGACTGGGTGTCATGATGATGTGATGACTTTCAGCACTCACAGGAGAAAACCAAGTTCCTTAAACAAGAGCGAGGCCAGACAGCCTTCCCTTCAGGAAGAAAGTCCCTTGATATCACTCAAGAAAATTTCCGTACTTGTGGAATAGATATATATAGGAAGGCAGAATTCACTTTCTTCATGTGGCAGCTAACGGAAGTCTGTTTCAAAAGCAGATAGTGGTTTGAATTACGGCAACCATGTTAAGTCGGTTGTTCGAATCTTAGCTGAGAATTTCCAGACTTCTGCGCATACTTTGTTTTTTCATTGTTTAATAGTGTATCTTAGCAGCTCCCGACGGCACCAAACAGGCCCCGTTGTGTTAAGTGCTTTGCAAACAACTGGGAAGACAGTGTTTGATTTTTCCTGTCCTCAGTTTCACAACAGTGTAATGCCCTGAAGGGCTTACAATCTAATGTAATGTTAATTTTTTAAAAGCTAACATTCCAATAACACATTGTTCTCCCAGGGAGAATGCTTTCAAAGCCTTAAGTCTTTTGACTGGGCATATCTTTTTGTGAGTGTTTTGTAGACCAGAAACAATTATGCATGGCATTGTTGGAAGCTTATCTGTAGAGCAAAGGTTAAGAGAATTGGAAAATCCCTAGCAGAATTAGAAAAGGCTGCTATAGATAGCTGAAAACAGAGTGGTCACCCCCGTACCACAAATACCGGGTAATGTTTCTGTTTACACAATACTCTTGATTTCACTTTATGAACAGTAGTTTGCATCTCAGCCACCCGATAGGAAGAATTGTTAACATAATTTCGAAGTGCCATGATCGGTAAATCATATAAAAGGATAGTGTTTATAGTGGTGGCAACAAAAGGCCTTTGAAGATTACTGAAAGCAGAGCCATTTGATGACGGTAAAAGCAGTTTGTTTATACTGTACACTACATTTCTATATGGTCTAGTAAGTAATACAGCAAGACAATATCCAGTTACGCAACAAGACAGTATCCAAAGGGCAGTACTCAGATGTCTTCATGAGTTATTGGCTGGAAACAAAATGCTGAAATGAAGAATTAGGGAATACTCTGTTCATAAATAAAGTAGGTATTCAAGGACATTTCAGAGTATAAATTGAAATAAGCATGAACACTGACCTTTGTGTCAGTAGAGGTTTGGTCAGTACTGTATTGGCACTTAGACGTTTTTAATGGCATTTCATGGATAAAGTTTCTATATCGTTTTGTACAAATTGATTTTAGTGGCATCGGACTGGAAAAGGAGCTCAGTAATTGATGAGAACTAAGAAATTGCAACTCTTTTTGTGACCATGGAAGCCATCTCCCGTGCTTTTAATGCACAATATTAATATAGGTACTTAGTCTCATTTTAAAATGAGTACTATTTCAGGACTTGGACTACAAGCTCATCACCAGATCTTCCCTGGTAAGGGATTGTCCTGAAGACAGGACAAGAAGTGATGGGCTTAATCTACAACAAAGGGAGACTTACACTAGCTATTATACTTCCCAACTCTAAGGATAGTTAAGCTCTGAACAGGATTCCAAGGAAGGTTGTGGAATCACATCACTGGAGGATTTTAAGAACAGGTTGAACAAACACTCATCAGGGATGGTCTAGGTTTAGATGGTCCTTCCTCAGCAGAGGAGGCTGGACTAGATGACCTCCTGAGGTCCCTTCCAGCCCCACGTTTCTATGATTCTCCGTTGCTGCAGAACATTTAGCTTCCTTGAAATTGACATTTTCTGACAGACAAGTGTTCCGTCTGCTCATTTTTAACCAGCTCTAATGTAAATACAGTCTTGTGGTTGAGATGTTACACACACATATTAGGAAATTTGAAATTACAGTGTGTGCATGTATACTTATAGGAATCATTATAACTTGACCAAAGTGCCATTTTATGTCATAATAGACAATTTAAAAACTAGTGCATATGCACAGGGCTGTGAGTTATGGTTGCCGTGTGAATTATATTGACATTTATGCATCTATGGTCGTAACTTTAGTGTTAGGAAAACATGATTTTAATATACCTGGGAATATTGTTTTAAGTACAATGTTTTAGATGTATTCTTGCCTTTAGGGAGGGAATCCTTTTATCATCATCATCTTTCCCCCTTTCGTCCACCTGAATTAATTCAGATTAAGAGATCAACAATTCATGTTAGGAATCTGCTCAGCCAATAAAAAAAGAAAAAAGGTATTTTACTTTTAGTTTTTCATTTCCCCATCCCTTGTTTCATTTATATGTCAGTCTCTGTCCCATCATTCTGCACCCATCCAGTCACCTGGGATCTCTTTCCCCATCTTGCGACTGACAAACCTTTGTTTCACTTAATTTGTCATGAGCATTTCCGGAATAGAATTGCTTAGCATAATCATGCCTGTGTTCTGGTTTAGTAGAGCTTCCCAGTACAGACCCTTTAGAAACTGACCGGAATGGTATGATTCTGATCAATTTCAGATTGCTGCTAGCAAATACAGGCAAATCCTAATACTCAAGGAACAGTCAGATCTTGCTAAATAATTCAGTGGGGTTGTCTGCTGGAGTGAGTATGGAAATGTGGCATTTGTGTGATCTCATGTATCATCTAAAAGCTGCTGTTAACACATTTTACTGGAAATGATTTTTGTTGTGCAATGTCATAGTGAAATGTTGTTCCAAATGTTCTTCAGATAGTTTTTATCTGAATGTGACCAGGCTAATTGTCATGGAGCCATAGACGATGATAAATGATGTGATGTTGTAGCTTGTCATGAAGTGTACGTGGATTACTCAATTCAAGAGACACACTGTGTGTAATATAAAATTGTAAATTTGAAATTTTAAAATGTAATTAACCTAAATTAACTTTGTAACTTTGTAACACCAGTCATTTGAATTCTAAAGTCTAAAAGAGACATTTATACTTCTGGCTTATTGTATGAGTGTATTAATGTGACAGGAATATGCCACTTCAAATACTAGTGTCCCCAGACTGTGGATCTCTCAAAACTGGGTGACTGGGCAACAAAATGGCAGATGAATTTCAAGGCTGATAAATGCAAAGTAATGCACATTGGAAAACACAATCCCAACTGTACATATAAAATGATGGGATCTAAATTAGCTGTTACTACTCCGCAAAAGAGATGTTGGAGTCATTGTGGATAGTTCTCTGAAAACATCCACTCAATGTGCAGCGGCAGTCAAAAAAGCAAATAGAATGTTGGGAATCCTTAGGAAAGTGATAGATAATAAAAAAGAAAATATCGTATTGCTGCTATATAAATCCATGGTACACCCACATCTTGAATACTGTGTGCAGATGTGATCACCCATCTCAAAAAAGATATATTGGAATTGGAAAAGGTACAGAAAAGGGCAATGATTAGAGGTATAGAATAGCTTCTGTGCGAGGAGAGGTTATTAAGACTGGGACTTTTCAGCTTGGAGAAGAGACGACTAAGGAGGGATATTGTAGAGGTCTATAAAATCATGATTGGTGTGGAGAACGTAAATAAGAAAGTGTTATTTTCTACTTCTCATAATACAAGAATTAGGGGTCACCAAATGAAATTAATAGGCGACAGGTTTAAAACAAACAAACAAAAGGAAATATGTCTTCCTACAGCACACAATCAAACTGTGGAACTCCGTACCACAGGATGTTGGGAAGACCAAGACTATAACAGGGTTCAAAAAAGAATTAAATAAATTCATGGAGGTTAGGTCCATCAATGGCTATTAGCCAGGATGGGCAGGGATGGCATTCCTACCATCTGTTTGCAGGAAGCTTTGAATGGGCGACAGGAGATGGATCACTTGATGATAACCTGTTCTGTTCATTCCCTCTGGGGCACCTGGCATTGGCCACTCTTGGAAGACATCATACTGGGCTAGATGGACCTGTGGTCTGACCCAGCATGGGCATTCTTATGTTCTTATTGCTGTCTGTTCTTGTTGTTTGTTTGGTATCACCTGAAGAAAAGACTCAGTCCCAAGATTCAGCTGTGGTTATTGTTACTAGATCCAGACTCTGTCATGAATAGGAAGATGCAGTGTTAAAAGACCATTTAACACTGTTGAGACATTTTTCCTACTGTATTGGAAGATGAAATTCCACCCGTGCTTTTTTCCATTGGCCCTGCACTTCCCGATCTAGCAGCAATCATTAATATGGGAGAGAAATAATTAGATTTTTGTTCCATTACTTTATAAGAAGAGTATAGTGACACTAAAAATGTTTTGTTAAACCTGTTAGTGCTGTCTATAGCAACAGAATCTTGAGATACCAGTGTCCATTGGGAAGTTGAGCAATTCCTCTTTGAGCCAAGCCACAGATTTGGCTTCCAGTGTCGCAATAATACCAAAACATCCATCCTTGTGATTCAGCACAGTAATTTACACAATCTGGTCGTCTTCCGCCTCGCTGTAAAAAGGGATATTCAAACTGTAACTGTGGCAGTTTGGCATGGGTGTCTTTGCTGTCCAGGCTTTGCAATGTTAAGTTGTTGTTTTGGGTAATGGTCAGTTTGCGCCTTGGGAGGGCCATGTGGAGAGAGCACCCTTGGTCAGTTAGTTGGCAATGGGACTGAGACAAGCCAAAAGACGTGGAGCATAGTGGGGTGGAGGGAAATCTTTAATATTTAAAAAGATTATTCACTGGATATATATGCATCTTTTGGCATTTTTCTTGTATGTTGTTTGTGTTTGTCTTGTCTGTTCAAATACTCTTAAGGGCAAGGACTATGTCTCTGTGTGGGACCCTGATAATAATTGGAGCCTTTGGATGCTATTTCAATAATAACACCTCATTAGTGCCACTTTTTTCTTGTTTCTCTTTTTAAATTTGGAGATGTCTGGGTGTTTATACTCAAACTAGTGTGTTTGTTTTCAGTTTGTGTTCCTCCCCATTTCTGCGTATGCACATAGTGTAACATCATGTATTGCAGCATATAGTAAACAAAGGAAGTGTCAATGACTTAGAATTCTTCTTAATAGTTATTGATATGACAGTGATTGTTAAAGATATACCCTGTATATTTTCATTGACAGATTCCAGTTGCACATTGTTTTGGACCTCCAGGACATTACAAAAGAAAGTTTTGCACCGTGTGCAGAAAGCAGTTAGAGTCCCTTGCATTTCGATGTGAAGGTAATTTAAAACCTGTATATGCACAGTCATGTTGTGTCACATAATAATAGACATATGTGTATTTCTAAAGATCTATAAGATATGCTAATAATAACCCCGAGATAAATTCCTTTCTTTTTGCATTTATAAGAGAAGCTCAACTTAATTTGTACCCTGGGCTGCTTCACTTGCATTGCAGTAGGTTGGAGCGTACATGGAGGGAAGAGGGAATAGGGATAAACCTACAGTCATGTTGGATAGTTTTGGGCCCATTCTGAAGACGCTTGTAAGCAACATCAGGGATCAGAAAAAGGCTTTGTAAAGTTAGTTTTAAAGATTTTTTTTTTTTTTAATTGGGTGATAAAACTTGTGTTTTCTTTTGATGGTCTTCATACTGACTAGTTCAAAGAAAAGGTATTGTTGACAGTTAGGGAGGCACTTATACCTTGAGATGAGTTTTGATTTGATGACTTTCCTTTGTATTTGACAGACCAGTTCCTCTCCCTTTCGGTAGACACTGTCCTTCAGCTGTAAACTAAACAATCAAAGTGTCATTATGAAAGAGCCCTTAAAGACTGCTCAGTTCTGACCCTACGCTCCTGGGCTGAAGTTAACACGTCCCCAGTCATTTCTAAATCTTGCTTTTTAAAGACTGTTTCTCTTTAGAAAGTGGTTGTCTCTAAACTATCCCCTTCCTACTCAACAAATCTGTTCTTTTTGGTATTTGGAGGCATATCTGCCAACTGCAATGCAGTTTCCAGCTTTTACTCTTATTAATAATGCAGAGCCAACATAGCTGTGCTGCGTGGGCTGCAGATTGTACTCTACCAAGTGTACCAGCAACAGAACTGTTGCTTTTTCCAATCAGCTATGCCTGTGTAACCTCACTGAAATCATGATTTGGTTTGCAGAAACTTTATTACTGGAGATGTGTGGATGGAAAGAACTCAGCTTGTCTCTAAGTCCACGCTGAATTTACGAAACTGTCAACATTTTCCTTATCAAATGTGTATTTAAAAAAAGAAAAAAAATAGTTGACAAACAACAACTCTGGAACTGCACAATATCTTTTTTTTACCAAGTAATTTTTGTGGCAGATTTGTAGTCAAGTTAGGAAGTACTTAATCTATTGGGGGAGGGATAGCTCAGTGATTTGAGCATTGGCATGCTACACCCAGGGTTGAGAGTTCAATCCTTGAGGGGGCCATTTAGGGCTTTGGGGCAAAAATCTGTCTGGGGATTGGTCCTGCTTGAGCAGGGGGTTGGACTAGGTGACCTCCTCTCTTCCAACCCTCATATTCTGTTTAGGGATCTCATACTTACTACCTTGTTATAGCAGTTTTCAGAAGGATTCTTTTCAGAGAAGAAGAAGAAGAATGTTGCTTCTCCTGTAGATTTAAACATAAGACAGTCTTTGCTTATGTGCAGTGGCGAATTACATCCACAGCCGTGTGTAGGACTACAATTAGCTGGAATGTGCTTATTGACTTTTTCTTACCACTTACAGAGCACTTTTAAAATTAAGTTTACAGAATGGGTGACTTGATGATTCTTGTAGAAAGCGTGACTGCCATTGTTACTGGCTGTCAGCATGGCTGACTTCTGGCGTCAGACCTGGAATACTCCTCAGAGTTGTGTGAGGTGGTTGGAACAATGGGTTCCGTGAATGTTACAGAAAGAGGTGGTTTGTAGGTGTGGTGGAATCCTGAGATGCATGTTATTGATTTATTTGAAGAGGCAAATGTTGCTGTCTGCCCCGAATGCTCACTTTCAAAGAACAGTTCTGTTTACAACTTAGATTGTAGCTCGTTTTCTTTTCTTTTTTCTTCTTCCAAATAGATTCATGGCCATTTGTCCCTGTGTAATTTTACGTTTGGGGTGTGTCTTCCAGCATTTTTATCCATTCTGTTACATTAACATGTGTGTCTGTTAAGGAGGTCATTACAGAACTGTGTCATTCCAGGTCATGCAAGTTCTGTTACATTTTGTTGAAGCTGTTAACTTGGAATTCCACTTTGCTAATGGGTCAGTGACCTCTCCTTTATAGCTGAAGCTTCAGGTCAGCCTTTAGGAAATCAAAATACTACTTTTGGTCCAAAAGGAAAACTTATCCAAATCTTCATGGGCCACAGTAAGGCTTCTTCTGGTGGAAATCTAACAGCTGGACATATCTGACTTCTAAAACATCTGGCATAAGGGGAGGCTGTAAACCCCCCAACCCCCCCCCCCCCCACACACACTCCGGTGTTCTGTCTCTTGACATTAAGATGGAGACTAGCATATAGAGTGCAAAGAGATTTGGACCAAATCTCCTGAATGGGATAGATATGCCCCTTTTCTAGTAGAATATATTCAAGTTGAAATAAGGAATCCAAGTTGGCATCTGACAGCAAAATGGTTGATTTCAGATGCTAGTCCCTGGGTGAAATTCTGCTGTCTGGCTGTTAGAGTCCACTTATGATTCTGGATTGTCTAATGTAATCTCTCTTTGTGTATTGCACACACAATATTTGTGTATATTCAGTGGAAAGGTGATCTAGGTTTCCTGGGTAACCTAACAAGCTAAACAGAGGCACATGGAAAAATATTTCCTTTTGGTGCTACAAGAACTCTTTGACGCTCCTAATGAACTCTTCAGGTCCTTTAGACTTGTCATTAAAGGTGCTGGAGTAACGGTCCTGATGATGGATTGCAGGTTCCCAACGAACAGGTACAACATACTGTAGAGGCAGCGGCAGTGTGTGTGTATGTGTGTGTCTGTTTACTGTGTGCTCCTAGGCCAGCTAAGGATGTGGCAAGGAGGAAGCCTGTCTCTTATTTAGGTATCAGGTTAAAAGAGTGCAGTAGTTCAGTGTCCCAATATACTGCACTTACCCTGCTTTGGAGGGACACTTTGTCAGACACCATGTCTGTTCATTCCCTGGGACCCCTACTGAGACTCTGAGTTAGGCAGAGTGGAGGAGTTGGAAGATGGGATTTTTGGAATGTCTACAGCCGCCTGCCTCCTCTCCCCCTGCGATGTCAGAGTATTTAAGGATACTACTTGGTGGTTGGCTATCACTCCTCTGTATTTAGGACTTCATTGTTTTTCAGCTATAGAAAATAGAGAAAGTTGCCCTTCCTATTAATGGGGGTCTCCTGAACTCTACTTTCTCATTTTGTTAAAGCAAAATTTCCAGTTTAAGGTGAGAGAGGTGATTATATTAGGGAAGAGGACTGGTTTCTTTGAATCAGACTATAGACATCCATATAGTAAACTAGCCAATTGTTGTTCTTATCTTACTTTATTGGAAGAAATAATTAAACCACTCAAGCGCAAAATTAGCTCTGCCTTCCTACATACTTTCTTTTTCAGTTAAATAATAGTTGCATCAATTAAATGCAAAGTAAATTGAATAACACGCACCATAATACAGATAAACTTCTTGCTTTTTGTCCGTCTTTGCTGAAGAGTAAAAGTCATGAGAAATGCTATGTGGGGAGATAGGAAAATAAAACAAACCTGGGTGCTAAAGACATTTCCTGTTTAATTTTTTACTTTCAGTGTGTGAATTACACGTGCATACAGATTGTCTCCCATTTGCTTGCAGCGATTGTCGTCAGTGCCATCAAGATGGGCATCAGGATCATGTGAGTGTTAACTTGTGTGGCTAGAACAGAGTATGAAGTATAATCAGTTACTTTCAATGTAAAACAAACCTGAATCCTTCCCCTCCTCCAATAACATCCTCCTCTAGTTTCTGTTGTGTGGCTTAATGCGTGAGTGACATTGTTTTGGTAGATGTGTTCCTTATGTATAAGGAACAGAAAAATACATCCTGTATATTATTGGATTTTGTTGTGAACTGATGCTACTTTTTGTTTTCTAACATGTTACTGACATTTGTCCAATGGAGAGCAGGATGTTGCTGCTAAATTTTAGACATGCTCGGTGGAGCTCAAGTTGAGCATACCCAGGGGCATTCAGAAAATCTCAGTCTTTATTTAAAAACAAACAAAAAAGACCAATCTGGTGATGGGGAAATGGAAATTCCCTCTTCTCTCCGAGGCTGCTTCTACCTCTTTTTTTTTTTTTTTTTGCTTCTCATGATATGAACCTTTTTTAGAGACACTGTAATGCAAACGGTACAAGCCTGTTGGAACGACAGATATAATTATCATCAAAATACAATGTGCCCTTCCTACTGATGGATCATTTCTAAATAGTAGTGTCCTCTTTGGGAAGGGGGAAATGATTGTACAGCTGTTGCACTTCTCCCTGTTGTACTTCAGTTAATTTAGATTTTGTAGCCAAAACTTTAAAAGATGACTGCTGAAAATTAGGGTAATTTAGTGGATGTTGAGGCCTGATTTTCAGAAGTGCTGAGCAGCCAGCAGCTTCCATGGGAGTCAACAGTTACTGCTGAATGCTGAGCACTTCTGAAAATCAGACCTAAATGTGGTGTTAGTAGTACCGTAGCTTTTAGCACCACTTTTAAAAATGTTTGGCCTTCTCTCTCTCTCTCCCTCTCCCTCTCGTACTGAAGGCTGACTAGGCATTTTGAAAGGGTCTGTTACTATAGTAGCTAGAGGTGCCATTTGTTGTGTATACCTTTAGGGTAAGAATACTACATTGTGGGCTGTTTACAGAACATAAAATACACATTAATATTTCTGTGTGCGGTGTTGTAGCCATGTCGGCCTCAGGGTATTAGAGACAAGGTAGGGGAGGTGAGATCTTTATTGGACCAACATCTGTTGGTGAGAGAGGCGACTTTCGCGCTTACTCAGAGCTCTTCTTCAGATGTGGGAAATGTACTCAGAGTGTCACAGCTAAATACATGGTGGAACAGATGGTTTAGCATAAGTGGTTAACGCATATTTCAAGGGACCATTGCAGGTGAAGTGGCCTGTTAACACCCTTGCAGTTAGGGGAGGAAAGGAAGATGGGGGTGGCGGGGGTGGTGTTAGTGGTTACAGATTGTTGTAATAAGTCATAACTACACTGTCTCTTTTCAATCCATCCTATTGAGTGTCTAGCAAAGTTATGAATTTAAGCTCCCAGGCTCGTCTTTTGAAAGGCTTGTGCAGGTTTCCTTTGAGGATGAGGACTGATAGGGCAGACATAGAGTGATAGTTTGTGAAAAGTGTTCACCCACAGGTGATGTGAGGTTTTTGTCTTCTATCGTTTTCCTGTGGTTTTTCTGCATTTTGAGCTTTTGAGCAATGTGACACACCCCAAGGATGCAGAGAATCGTTGTAGAAGCCACCCATTTCTGAGAGCTCTAAACCCATTTCAGGCGGGCTGCTGCTTATGTCTCAGGCAAAATGTTTAACGTTTGCGCCTCAATTTTTTAACCTGTAAAATGCTAATTCTAATCTCTCTGAATATTTTGAGAACTAAGATTTGTAATGGGCAGTGAAGATGGAAAGTGCTATGTAAGTGCCAAATATTGTTCCTTAAGTTGATGCATTTATTACAGAACTAAACATTACAATGCTCAGGAAAACGGGACAGTGAGACTTCTTTATCCTGGATTTTTTGTGGGATTTTAATGGCCTGTTGCAAACTTGCTTACTCCATATTTCAAAGGAAAATAATTAAATATTTTATATATTAATTACATTAAATATGCACAACATTCGGTGATGTTTTTCCTAAAGTCTTTAGGGTTAATTTTAAACTAATCATGTAGGGACATGGTTGTATTTGCCATTTGGTATAATACAATCGATTGATCCATTTTCTCAGGATACATACCATCATCATTGGAGGGAGGGAAATCTCTCGTCCAGTGCTCGCTGTGAGGTCTGCAAGAAAACCTGTGGTTCTTCGGAGGTGCTGTCTGGCATGAGGTGTGAGTGGTGTGGGATTCTGGTATGTAAACGTCATTGGTCATGTCTGTGGAAATAAAAACCTTGTTAATTTGATGTATTTAAAACTGGCCATGAATAAATCAGTCATTTGTTGGATGACACTCGATAAATCAGAGCAAAAGTAAGTTTGGGGTTTGTTTCCTTTAGTTTCCAAAGTGGAGGAATTTTAAAATAAGTGGATAAAATTAGGAAATTCTTAATGCTATGTCTTAACAGGATTCTTTGGGGGTACTAACACTGTATAGTTAACTGCTGCTTCTTCGTTCAGTACACGGCTGCTATTCCATTTCTTGTCTTGTGGTTCTCACCCATTCAGTATGTTACCAGTTAGTCCCTGTGTTATTGATGTGAATTGTAAAAAGAAACAAAGATTTATGCTGATTACATGGAATCCCTACTTCTAACCTGCTCATGTTCCCTTTCACTGTGGAATCTTGTTGAAACCCGGAGATTGTTCCCAACATTTCTTAACATGTATTTGATTTTGTGGTCATCCCTTTGTACTGCTAATGTTTGATTCCCATACAACAAAAGTATCCTTTCATCCAGAAGAGAACCAAAAGTGCTTACAGACTTATAACTGACATACAACCTACTGTGTAGAATAGGGGTCACTGCATCCATCATTAGTCACCTAGGGGGTGAAACGCAGAAACAGTGCCTAGAAATAACACACAAATCGTTAGGGGATAGAAAGTTAAAAACATATTTAATAATTAAAAACAAACTTATTTTTGAATTGCCACACTAAGTCTTAAAAGTTACAATAGCAAGCTTACCTGTATCTTAAGGGTTAACAATTATTCAGCGTTTCAGGTATATTTCATGTCAATTATTTAGATATTCAAGCACATTTTTAAAAAACAAATACCTGAAATAACACAGATCACCATTTTTCCTTAATTTTTTGCGAACTTCTTTTATTGGCTCTGTTCATCGGTTTGTCATATGTGTTTATCATAATCTGATTCCAAGGATAATAGATGGTCTAGAATAAATGTAAGGCAGAAATTTACTCAAGGGTCTGGGGTGATGACATAAGCTTCAGAAGGGACAATTCCTGAATTTGTCAATGGAAGTAAAACCCCAGGAGGAGATCGCAGCCCCGACTCCCTACAGGGTAACCTATTAATTATAACACTAGTGTCCATGTTTTGATCATCTTCCCACTTGTGAGTACCACTAGAATGCAAAATCCAATGGTTCAAGTGCAAAACAATCTTACTATTGTTCCTTTATGTCAATGTATGTAAAACTTTAAATTTCCGTAGAATGTTTTTAATATTTTAAAAAGTGTTGTCACATGTTAAGAATTCTCACTGTTATGTCAATAACAATATCGAGAGTTAAAATCAAACCCGAAGTAAGTGGCTGCAACTCCATTAATTGCACAGGAGATGGACCAATTTACAATAAGTATGAATTTGTTCCAGCATGGTTTGCAAGGCCACTGTCTAAAATTTTGTTATAGTGAGTTAATTTTTTTACAAGTTTAATGTCTGAGGTTTGACACGTGTTTAATGATGTTTCTGTTTATAGGCTCATGCTTCTTGCTACATTATTGTACCACCAGAATGTACTTTTGGAAGATTAAGGAATATGATTCTTCCTCCGAATTGTGTGCGGTTAGTTTCTCGCAATTTCAGCAAAATGCACTGTTTTCGAATATCAGAGAGCCTGCAAACAGAACCAGGTAAAGACTCTGAAAATGGTATCCAATAGAGTGCTGAATATATGGAGGTACTGTGTTTTGCATCAGTATTGAACTGAATCTTTTAAGGTTGCTGATCATGTAATATGTCTTTTTTGAGGATGTAATATTAATCTGTTACTAGCTAAGTCTGCTACTTCTGCTACATGATATGGATTCTAAATACAGAGCCTGCTGAATTCTTGTTTCTATTTGACTATTTGGCATCAGTTCTATTGAGTTTGACAATAAATATCTAGGTACCTTGGTTTTCTTGCTATAACGTGTTCTAAAGAAAGCCTAGTTCCAACTTGCACATAACATGAGGGTATATTTACAAACATAGGGCATTTTTTATGAAGGAGAAGACTAGTTTTTTTGTGAGCAAATCATGTCTCAGCCTGTAGCTTCTATTATTCCAGAGCTGAAGCAGCAAAATGTCACTTCTGCATTTATAGGAAAAATAAATCTCCATATACAGGGTGGGATGGTAAAGGAAAAAGCAACTGCGTTTTAAGCACCTTTTTCGATCAAACATGTCTTCCCCTCCATCTCACATACATTTAGTAACTTAACAGGTGTAGTGTTTATTGTGGAAACTGTAGACCAGAGTCGTCTTTGACTAACTAGGATACTGATGCTGATGATATAAGCAATCATTGATATAAATGCTACTATTTAGCAGCTCATGTTAGTAAATGTTTTGCTTTCCCTGTTTGTAATTAAAGATTTGTCCTTTCCACGTGGAAGGGATTTAATTTGTAGGATAACATTTTGCTGCCACCTAGAGTGCATATTCCTTATTTACTTTAGTTTTCAGGAGCAAGCCTTTTCTTATGCCATTGCCCTCTTTCTTTTTGTGTTTTAAATTTCAAACATCCCAAATGTAAACTTACCCTTTTTTCTTAGGTATTATTTTTGTACGTTAAGAATGAAAGGGAAGCTAAATACACCAAACTTTGCCAGTCTTGGGGAGGTTAAAATGTTAAAAACTTGTTTCCTTCAGAGCTTCCTGAGAAGTTGGATATGAGTTTATTGTTGTGGTGTTGTAGATTTGAGTGTATCTTGGTACTCATGAAAATAGATATTTAATAGCTATCACTAGCAAGAGTCATTTGTAATACATGCACAAGCTGTATTATTACCCCAGCGTCTTTGGTAATGGACCTCAATCCTGACCGATGCTTTCCCAGCTATCGCAGCCTCTCTTGAGCAGAGACACGCTAGTTTTTAGTGATCATTTATCTATATTACAAAAACCATGCAGTGAAACACAAGTGGTAAGGGCCATCTAACCTAGATTCACTGATGACTTAAAGTGACCTGCAAATGTGTGGTTTTTAATAACTGGTTTTGTACCTTTCGTTGCTTTTTTATGATGTACATAAAATGCTGGAAAACTGAGTGGTTTTAATGATTTTTTCCTACTTGTTTTTTATTTTAGAAATATCAGGAATGTTTACTCTGGACCTCTCTGGTTTTGCTGGAGGGCTTGTTCAGGGTCTCAGACAATGAATATTATTAGGTGTTTAATCTTTAACAAAGTCTTCCATTCTCAAAAATGTTAGTCATTAAATTGGAGTTAACAAAAACCAGACTTTAAAACTGTCTGATTAAAAATCCTCTAGTTCAATATTCTGTAATTTTCCTCTTGTGATGTCATCCTTTCAGAATGCCTTCATACATCATTTAACCCCCCCCCCCCACAAGTTTAATATTCATTGTTCTTTATTTGCAGGTCATCTTTAGGTGAAATTTGAACCCAGAGCTCTATGGGTGAAAGACTAGTATGTTAACCATTGCCACTCTAGTCACTAGGTTTGTTACATTAGGTGACAGCCAAAGGTTTTCTCCATTTTAATACTTAGGATTATATAGGCTCATTATACAAAGTTGCATTACCCAAATTCAGGTTGCCTGAGTACATTTTAACAGGGTACATTTTCATGTCATTAAATCTGCATATTCAAAGCACAGAAAGGAGAACATCCAACAACAAACAGTGAAGCCCCCACCACAGCACCAGACCTGAAAGCTGCTTTCCTTTGGTGGGGGACAGGTGTTAGCAGTAACTGCACTTGGATATGAACTTTATGGATTATTCCCTCAACTCTCTAATAAGTGAAACCAAAACACAAACTTTGGGGTGTTTGAAATTCTGATCTATGTTTTGTAGCTCCAGCCCATGTAGACAAAGGATATATAGTCAGGCCCTGAAAAGTCTCTCCTGTAGAGAGATCACCCAGCTGCCAGGATTCTCTTTCCTGGGTCTGGGTCTCAGCTCCCTAGCCCGAGGTTGGTAGAGCTCTCCAGGCATCAAAAGACTGTTGATCACTGAGGTGACAGTTGTGCAGTTGAGAGAGCAAGCCAATCACCCTCTCCAGTCAGGTTGCGCACCGCCTGCTAACCTGAACAGCTGCCCTGGACCTCACTGGGCACGTTCTTCTTGGCTGGTCAGCAAAGGAGCTATGCTTCTGCCATTGCTTCTGCAGCTCTTCTCTCCAGACTTTCTGAAGCACAGAAGGAAACGTTTCCAGTAGAGTCCGGCCTGGCTGTTCATAACGATGGCCATGGGAGGGCTTTTGCCAGAAGCTCTTTGGTCAGCGCGTCGGCCCCTGTTTTTCTCTGAACACTTGGGTGCCTTGATGGTACTTTGTTTGGGGCTCAGTGCATTGTTGTGGCACTCTCCATCCTGCGAGCACAACTCCCAGATCCTATTCTCCACTGGAGGTAATGTGTTTGGGGAGCAGGTGGAAGTGTCACTGCTGAGTGCCAATGAGAGGATTGTCACGCTGGGCTTTTGGACCTTGTACCTCGCCTTTCAGATCCCTTCTCCCAGGAAGGCTACGGAATCTGCTTTGGAAGCTGGCTTTTGCAGCAACTCAGAACCCCACTGAGCAGAGCACGCTGCATCAACACCAGACATGGAATGGTCCCACGCTCCCTGTCAGCAAGCACCAAGGACTAAAGGCTTTGTGAAAGGATCCTTGGTGCCTTCCTGACTGAGGATGCTGGGAGCTGCTTATTTGGTCAAAGAAAAATTCAGGATGGTCACTCTGGAATTTGCCTTCCTTGGCTATTTGCTGTGGATCTTTCTAAGGCTCATTTGCATATTATGGGCACTTCTCAAGGACTGGTGCTGTCTGTTTTGTTACAGGAGAGCCATACCACTAGTTCCTTGTTTAGCCTTCAGTGAAGGATGGTCATTAAATGCTTGGGAATAGTTGGGGCCGCTCTGCCAGGCTGACAGTGAGGTGTTGTGCCAGTTGGTTTGTTGATGATGGAGGAACCTTATTCAGTTGGGTGTCAGATCAGCTTGTGTCACCACTGGAGTGTGGGAGTCATCAGAGTTTGTGAAAGCAGCAAAGAGTCCTGTGGCACCTTATAGACTAACAGATGTATTGGAGCATGAGCTTTCATAGGTGAATATCCACTTCGTTGGATGCAGAGTTTCTGGTAACTCTCCCTAAACCCCAACTCATCCCAGACTGACCATTGGAATGTGTACGGGCCCTGCTACCCAGCTCGTGTCCAGTCTTCCCGCCAGGGGTTGGGTGCGGTACATCACTTGTCTGATTGGGGGGGGGGGGGGCAATGGTCAGAATCAGGAGGCAGCAACTCATCCCATGTTGCAAATTCTGGCTCTCCTGGCTGACACCTGTAGCACATCTCCACACTGAGTTCAACTTCTCTGGAGCTGAGACACCAGAGGACTCAGAAGCAATACAGGGACTGCTTACACTGCCCCTGAGTAACAGAGAACCTCTGGGCAAGTCTGACGTGGTGGTTGTCCAGGGACAGTTTGCAGTGAGGAATTCCAAACACCACCGCCCTAACTCGCAGTGGCCATGCCTATCTCTTGCCTAGTCTAGGGAGCTCACACAGTGGAACTCTACACCCAGGGGGTTTGGTCTCTCCAGCAATAGCCATTCACCAGTTACTCTGTTAAGGTCAGTCATATATCTGCTAAGGATTGTCAGAGTCCTAGTATTCCAAAAGGCGGTCGTGAGTCAAGTGGGCATTGGGAAAGCCTTCGGGAGGCCGGAGTGGACATTTTCTCACAAGTTATTCATCATCATACACCTAGCAAGGAAGGGTCCACATGATCACAGTCAGCTCGAGCTGATCTGTGTCACATCCTTCTGAATGTCTTCTGGATTGGGGCGTGGCAGATCAGATCACCCCTTCCTCCAGTGTGGGATGCTGGAGATGAGTTGCGTCATGTCCGACCTAAATAAGAATCTATCAATCTTTTATTACTATTACTAAAAGGTACCTTCCCCATTTGCTGACAGAGGATGGTGCTATATGTTTTTCCACTGACACCTCTTGTATCAAGGTCTGTTCAAAGCCCAGGAGTGTCGGACTTTCAGTTACCATAACAGCACCATATCGGCCCAGGCAAGAGTGGTTTTCAATGCAGTTTTACAGAGTAAAAGCTGGTCCCTTCAGGGTGAGTCTCTGGCCTCAGATCATCATTTGAGACCAAGGTGTCGCAGTGCATCCCAGCTCCGGAGCCTGCTGCTTGGCCTCTGGTAGGAATATACCTGCCAACGCAGTGTGGTATACAAAGGTAGATATTAAATTGCCTAGACATTACATAAAATCCTGTGCAAGTCTTTGCTGACAGTGCAGAGCCTTCCTGCTCATTTCCCTTGGCAAGGGTGGCAGGCCCAGGGGCACCGGGGTATAGATGCCAGCTCCGCTCCCACTGGACTTGAGGACAGATTGGTGTAGGGGCTGTGGCAGATGGTGAGCACAGGGAGCTGTTCTCAGCTCTTTTCCTCCAGGGAAGAGTGGTATTTGCAGGCTGTTGTTGGTGACTGTGGGGCTGCTCGCTCCTTCCATCCCTCTTGTTCCCTTTCAAGCTGGAAAGCTCCTTTTGAACCACTTAGTTCCTAGGAGTTTTAATTTCTTACATGAACGGCCACTTCAGTGGTAGTAGAGACTGTATCTGAGTGAATGAGCATCAGGCCCTGAAAGCGTTCCTTCCACTGTATACCAAATCTCCTAAGGACTAGCTGGTGCTACAGACTCATTGGAGGCTCCTCTCTAGTGGTGATCAAGTTCCACCTTACTGACCCTGTTCTCCCACAGTCTGTTTCCCATGCCTGAATGCCCATACTCTCTAAATGCTTGAGGTTCAGAGGTCCTTAGTTCTTTAACTAGAGCTGACTAATGCCTTAGAAAGACCATCGTGCTTTTTCATTTTACACTGACTTGATAAGCAGCCATTTCTATTTGTTTGCTTTTTGCATGGCTGTGATGTGGCTGGCCTGGTCAAGGCTTGATCACAGCAAAGGGTATTTCCATTCCAGACATACATAAGACAGGCTCGTTGCATTCTCGATGGTTTCTCACTTCTGCTTGGAGTCCAGAAGGAATTCTGTTTTAGGGTTTCATATTCCAGAATTCCTTTCTAAGGAAGAAAAGTCTAAGCTCTATGTTTTGTTTCTTCGGAATTGTCCTGGATCGATTCTATACAGTTTTTCGAATTTTGGTTCTAATTGATCGTGCAGGATGCTACTGTTGTTACTTGTGGTGGTGATGGGCAAATGTCGGATCCCTCCTTTACTTAAAAAACATAATCTCCAAAACACCATTGCTGGTAACATTGTTGGCATTGGCCTTTGGTGTGGTGATTCATTTTGTATTGATTTTTATATAATAAAACCGAACAATGGAAAGTCCAAGAAAGCAAATGGCTTCTAGCTTGTATATGTTCCTGAATACCACATGCTTCACGTGATCTCAAAGAGAATTATGTAGTCTTACAATTTGTCTAAGCTTCAAGACCAGACACTCCGGTAACGACATAACACATTTGGGTGGGAGTTAGAAAATAGGAAAAGACCTCTCCTTTCCCTGTTTATGTTTATGTAGAAGGAGGAACTAGGGAGAGGTTAAATAGACTGGAACTTGTTTTTCTGCCTGTTGCAACAGTACTATAACTCTTCACTGAGATAGCTGTCAAGTCGTTTACTCTCCAGTAGTGAGAATCCTAGTAAATGGTAGTTTTAGAGAAGGAAAAATTACTAACCTGTAAGTCTGCTTCTTTGAAGATTTCATTATATCAGGATTCTCTCTCACTCACTCACTCACCCACTTTTCCTCAAAGTCTGGAGGTTTATCTTTGTTGAAGCAGAGTTTGAGGGCCTTGGTTTTTTTTCATCTCTTCTTAAATCAGATTTTTAATCATTCTTTTTTTTTTGGCTGACTTTTTTTTTTTTGGCCAATCACGCAGTCAGTAATTGACTGGAGGTTTCCAAGGGCAGCAGTTAAACTGTGTGGAGGCTACATGTCTATCAGTATGGTGGGCTGGCTTGTATTCCACCTTGCTATTGCTACTGCTGCTCTTGGAGAACCAAATCTGTCAAGAGGAGTGCCATCTGTCTTGCACTGAAGAAGTGAGACACAGGAGTGGGATTTCAGTCAGGATGATACCTTCAGAGAAGCAAAATCACAGGTCAGTAATTTCCTCTTAATTATTTTGCCAGCATTAAACATTTGAATATATAAACTGCAAATATCATCCAATACGTTGGCTCCGAGTTTTAAGTAATAAATCACATCAAGTTTCCTCTTCTAGATGTGGACAAACAAAATTTTGTGTTATTTTGCAGCTCTTCAGTTTTGGAATTATTTTTATGAAATGGATAGATCTGATAGCATTTAATACTCTGATTCTTGTTACAATATCGTAGTTTAAAACTTATGATCAGAACGTCTGTTTTCAATTCACAGGCAGACATGACAGGTTGCAAAAGGGATGAAACTTGCAAGTAGTAATATTGAGACAATAAGTGAGAGAATTTGAGGCTATGACTCACACAGTGGTTACATGTTAATCTTTGTCAGTGTGTTACACTGCTACCTTCACTGGGATGTTGTGGTAGTGATTTTAATTTAAAAAAGCTAAGTATTGGAAGAGGAAATGTGGTCCTTGCTGTAGTGTGTGCTCTCCCTGTGACTTTTGTTGTCTTTGTTGCTTCTATTAAACTTTTTTAAAGTAAGACTCAACTATTATTTTGTGTAATGAGAAGGTAACCATCTCCTCGAAACTTTTCTTTCCACAGATGAAGATGAGGATGTTGATGGCTTAACACAAGGGTCAGTGAAAGATGCCCAAATTTCAACAGATTCAAGTAAGTGGAAGTTTAGTAAGTAGGGAATATTGGCTCAACGCAGCCTTTATTGTATTTGCTTAACGTGATTTTCCTTATGAAGAATAGTACTCCTAAATAAAGCTTCCCTTTGGTCAGACAGTTATGTTCTAATGGGAATTACAGATCTTGTGCATTTGGTATTGGGTCAGCACATCTTAATGTATTTGAAGTGATGATGGTTAGGCCCTTCTTTGAAATCCACTCGAGCATTTTAATGAAAAGAGGTGATGGTATTCATTAGATCATTGCCGTCAACCTTCTCTCGAGGTGTTTTCCACAGGTCAGTATCTCTGGAGTTAATTGCTTTCTGTAAGTAGTATTCTCGGTAAGTCACAGCTAGCCATCTCTCTCTCACAATAACAATTGGGAAATCATGTGTTTGTGTTTAATGATCCAGTAATGTTAAGTGATAGATTTGGAGGGCAGGCAGTACATTTCTTTAAAGCAACTAGCCTTTCATCTGTGGTTACTTAGGTTCGGATCTTACCCAGGACCCTCTCCTCAGGTGAGACCCAGTAAGAATAAATATCGTGGTGTTTAGATATCAGGATTGAAGCCCATTGGCAACTGCGCAGTACAGTTTTTGTACCCATTGAGTGCTTTACGTTTCATATTAGCTATTATTAGTTTCTCTCATTTTCTTGAATAGTGTCGTCAACCGCAGTTTATTAAAACAAAATAAAAGGAAGTAGAATAAACTTCTAAAACCAGCAAATCATCACATCTTTCATGATGTGGTTGCATAAATGGCTCTAGTACAAAAAAGTAGATTGAAGAAAAAGTAAAGAAAGAAAGAGCCTTCCATGTCCCCTTCATGTTCTTTCAAGATCTAAGACTTGAGGAAATTGCCGTGTGGCTAGGGCCATGCCAGAGCAATACTTAGCATAGTTCTGATCGTGTGCTCAAATGTGTTTGTGTCTCCCTTTTATTTAAAATAGGGTTTAAACTTCTCTCTCTCTGGATGGCTGTGAGGAACTGGACATACCTCATACTTCCTTATTGTAGGATCAGGTTGTGACCAGCTGTGGTTTGTCAAATAAACTTGCACTTTTTCCAGGGGGCGGGCTGTTCAAATAGTAAAGCCAAATAATCCTTTATGCGCCAGCACCTGTTCTTTCTTCCATATCTTACTGACTGAGCGTGGTGTTACCAGATTTGCCCGTTACTTTGGGGTACGCTCATTTATTCGGGTTACTCTTCGGGGAGAGTGGGGAGGGTGTCAGTCTGTAGTTCTATGCATGTACTGCTTGTATTACTTGTGTTTTCATATGGAGCTCTACTTCTCCCTTCTACAAGTTCCCTCCCAATGGAGCTATCCCACAGGACCTAGGTTCCTCCAGAACCGGCTGAACAGACACACATTAACAGAGCAAGTCTGAGTGGACTGGATCAAGCAGCACTTTCAGAATGACCCCTTATATGTCCCTGGACTCAGGGGACTGGGCTAAGCAGCACTTCCAAGCTGCCACCCTTATATGCCACCGGAATAGAGTAAGTCTGAGCAGGCTGGGTCAAATAGCACTTGCAGGCTGCCACCCTTCTGTGCCCCTGGACTCAGTAGTCTGGGTCAAGCAGCACTTCCAAGCTCCCACCCTCGTATGTCACAGATTCAACACGTCCCTCTCCCCACTTTCACGTTACAATTGTACTGGTAGTAACCCACTTGATGAGCAAACCCCACAGTAGCACTACATGGATCTTTACCTTTGGTAAGAGAAGCGTTGCTGCAGAGTAAATGGGGAAGCTAAAAACACAAAAGAATTAAGTTGAGAGAGAGAGAGAGAGAGGGAGGGAAGCAACCAGCTTAACCATAAAAGTTATTTATTGAATAATAGTGATAACCACACAAGGAGAGCCTGAACCAACATAACAGTTACATTATTAAAGGTTACAAAAGTCATGTATAGAAAACTATACCTGATCAAAGAAGTCAGGGTTAGAAAGTTTTACCTGCGGTGGAAAAGAAAATCGAGAGAGAGGGATCTCACCACTTCATGAAGCTTGAACTGGTTGGGATTCTCAGGTCGCTCAGGGTCCTGAGTGCTGGAGACAGGCAGAGCCCTCAGCATGAACAGTTAGGAGAAGATGAAATCCAGGTGGAACTGATGCAGAGTTTGGATCTAGCGCACACTTGAGTGTGGGTAGGGTTTCTTGTAGGGAAACAACAGTAGTTCAGGGGAGAACACTAGAATTGTTTCTGGGTAAACTGGTGACTCAAGGGTTTTCTTTAGGCTATACAACAGGAGCTGATCACTCCCAGCTAGAGGTGGTGTTTTCTTCCAGGGAGCTCACAGTGCAACTAGGCTGCTTCAGTATTTTGGATATCAGTCAAGGATTCATTACTAGAATTGGTCTGATAACTGCTGAGCTGGGTGTGTGCAGGCGTAGGTTCATTAACATGGCTGGAGCAGAGATCCCCCAGCAGGCAGGGCTTCCCTGCTTTTCTGTTCCCAGAGTTCCATGCGGTTCTTGCCTTGCAATTTCTGTTCTCCATTCTGTATGCTAATGGAGATGGCTCACTGTCCCATCTTTGATGCAGATGAGGCTAGGGGAGTTGCCTTAATCCTATCATCCTTGACAGGAGGGGTCTAGGTGTGTCTCCCACTGCCCTTCCCTGCCAGTCTTTGATCAGTTTTGGTTTAAGCAGATGCGGGGGGGAGGGGGTGTGTGTCCTTCATGAGTCAGGTAGGCTGGATACTGCACCCTGGTTCCCCAAGAAGACAGAGCTGACTGGTATCACTGGTATTTCTCCATCAGTGGCTGTCAAGGTGAGTGAGATGTCTATCCTGGTATCTCAGAGGGCTTGGTTGACACTGCTACTCCAGTACGCCTTACTTTATACGAACTGACCAAGAAGATGAAGACACTGCACTCAAAAAGAGATTCTAAACGTTGCTTTTCCTTACATGCATTTTTCACCAGTGTCAATCAGTAAAACTGGAGAGAACAGGAACACACTGTACATTTTCAAAGACTAATGCAAAGAATATTTAATCCCAGGGTTTAAATAAAATGTTTAGACTAAAACGAATTGCTTCCCCTTACTATATATTAACACAACATAAATGGATACAGATGTTCCAGCCTAACTGGCTCTCTTTCATGCCCTGATTTTTGATGATCACTGTGTTGGTAGGAGAGAAATTCTAATGCTTCTATTGAAAACAAGGGCATTGTGTTCAGTGGAAAGTAGTAATTACTCATTGGCTTGACGCTTTCAAATATTAATGTAAGTGATACCAGTAGTAAGGCTTTGCTCCACCTATAACTGACCCTTTCCCCTGCTGAATGTAGCCCAAGGGGTCGATAGAGATCTACTCATTGACTTTGCAGGAGGGATCTTTAAATTGGTTGCATCACTGTTTCAAGTCAAGCTCTTCTTTCAGAGTTCAGAGACTTTTACTGTGTAAAGGAACATGATGTTAGAAATGTTGATCGCCTTTATAGTTATGTAGCTAACCTGCTATTTATCTTCCAAAAAAGATGTAGTTCTTGTTTTTTCTCAATTTCATATACCTCACAGATACAGCTCTGTTAAAAAAAACAAAACAACACAACAGCAACAACAAAAACCCCACTGAAAAATAACATACAGGATATTTTGGGGGATGTGAAAGGATAGATGTCTGGCCAACTTTGGTTTGTAAGACATGCTATTTACGTTAGAGAAGGAACAAACAAGAACCATGACAAAAAATTTACAAAATAAAGAATGGTTTATAAACAAAGTTACATTAGGATCTTTTGTTCATCCTTTCTCATAATGTGAGAACAAGGGGACATTAAAAGAAATTGATAGGGAGAAAAATTAAAACTGATAGAAGCTTTTTAAGACCATGCATTATTAAATTATGGAACTTATTGTAACAAGATATTATTGAGGCCAAGAAATTATCAGGAGTAATTAGAATATTTTAGATGGATAGCACCGATATCCAGAGTTACAATAGTAAATATTCTTTTAAAAATGAGTTTGGGAAGAGATCTGAACCCTCACACTTCAGGACATAAAGTAGGGTCTGAGGGCTAGTTTATGCAGAAAGTTATATTGATATAAGCTAAAGTTTGAATTTTAACCAATATAATGTGCAGTTTCTCTTATTCCATCATGAAAGCCTTTTATTCTGGTGTGAGGCCCTTTATTCTGTTTAGCTCATGTCTTTTGGGAAGGGGTTTAAGCTAACCTGAAAAGAGTTTTTCCCACAGAGGGTTTGTACTTGTTTAATTGTACTGGTATAACTGGAGACGGAATACCCGGGATGGAAATTCCTGTGTTCCTACAGTCAAAGCACATTGTTCTTAGCTGAGGCTGTGTTTGAAAATGGTGCTGAACATAAAAAATCACAGTCCTAGTCTGGCAAGCAAACAAAAAAAACAGTCTTTAATTTCCCATCTTTGCTGATATTTCTTCAGAACTGGAGATTTAGAGATGTAACAAACCCCCAGAAGAGAGAGCTCCATAATTCTCAAAATAAAAATTATTTATGGTGAGCTTTTAGTTCCTGGATCTGCAGGGATCCCGGAACATAAAGATGCTAGATTCTCTGCCTCTGGTTGTGTGCCAGAAATCAAGGCAGGTTGAGGGCACATGCAACTTGCATGATCAGGCCATGATGTTTTTGTTCATTTAAGACTTCTGTTGGTCACAGCTGGCAATGAGAACCCCCTGCTCCCCAAACAGGTAAAAGTCTGGTGGTTAGTCTCAAAAGGTGTTCATTACAGACCGGGATTTACAGTGTATCGTGTTAGGCACCGGGCCATTCTTCCCGAGGCTGCTTCCTACTGACACTTAAGAGTAACAAACATCTTTTGAAAGCTGCTGTTGTGCAGAGTAGAGCTTCAGCCAGGTCGATGGCTTTAGTGCCATGCAAAGCTAAAACCTCCTCCTCTGGCTGGATTGTCGGGGTGTGACTTTTGAAAAGGCATAAAGCATTCTGAGCATCACACGCTATCTTCCTTGACTGACTGATTTTATTTTAGCTTTTGGGTTTTTATGATTTAGTTTAATAAATTAACAAATTCACACGGAGTAAAGGTGTGATGGCAATTTATCCTGTTCAGGTTTTTCCTCTGTTTGCAGATTCTCTTTGATCCCCTGTGCCAGTCCAGATGCTTAGGTATAATTTGTCCCTGGCAGCAGATAGGGATAGTATGTGAAATGTGTTTGAAGGTGTCATCCCCTGTACACAGGGGACTTGCTCACTGTGTAAGCTCATTGTTAGTATTTCCAGCAGGTGGAGAGATCAGTACTTTTGCTGGCAGATGCATAGGACTGAAGGGAAAAGAAAGGCTTGTGACCTTAGAAATCCCCCTTGCACTGGGACACCCATACTTTCTAGCTGTCTCCAGGGAGCCGCATACTGCTTGCTGTGGGACTCAGTGTATCTGACACCCACAGGTTTCCCAGGGAGTAACCAAGAGGACAACACTGGGGTAGCTGCACGTCATGAACATAGGCAGCTGTTGAGGAATACTCTCTCCTTCTCCCTACCCCTCGTTGCCGGGGGGAGGAGGAGGGCTAAATGATCATGTCCAAGAAACAAGGGGCAAAGTGGGCCTTTGCCTCCATCTCTTGCCTATCAAGACTGCAGCCCTGTTTGTTCAGTGGTCCCCAACCTCCAGGTCATGTAATGTGAGGGTAGACATGCCCGGATCAGTTGGCTCCACGCTCTACTTGGGCAAGTGCTGAATCTGCTGACAGAGAAACTGAGGTATTTACTGAGGATCTGCGAGCGGGTGCTGCACTTTCCACAGTGACAAAGAAGAGACTAGGTCTCAAAGGTGGGGTTTCACTCTGCTCCACAGACAAGTCAGGTCTTTTTTGAAGACGACATTTGAGCTCAGGAGAGTGCTTCACAGGTAGTCATGGTGGGTGCAGTTTATTCCTCTGGGGCACTGCTCAGATGGCTTCAAAGCCTATGATCTGTGTCCCCTGAAGCTAGAGGTGAACAGAGGAAAGTGGATCAGATGCTGCTCTGATGTTGCTCATGGCAGATGGTTGAAAAAGTTCCATGAACAGCTGTTAAGGCGCAGGGCGAGCATGGAGTCCCCATGTGAAAGGCTGGCAGCTCTCACAGCCTTGTGGTCCAAAAACCCCTTCGAGCTGGAGTTTCGGCCTGTCTCATGGTAAGAAGGTGAGACCCAGTAGTGATGAAAC
The DNA here is from genome assembly GCF_003597395.2 of Chelonoidis abingdonii. Taxonomy (NCBI): domain Eukaryota; kingdom Metazoa; phylum Chordata; order Testudines; family Testudinidae; genus Chelonoidis; species Chelonoidis abingdonii. Next base: position 126,755,829 of record NC_133774.1, read on the forward strand.
GACCAGTGATATAGTCAGAGAACCAGGATGACATGGGGAAAGAGATTGGTTTTTCAAAGGAACAGCCGCATAAAATTCACATGATTCTTGTCAGTTTCATAGCTGCCCAACTGAGTTTTGAATGGCAGCAATGAAACTGACCAGAGTCTTGCTAATTTCTCCTTGTTGCTGCTTGGCACAGCTGAGAGCAGAAGTAGTACAGGTACTGGAGCAGGCAGGGTACAGTTGGTTTGCACTTCGTTCATATTTGGAAGATTTTCTTATTTTTCAAAACCTTAAATTCTGCTGATACTGCTGGATTAGGCTCCTGTGCTTGCCAGGGAAAAGCTTGCCACTCATCATTGATTGATAGATATTTTTTTCAAGCTGTGCTTAGATTTTTGAAAAGTAAGAAAAGAATAAAAAGGCTCCTCCTATCCACAAGACTCTCAAAATATGAGGAAATCTTTTTGGTTTCACCAGGTATTACATATTCTGTCCCCAAAGAAACTCAGTGTTTCTGAATCAGGTTTCCTGGTTTGGTAAACAAGTACCTAACATTGACCCTTGCAGTAGCCTCCTGCTTAAAAAACAACAAAACAAAACCAGTTTTACTCTTTAAATTGAACAGCTCTGAAAGAACCCATTGATGGAAAAGATAAAAGCAGCTTTCAGAAGGTGAAACTATGATTTAGTTGTAAGAAGAGACTTGAGGTCTAAAGACTTGAAGATGGGAAAAAAAATTCTGTTGCAAGGAGTTATTTGTATGATGCATCAGTTGATAACTCTCATATCAGAAATCATCTTATAATTAGTTATATAGTAGAAAGAAGCAGCTTTTAGGTTAAACTGTGTGCCAACTTCATTTCACAGTTGATCGTCCTAGCCTTTTCCTTTGACAATGAGAATTGGAGAGGATACTAAGTGCAGCGTTATCTAATGTAAATTACAAATATTTAAATATATTTTCCAAAAGAAAAGAAGTCAGACATGTTGTATGCAAATTATTTACATAATGCCCCCTTTGTGGTGGGTTTTACACATAGATCAGAATAGAAATATCTGTACAAATGACTAGTTGTGGTAATAAGATGCTGACCGAAGAAAGGATGTCATATCTAGATGACTGATTTTACTAACGGCTGCACTGAGCATTAGCATCAGAATGAAAAGTGTGGGATTCATTTCAGAATGTGGACCTGATGGTCAGTCTAGGGCAAGAGTTGTGTAATTACATACAAATCTTTCTCTTAGAGTACAGTCATTACCACTCTACAAAGTGTAACATTTAAAAAAAAAAAAATAGTCCTGTTGAAAGAACTTCACTGTGCTGACTTGAATCTGGAGAGACCTTCTAGTTCTTATTAGCTCAGAGGGCATTCTGCATACTCCTAGTTAAATGGTCTTGCATGAGTTCATTCCCAGTAGCTGAAGTGAAGTAAAGCAGACAGTCTTTCCTCAGATTGTAATACCAGAATCAGTCAACATACCTTTTAAGATGGACTATGCCAAATAAAGACATAAAAAAGGATTTCCATTTATCTGAGGACACTTCCAGTCTGTGGCCGCGTCTAGACTACGCGCCGTATCGGCGCGTTAAAATCGATTGCTCGGGGATCGATATATCGCGTCTGATCTAGACGGGATATATTGATCCCTGAGCGCGCTTATATTGATTCCGGAAACCCAACGGAGTTCCGGAATCGACATGGCGAGCCGCGGACATCGATCCCGCGCGGTGAAGACGGGTGAGTAAATTGATTTTAGATATTCGACTTCAGCTACGCTATTCTCGTAGCTGAAATTGCGTATCTAAAATCGATTTTACCGCGTAGTGTAGACCTGGCCTTTACCACCTATCATTCTATTCCCCAAGCCATCTTCTGGAAGAAGAATTTGGGCTCTCTTAATGTTGTCAGTCAATACAGTATATCTAGACTGTGTGTTTCTTAAACCGATCTTGGGCACTGTGAGGCTTCTATAAGGTCGCTGTTTAGATCCCCATTTTTAAAGCATTCTTCCAGGAAAGAAGAAACTTGAGGTCTGCTTCCAAAGTTCATTTCACTGTGGCAATAGGCAGGAACGAAATCTGCTGCAGAATCAGGGAAGGTGGAGCGCAGTAAGATGGAGCTCTCGCTGCTGCTTCTCTAAGCATTGTTTGTAATGCAGATGGCTGAACTGGTAGGTTGATTCAAGTTGTCTTTGAGTGTAGTGTTCTAGTCACTCTTTTTTCCTATGGCAAGCACCCACCTTTTCACCCCTTGTACCCATTTCCTCCCTTGCAGTGGCTTTAAACGGAGCTGCAGCCTTTTTATTCTAGCTCACATCTTGGGATGCAGTGGAAAGGGCCGAAGCAAAAAGCACTAGAGAGGTGGCAGCTCTTGAACAGCGGTGTCCATGGATACAGCCCTTGGCTGCAGAATGTTCAGGGCTGTGAGTCCTAAAAGATTTTCTTCTCCTCTTTTTCTCCCCTTTTTCCCCACACGGAGAGACTTCTGCAGGCCTATGGTGAATAGTGAGAATCCTTTAGTTGAAAAAGGCATTTCCTAACCTTAGCATCTTTACCTTTGCATCAGTCTTCCTACAGCCTTAAGCAGGGAAGAGCCATCTATCTATGCCCTGCCCACCCTGCTTCAGAACAGGACCCATCTCCATGGCATCCAAAAAAACAAAAATAAATTCAATACATTTCTCCCTTCTAACGGAAAATCAGAACATGGTACTGATGATGTGTGGTGTACAGTATCTTAGGGTGGTTGTAAAACATCCATATAATGGAGGCAAAATTTGAGCACTTATTGTATTGTCTCATATTGTAGTGATCCTTAACTACTTCTGACAGATGCTTTGACCAAGTTCCTGCTGAGGAATGAAATGTTCCTCTTGTACTTGCTGCAGAATGTACAGTAGAAGCCCTTAGGTGCTTGTCTTTGGGAGAGTTTGGAGCTCTACTTCAAATTTTCCTTTCGCTCCAAGGGGATTTGAGAGGTATCTGGGCCTGGGGATCTTTGGTTTGCTGGGGGTGCAATGACTTGCACCCGGGTGGGGTTATTCGGGCAGTTGGCCTTTGGGCAGTTGGCTTTGATATGTCCCGTTTCATTACACTTATAGCATCTCCCAGATAACGGGTCACTGGGTTGAAGTAAGTTACTGAAGACTGGTGAGGTGGAAGGATAGGGTGTCGGTGGCTTTCCTTGGTTTGTAGGTGGGGTTTTGTTTTTTTTGTTATTCCCTCGACTGTGAGTAAACAGCTTTTCTTCTAACTCCATTCTTCTTTCAAAATATTAACTATCGAAGTGTGAGTACAAAGGAACCAAGTACAGTGCTATGATGTGCTTTGATTGTATTTTACCATCGGGTGCGTTGTCTCTGCTGGAACTCCACTTTTTAAATCAGACTGTTTATTCCATGATTTTTCTTATAAGCAAAGCGCTGTATTGACTTCTATAGCCAGTGATGACTATCTTTTTCTGTGAATTTTCTTTATCTTCTATTATTACCGCAATTCTTTTCTAATCCTGGTTCCGAGGTTTTTGGTTTTTCTCTGGTGATGCTACAAGCAGGAGGGGTGGGAATCTCTTTGAATTTAGATGCTCTTCCTAGGTTTGAAGGCTATCGCTCTCACGGGAGGGTGACTTCCCTCTTGTCTTTTGCACCTTCAAGGCGTGATAAGGTACTGCCCATCGCACAGGCTCCCCAGGGGCGAGGCCAAAGGGGCGTACAGATCACGAGGGACAAAGACGGGAGGAATTGCTTCTTCCGTTTGGATAGGGAGACAGGGGTCTGGCGCTCCTTTGGGGGTCCTCCCACGGAACGTTCGGGAGGCCAGAGAGGGGGGCCCCAGGAATTTGGGGAACCAGGCTGATAGTCAGCTCAATACTATCTGTGGCAGCAGAAACTAATGATCCAAAGCTGGGTATAAGCTTGGGAGGATTCAACAGTAAGCACCCAGAATTTGTACGCTAAGGGTCAATTTGGGACGACGCTTACACACATGGTGAGCACGCGTTTTATGGAATACGAATCCAAGAAGCCAGTCAAGCTACATTATTTTTCTTTTTCCTGCTAGGATAGCAGGGAGAAGGGTTGTTTTAAAAGTCAGCCAGAGAACGTTTTGTTTCTGCCTACTTTAGACTTGCATTTTATACACACAGTCTAAGAAACATTACAGTCTTTTGGTAAACAATTGGGACTAAAGGTATCCCAGGCCAGCAATGCACACATAAATACAGAAGCTTTGTTTGGCAGTTGCCTATCACACAAGCCAGAGCAAGTCACCAGTTTCTGGCAGACTTCAAGAACAGAAAGCCGGCCAATTCACAAACAAACACGCAGAGCACTCCAACAAAAAACAGAAACCATGAGTGATATCAAAGAAGAGCAGAAAAGGAAAGAGCCCGGAACAACCATAGACAAACGAAAATAAACAAGGAGACAGCTGGCACTAATTAAGGTCGAACAAGACGCCCAGGATGCAACTCACAGAAGAGAACAAGAGCCAAAAAGGCAGATCACGAAAGACAACTTCAATGAACGAGAGCTGCCTAACCAAATAAAACAAAAAGAAGATGAGCTGGTCGCCCAAATAAAACAAGAAGAAGAGCGGCGGTACTACGACGACAAATGGAAAAACAACAGAAAGAAGTAAGAGGAGGACAAACAGAGAAAGCATGAACTGTGAATGGCGCAGGCTAGGCAAATGTCTCCAGCCACTCCTAACCCTACAGCGCCATTTTGCTGGTCAACCGCACAGGAAAATTTCCCAACTACAAGGCAGGTGATGACCCGGAAACCTTCTAGGAAATTTCGAAAGGGGCTGTATTGGTACAGCATCCCTGAAAACCATACATGCTAGAGCTGAGGCCACACCTCAGTGGATCCTTAGCAGACGTGCGGCTCAAATGCCAAGAACAAATGAACGATTAAAACTGTTCAAAACCAAGGCCAGATCCAGATGGGGATAACCCGGAATTCACGCCCGTCGGTGTTTCAAGAACAAAATTGGAACACATGGGTATTCCCGACCAACGCCTTACTACGTTGGGAAGCATTGTGCGCTGGAGATAATCAGAACCCAGTTCAAACCTTTGAAGAACTGCGCCACTCATAACATGGACTGCATGTTCTGGATGTTCTGAGAGACATAACCCGGTACATCCTAGATGAAAACCCAAAACTATCACCGATGCGGGGAAGCTTGAGCCAAATGATGGAGGAGCAGAAAGCAAGAAAGCTACTCGAAAAGGGAGTGATAATACCCCAGGGCCACACCGACAATAAACCTACAAGCCAGCACGGCAACAACAAACCCTACAACGAGGGGCAACCCAGAACAAAGCCAAAAACCTCCAGAGGTTCCCACCCTTACTTTTGAAAAATCCGGTTTCCTGATTGGTCCTCTGGTCAGGTGTTTGGTTCCCTTTGTAACCCTTTACAGTAAAAGAAAATTAACCCTTACCTTACCTATCTACTTATGACAGGAGCTCTACTTCAAAATCTGTCTATTCCCCTGAGCTGCTGGCATGGTGATAGGGTTGTGGTGGATCACAGTTCAGATCCTCCAGTCACAAGCTCCTGCTGATGTGCTGTGCTCATCTCCTGAAGGACAAATGCTCAGGGCAGCATTGATGGGCTGCAAAAGGAGCAGCATCCATATTGCCATAGTACGGCAAGAGGGAAGATCCACATGATTGAAGGCCTTTGAGTGAGGGGGAAGTAGCAGGGTGACCCTGAAGAAGAAAGTGTGATTAAAAAATCAATTGAAATAAAGACTTTTCAACATACTAAAGCATCCCATTCCCCTGCCTCATGGGAGCCTTCTGTGCAAGGCTAGCATCCCTGCTGTTTAATACAGCCCAGCTCTCCTTGCTTGTCATCACACAGAGTTGGAGAATTTTTATCTTCACATCTGGTTTCTTTCATAACCGTAGCAGCCGCGATTGTAATGAGGAGAATAAACAGGACACTTGCAGCCACTTGTGCATAAAAGCTTGTGTTCATAATACATACCTTGTAAAAATATAATATAAACAAGATCTTGGCTCTTGCACTCATTTTGTACAATATTGCCATCATGAATATCAGAACAGAGTGAGTTGCTGGGCCTGAGGACCAGGCATACATCTGTATTGCTTCTCACTTCCACACTGAGTGGAACTTGTTCATAATGTGGCCTGGACGCCTTCACCCGCAGGTATTAAGTTACACAATTCTGGGAGTCATGCCCAAAAGACATTGGCAGCACCTTAACAGGCAATAACTTTTGTGTTATGATGGGAGTGGGAGGAAGGGCAATGGAGAAGCAAAATCTTAGAGGAGGGGAAAACCTAACTAACAAATACCGTCCTGTCCTCCCCTCTTTCTGCACCTCCCCTTCTCCCCCAATCTCAGCCAATGTGTAGGCTTTACCTCTTAAGAAAAGTGGAAAGGAAATAGAAGTCTTGCACTTTCTACTGCAGGACATAGGCCAAGGGTGAGGGGCATAGAGAGAGAGGCCTTTTGTCTGGAAAGATTCCGCCTGTTATGAGCATAATTTGGTATGGACCATTTGTTCCAAACCAGGCCTGTTAATTGTGGTGACAGAACGTGTAGTAGAACTGGAGATGATCCATAAGATATGCTGTTTCTGTGTCTCGGATGGCTCTGGAAAGCTTGCAGCAAAATACTGATGTGCCCAGGCTGCATTTTTATTGTCGGCACTGATGGCCTGCCCATCACTGTCGTGTCTGGGTGCCTGATTAAAGAGATGAGCTGGGCTGGATATCTCTGCAGGATTCTGCACTTTTATGCCTTGTTTTTACAGTAGCTAGTTTTTCATTTTACTCATCCATGTCCACCCATCTTATCTGCTGTCCTCTTTCTGTGGGAAATTCTAATGGGTTAACACAATAAATGGAACATAGATATCAAGATTATTTGCGGGCAAAATCCCTTGAGTACTTACTGTCATACTCTGAACTAATTCCAAGTGAGGGAAGAAGTTGTATACCAGTGTAATGAAGTACACATACATGTATTTCTGTTGAACTCAAGGTTCATTCTTCACTTGCTTCATATCAGGGTACAAAAAGGATTTCAGGCTTTTCTTATTTCAGTCGTAAAAGGTATTTGCCCACATTCCATAAAGGTTCCACTGAGTTTGTGACCATATCAATGTGTGCTGAATGCACAAGGAGTGATTGGTTACGAGATTGGATTGGTTTGAGAATGCGCCGAACATGGCCAGTGGAGAGTGACCTAGAGTTCAAACTGTAAATCACACCTCTAGAGCAAAAACGGTATGTCATTTATGCAGGAAACTGGGTAACAGCTGTGATATATTGCCAGACTTCTCTGTTCACTGGGGACCGTGAAGGGGACTAAATATAACTAAATTTGTGTAATTAACTAATATTTTTAAAAAACGTTCAGTGGAGTGTATCAGATTCCACCACTACCTCAGTTCTGTGGAGGGCTGAAGCCAAAAGCCTTGATTCTTCGCCATTTGGGAAGTATTAGTATACTGTCTGCCTATAGCTCATCATTTGTGGCAGTTTTTATTGGACATTTTAGATTTAAAATATAACGCAGATCAGGAAAGCATTTGATTTTCAAAAAATTGTGGGGCAATTTAAAAAACTTAATGTAATAATTTAAAATTTTCCCTTTGACATTTAATTGGTACTGGTTATTTTAAACAATGTTTTGTTCTCCAAATCACAGTCATCAGACTTGCCACACCTGTTCTGAAGGCATCAGTCTGTTACTTTGGGTTCCATGTTGCTGAATTGGTAAAGATTAGACTAAGGAGATTTGAAATTAAGGGGAAAATAATTAGAAAATCATGGACAAAACACTTGGATGAAAACTAATGGTGAAATTGCCATTTGAAAGAAATTTTTAGTTCATTTTGCCCTTGTTAAGTTACATTTTAGCCTAACAGCAGGAAAATAAAAGTAAACTTAAGAAAATGCAAATAAATGTTACTCTTTAAAACCGATTAAAAGCAGATTTTTGTAAACTGCATTGTCCACTGGTTGCATACACACTTCTTATTGTGACACGACTATATTAAATGTTATTGTAATGTAAACATTTGTTTTCTTTAGGTAAACAAACATTAAAGATATTTGATGGGAATGATGCAGTAAAACGCAATCAATTTCGACTGATTTCTGTTCCAAGGATTGCAAAAAGTGAAGAGGTTGTGGTAAGAGACTGTTAAATGGATAGCGACTTTGTCTGATAGATTACGTTGGCCTCCAGCTATCCCAGCATACCATGATTTACAAATGTAATGCATCTCACAACGCCAATGACAAAACCTGCTTGTACCCTAGCTAGTATATTAGAACATAATTTGGTTCTATCTTGCACTGTTGATATTCCTGGTACTTCAGACCATTTTATGAGTACTGATGTAGATATGCAGACTGCAGAGACTTCATAGATGTGTGCAGCAACCATTATGTGTTAAGCTGTAACTCACCTATCCTGTCGAACATTAAAAATGTGGTTTTAGTGATAGCTGGGATATTGGCTGGTATACCAGGGTTGCTAATGAGCCCCCTATTCTTCTCTCTAAATATATAGTATTTAATGATTTTAACTTCCATCTGGACAAACACCAGAGGGTTACACGTACATGAAACAAACTGTCTCTTAAGACTGCTGCATATGTCCATTTTTCTGTTTACCAAACAAGGCGTACTAAAATTGTTGTTGAATAAAAACCCAGTGCTCTGCAGAATGAGGGAAAGGACAGAGTGATGGGAGCTCTTCCTGTGTTCACTCTAATAAGCTCTCTGATAGATGCAGGGTGAGAACCTATATAGAATATCACCAATGTTTTTCAGCTTCAGTCAAAAATAACTGTTATCATTATAAACCCCCTTCTGCATTGATAATGTGCACAAAATTAACTGAAATTTTGAAAATTACTCTTGATGATCCACATCCAAATAGTTAAAAAAAGAATATCCAGTGCAAAAAAAAAATTGCTTTTTAGGATTGCTTAGTATTTTTCAAACATAATTATTTTGGCTGTTTTCTTCTCCCAGATAAAAGAAATTATTAATTCACAAAAGGTGCCATCCTAGGACATGTTTGCTCCAGGGTCTATGGTGGCCAAAGGTGATGCAGGCTGTGATAGAAGGGCTCTAGTTTTGAAATTAGGCTGTAATGGCACAGGATGGCTACAGAGTTCCCTATGCTGCAGGTGGAGTGGTCTTTACCTGGACAGGAGAGCCCCAAAGAGGGTGATGTGGACCTGGGGAACAGAGTGGCTGTGAAGCAGGGATGCTTAGGGCATCCGGGGCTTAAAGTGGTCTCTGATTTAAACCTGGATCAAAGGCAGGCAGCTGTATGCCCCACAGCTCAGAGAAATACAACCTACCTCTCCATACAGGCATGAATCCTGAAGCTGTGTCTACTGCAGCTCACTACATTTATATTAAAAGGATACATCAGTCAAAATTGCCATCGCCTGACAAAAATACTACAGGCACTATCAAAAATCTAAATATTGGGATTCTAGTGAGAAATTTCCTCTTGTGTTTTTACATCACTAAAACTTTGTTGCGAAACCATGCACTTATTTTCGATAATGGCCTGCCGGCTGTCTTTATGTTCCCTTAAAAGAATCTTTTAGAGTAAGTGAACTGACTGAATTTCATGTGTGTGTCCCAGCCAGACATCAGTGCCCGTTTTCAGAGGAGGGCGAATCACTCTCTTTTCTGTGCTGTTGTAGGAGGCAGCGCTGAGGGCATACTACGTAAATGATGATCAGCAGCACTATGAGCTCCAGACATTTTCTCAGCAGACCTTGTTTTCTGATGACATCATCAACAGGAATGATGCCCCTGAAGAAACCAACCCAGGGCCAGTGTTCAGAGAGGCGGTTCCTGAAGCTTGGATCATCAGAGCCAAATCTAAGGATCACGAAGTAATAAGAATTTATCCCAGTTGGCTGAAGTGAGTAATTTCCTTCTTTTTTCAAGGTTACTATGCTCAGCCAATTTTGCCTTCTATCCTGGCCAGGAAAATATGTTGCAGTCGTTAAAGTTGCACGAGGGTAAAGGAGGACAAAATCCACTACATTTCAAGGATCTGTCTTGGTGTAACAGATACTATTTTTTTAGCTTTCATTTTTCTTCATTTCCAGACTCTGACATTAACTATTACATTTAGCCCCCAGTCTTACATGATTAACAGTCGACAGGTGCCTTTGCATGATCGGGACAGATCCTGAGTCTTTCTTTAGTTGTAGCACATGTTAATCCAAGGAGACATAACTTTTTAAGCAAATAGTATCCATGTACAAATGATGAGCAGAAGCTTTCTTGTGAGAGCTTCATATTTTTTAAAGGAAATGTTCAGATTAAGATACGTATGTTACATTCTTTTCCATGTTAGTAACAGATCAGATGATTAACACTTTTTTTAATCTTATTTATTTTTTACTACTGCAACTGTTTTGCATTTTACGCACCCTCCACAGTGAAATAAGACTGATCAGTTTACAGTCACTTTCGTTTTATAGTTCCACCTTTCATCCCAAAGGTTCCCAAATTGTTTATGAATTGGGTGTCTGTCCTTGCTGCTGAGATTGCTAACTTCGTCCCAGTTGTATTGACAAAAACTTTAGTCCACAGTCCAGCAAGTGGGACTGCACGGACAGAGGCCCAAGGGTTTCAGTGGGTCGTCAGACAGGCCTATTTGTGTGGAGTCACCAGCAGTATAGAGGCATCAGTGACTGGTCTCTGGGATAGTCGGTTCCCACCTGTCCAATGTGAGTGGGACTGAGGCTTGTGGACAGCTTAATTTTATCAGCTGGTAACAAGTTTTTTTACTGAATAGGGCTGAATTGTAACTGGGATCTTAGAGGAGGAGCTCTCCAGATCCAATACAATCTCCTGAGCTAATCCAACTGCATACGTGATTTTAATTTTAAATATTTCTTTTTTTTTGTCTAGAGTGGGAATGGCATATATCTCTCTGCGAATAGATAAGGAAAGCACCACCCAGACAGTAATTAAAGAAGTTCTTCCGCTATTAGGACGGCAGGTAAGCAATATAAAGCTCATAAGCATTTCGTTGTGCTTCGTATGAACTATCCAAACTGTTCATTCAAAAGAAAAAGCATACTTTACAAAAATGTATATATTACCTTCCCTCTACTAAATAGTCTTTTAATGCTCAGCGAATGAGAACTGCTGCCTTGCGTGGTGCCAAATTGGGGATAAAACATTACCTGAACATAATAAAAACCCACAAGGTGGGTGAGGTAATATATTTTATTGGACCAACCTCTCTTTCTGACAAAGCTACTGCACTGCATAATACTACAGACCGAATAGTGTTATACTGAAAGCCGCCTCCATTTCTTATGGGTCAAGCAAATTTACTCATGCAAAGAAGAGAATTCTCAATCTAGAGCATACATCTTTTGTGCTTCTGTATCTCTTGAATATTGACATCAGGGTGATACGCAAGACCAAGTCCTGGTGGAACTAAAGAAAACCTTGCATTCTTTTTTGAGTGTCTTCTGCATTGTCCCACTCGTAGGATGTGCTGACGAGTGCAGGTCAGGTGGTGGAACCTTCTCATAACAGGGCTCATGCATCTCTCCTGTCCCCCCATCTGCATTCCTGAACATGCTGAGGGCAAGATGATAAAATGGGACGTGGCACCCTCGGCTGCCTTAGCATCTTCCATCCACAGCAACAGATGGATGTACACCTATTGAGTTCCTTTGGTTCCAGATCCTTCACTTAGAAGATTGTGGTTCCTTAGTTTACTGTTTCATAGTTAGTGTTAGACTTAGGATAAGTTACCTGTTAAGTTTTATTTTTAGTATAGTTTAGAGAAATCTGTTTGATTCCATTTACTGGTTCCATGACAGACCTGAAGTTGAAGAGACCAGGCTTTCAAAGGTGCAGCTCTTGTCCAGCAGCCTTCCCGGCATAGCTGCTCATAATAGAGGTTTGTTGAAAGCTGCTGTACTTCACGATGCTCTGTTTGCAGCGTATTCAACCTGAGAGCACGCAAGGAGTTCCAGAACAGGCTGAAAGCCCTTCTGTTTCAAGAAGGTTTCACTGTGAAACCCCTAGGAGATGGTACCTCTTCAGGGTTCTGATCAGAAGGTGAAAAGTCTAATATGTGTTCTGGACACCTCTGGGTCTCAGAAAAAGGCCACAATGCAGAAAGCTCCGTCTCTGAAATTTTGTTAGGAACGCTGTTTGCAACATTTGATATAACTCTGTTATATTTTTTTTGTTTCCTAATTGGCCAGTTGCCATCACATCTATTGAAGTTCGCCTTTTGTATAAACTAGAAAGTTAAGAAACATAATGCCTGACTTGAAAGTACTGATACCAGGGGAGAGTGGGCCAGTTAAAGTTAGTTTTGATCTCTAAATAAGTTAAGAGTTGCTTTACCCACTAGCTGGCCAACTGGGTGTATTCCATAGCGCTCTCAATGTTTGAAGCTCTCTGTGTTTGCTATTTGGGTTAAGATTGAGATTATGTGCAATGGGTGGTGTTGGCGAGGGAAAAGAGTTTATTTTACCTATAGTTCTATTCCAAACTCATAGAATAGCCTTTGCTAAAGGATGTACGCAAAATTCTGGTAGCCTAACTGTTTACACCGCTGCAATTTTCTTGTTCAATAAAGATCCAGGGTTAGACTGGATTAGGGTGGCCCCAGCCCACTTCTGCTTTGAGCTGGCTGGCTTGATAGGACCATAGAATTGTTGGAATAGCTAGTCCACCTTGTTTAATGAGTTTGTACAAAGTATCTGCTCCCACTCTTGATTTTCTTATTCCATATACATTCTAACATCCCTGTATTCCTGAGGTAATCTGAGATTATCTGAGATAATCGCGGAAAATTTTGAAACAAGAAAATTATCCTTGCAAGAATATTTGTTTTGACTGTGGCTATTCTTCCTGACCAAGGAATTGCATACGTCCCCAGCACTCCAGATCTTTGTTCATTAGTGAGTGTAACTATCTTTTCCTGATTGTCCATCCCAGCTATCAAATATTACTCCCACTGGTTCATGATCTGACTATGTAATATTGCCAATTGCTTTAGATCTTGTCTGCTTCATTAAGGATTTAGAGATTAATATTACATCACTTCTAGTATAGAACAGATGATGATGTGACTAAAATGTGTAATCTCTTTCCTCGGAGAGATTGAATTGTTGGCCCAGCGACTTCAATGCCACACCTGCTTCCCTGTCTGTCTTGTCTTTATCGGATCTGTTTGCTATTGACGTCTCCTCCAAGTGTAATTCCCTCTTTCCCCAAAGTGTTGCTGTGTTTTAAAGAAGTCACTGGAGGTTTTTAAGAACAGTTTGGACAAACACTTGTCAGGGATTGTCTAGGTTTACTTGGTCCTGCCTCTGTGCAGGGGGCTGGACTAGATGACTTCTCAAGGTCCATTCCAGCCCTACATTTCAATGACCATTTGGTGGAAATATGCAGTCCTGGAGCTAGAATGAAAATTCTGACAGCTTCAGTATCCAAAAGCTCAATTCCTTCACAGTAGTAGTGTGTAGTTCTTTGGTTAGACGCTGCTGTCACATCCCTGGAGTTGATGAAACTCTGAAGAAATTCACACTGTTGCGTCCTCTGAGATAGCTCTCTATGTAGCTCTTGGTTTTGGCTAGTTTGAAACACTATGTACATGTGCCATGTACGTTTCCATGGGCAGGAGTATCTATCCTCTTAGCAGGGGCAATTCTGACTCATGTGAAAGCTTGTGTTCAGTGTGTCTCATATATCCAGCAGGACAGATGCATTTGTACATCAACTGGTGATTGATGATTATGTAAAGCTTTTGGATGTTGAAGTCCTTCTTCGAGAAATTCCAAATGCCCTCAGCCTTAATTAATACATAAAGTGAACTTAGGGATTTTGTCACCTCCTAGTCAAGACCTGTTAGAAACGTAGCATGTCCCCAAAGTTTCATGACCTATTCCACTAGAGTAATGGTAACACTGAACGTGTGCGTTCACCAGTCCCGTGTAGCAGATGTGTCTAGGGCAGTGTTGGACAATCATATTATTAAATTTTTTAATAGTCATACCACCAGCTGTTTTAATCTGATATTCAGGTTTTTAGCTGCGCGTTCTGGGGTGTGTGTCTGATGTGAGTAGTACGAGGTGTTCCTCTTCTCTTCTGAATGAATGATTCTAAGCAAGGACTAGGGGTATGTAGATAAGATTCCTCCTCTTCCCCCATCATAATGTGTCACGACTTTAAACAGTCCCATGTTCATGCAGTAGTTTTTGCTCCAAGAGTATGGATTTGTGGTGTCAATAGCTGTTAGATAATTAGTATAACTTGTTAGTGAAGTCTGCTCCCACTGGTTGGCCTGATGGGCCGGTGTCTTTCACCCGATTGGCCATTTGTGAGAGCTGTGTACCATTCCCCATTCTGCTCCCTTTGGCAAGATCATCCCTGTGGAAATGTTTTAATAGCCCCATCGGCTGCTGAGTGGGGAGAGTTGACTGTGCTATTCAGCAGTTGTCTCTCCAGTTGATTTATGGGTTGCATTGGTAGCTAAGAAATGAGGAAGTTTTAGGCTTTGTGTAGGAGAGACAATGGAAATGGAAAGGGAAGGTTTTTCCAGAGAAGGAAAAGCACAATTCAGTATCTTCCGTTGTGGTTTTCTTCTGTGGGTGGAAAAAGACAAACTTTTGAGCTCCACAGAACTCTTCTTGAGGCTTTGACCTGAAGAAGAGCTCTGCAGAGCTCCAAAGCTTTCCTCTTCCAGCAAAAGAAGCGATCCAGTAAAAGATATTACCTCACCCAGCTTGTCTCGAGTTAATTTAAGGGATTTAATTTTCATGTGCCTGTTAATATTATAATGTAACCACTAAAAGAATACAAAACTCTGGCAAATTTATTACCTATTAAAATGTACATCTAAATGTGTTGTCTCTTGGCAGACGGAATGCCTCCAGAATTTCAAACTTCTAGAAGTACTTATGGGCAGTAAGCAAGGTAAATCAAGTGTTGTTTGCTTTTCTAGTCCAATGAATAACTGTAGTTGAGTCCTTAGTATTCATTTGTGTATTTTAATGTTAATACATCCATATTTAATTTTTACAGTTGATCCTTCAAAAACTGACAGATACTTGGTGTATAATTATGCTGAAAAATGTTGAAATATTGAATCAGAAATGCTTTTTTTTTTAATTGTCACCATAGATTTTGTGTTTAGTGCTTTACTCTCCCTTCTTCGTACTAAAAGAAAACACATGCCAAAGTTGTGTTTTCCAAAAAGATGTGCAAATATGAGATTTTTCAGGTTAGTGGCCAAACCAAAAAATTATGGAGAGGTGGAGGAATCAGTTCAAGTCGAACCAAAATGGAGTTTTTGTTTTGCTTTTTCCCCCCTCTCCCTGACAAAAAGCAAAAGTTGAAAAAAATAGTTTGGGGTTGAAAGTTTTGTTTTGTTTTGAAGGCTTTAATTTTTTTAAAGATAATAGTGAAATTCCAAAACAAAAAGTTGAAACATTTCATTTCAGAAATGCTGAAACAAACTCTTTTGAAGTTATTTAAAATTTTTATTTGACCAAAACAATTTGCTGAAATTGACCCAAATTTGTTAATTGTTTTGTATGACATCAATCTGTATTTTTTCAGTGGAAAAAATTATTTGCATGAGAATTTCACCCAGCTGTCTAATTTTCTGATGCATACTTACCCACTGGTGAAAAGGACTGTGTTTTTTTGGGAGATGCCCTTTGAAGGGAGCTGTTACTTAAATGCGGTCAATAACTTTGCTATTAAAGCAGATCACACACAGGCCAGTGCAGAGAAGCTTTTCGGTGCTGCTGTTTGGCTGTATCTATTCCATGAATAAACCAAGAATTTGAGTTCGGGGACACGTAGGGCTGGATGCTCGGGTCCCTATAGTGGCTGTGTTGCTCTGGTTGGAGGGATGGCCTGGTGGTGAAGAGGCTGGACTGAGATTCCTGATCTAGGTTCAGCCTCTAGGGTTAGGTCTACAGAGCTCCGCACGGCCTAGCCTACCCAAGCGAGCTTGAATCCAGCTCGTATGGGTAGTGGCAGTAGTGAAGACAGACCAGTGCTGGCTTCAGTGCAAGTAATACCAGGCTGGCATGGATCCTGGCTATGCATTTGGCTCACTAGCCTGAGCTGAAGCCCACGATGCGCTGTCTTCACTGCTCTTGCTAGTTGCACAAGCTGGAGTCAAACTAGCTCAGAGCAGGGCCGCCCAGAGGATTCAGGGGGCCTGGGGCAAAGCAGTTTCGGGGGCCCCTTCCATAAAAAAAGTTGCAATACTATAGGAGGCCCCTGTGGGGCCTGGGGCAAATTGCCCCACTAATACTGAGATACAGAAGTGAATGTAGTGAGTGCAGGACACTTTTAGTTTGGCAATTCATGACTGGAATCAAGCATGTCGGTTCAGCCATGTGCTCAGCCAACCAGTTAGTTTAGATCATGCAGACTTTCAGATTTGGATATTGGACCAATGATGTCTATTGTGCTTGGACAGTTCTAATTTAATTGCCTAAGTACACTTTGCATGATCTTACTGGCCCCAGTGAAAGATCTGGTAAGTCAAAATATGTTAACAATGTAAACAGACAATTACAAAATATAAATTAACAATAACCAGAGTCCAAAGGGATGTCATAAACAGCTATCCTGCCTTCAACATCTTTTTGTTGAAAAAAAAAAATCATTTAAAAGTTACATGGGAAAATATAATGAAAGAATAAAAGCAAGTATCTTGAACTCATCTTGATATCCCCAGATAATTTGCCATGCCAGTGTAATCATATACTGATCTCTGGCACTGTAATACTCTACGCATTTTACAACAGCGAGAGGTAAGCTGCAGTACTGAGCCACAAATCTCAATGTTTTGTGTCAAAAAGGAAATGGAAAATATAATTTAACATGACTTCTTTAATCCTGAAAGCAGGAACCTCATTCGCTCGTCTTCCCAGGAGAAGCAGGAGGAGCAAACCATTCTCACTGCCAGAATCCTGCACCACATCAAGGCATCATCTTACCTAACTAGCCCCTGGCAACCTAACTTCTACACCTTTGTTAAAAAAGAACTCCTATTTGAAAATAATTGCAAATAATAATAATAACATGTAAAGATAAAAAATGTAGCATAATAAAGCTCAAAGATAGGGCAAACAATATTCCTGTAAGTTCATCATAGGGACAGAACTATTAAGTTGTGTCATTTGGCAGTGGTAAGAAAACCCAACAATGCAGAATAGATGGTTAAATTATTCCTGTTCACACTTTAGAGGTGTAAGTAAACAAAAGAAATAAACTTGAAACCATTTTACTATAAACTAGTATGAGAAACCATTGCAGGCAATGTCATCTGTCTTTTCTCTTCAGACATTCAGGAAACAAGAAACCCAAGTAAAATGTTATTGTTAACCTGAAAGTAAGCTACCATGACACCTTCGGTTTGCCTGTAGGCCTAAAAAGGAGCTTTTAACTGGACTTTATTTGTTATGTTTCTTTTCCTGTGTCTAGACTCATTACAGACCAGTCAATTATGTTTTTAACGCACCCAACAAGTCTTTGTAGTTGCTGTGCGCTCTGACTTAGATTAAAGATAATACTAAATATGGTTATTAAATGCTTTAATTGACCCACATGTGTAAATAAGTTTCAAAGCTGTGCTTTTTAAAAGATAATTTTACCAAAACGTCACTCTATAAAGCTTCCGGCGTTTTAGGCTTTAATTTTAATTATATGCCCCTCTTCCCCTAGACGCCCGGCTCCTGTGGCAACACTGCCCGCCCCCCAGCCCGCCGCTTGCAGAAACAGACCCTCCTTCCTCAGGCCACCCTGTCGAAACAGCTTGGGCAAAGAGGAAGGTTTTGGGGGCGGGGGAAACAGCACACATAACAAAGAAATATTCCATTCTATGACATGCGAAAGAAGTGGGCTGTAGCCATGAGCTTATGTGAAATAAATTTGTTAGTCTTCTAAAGTGCCAAGTACTCTGTTCTTTTTGCAGATACAACTAACCGGCTTGCTACTCTGAAACTGGCACATAGGGTGACCCAGATTCAGAGCATAAAATAGGACCACCCCTCCCCTGCCCCGCCTCACACCCTTTCAGCGCCCTAGTCCTCACATTGACTTGCTGCAGTCCTCCTAGCAGGTCCAACCCACAATCACTCCTTTCACTTCTCTCCCTCCCCTGCCAGAATACCTCTAATGCGCCCTAGAACACCCTGCTGGGCTCACTGCTTGCCTCTTTGTCCACCTGTCACTTGCCACCCACTTGCCCCCGACTGCTGCCTGCCCCCCCCCGATGTATGATAACCCATTCAAAGACCCAGGGGTCACATATATTACTACACACAGCAATCAATCAGTTCCGTTTAGGTAAATCTCTGGCATTATGCACTTTTTGTTAACTTTTACTATGACTTTGTATTGAACTTGGTATATGTTGTATATGGGCCCAAGGTAGCTACTTAATTAACGGTAAAGAAAACATGTCTCATTGCTAGAAGTGAAATGAGATCTTCCTCCAGTTTTATCAATTGCCCTATTAATGAATGAGGTGTGAATGAGGAGTGTGGAAAGGCACACATTCAGACAGCTGCAACCCTGAGAGGGACTGGGAGCTCAGACACCAGACCAAGAGCTTACCTGGCTGAGTTGGGACGAGTCTGGTGTGCTGAGGGTGCAATCTCTGGTGGGACGGGTGGGAACCCCATTGAGAAAGCAGACTGGAAGACAGACTGAACCCACCACCCAGCCTATCGCATCCCAGAGCCCAGGACTGACTGAAGCAATGTGCCCTACCACCAGGCCACCTGCTCACTCCTGGCCCTCCAGCACTGTTAGTGATTTGTGTGGCTCATCGTGGATTTTAATGACCCGAGTCCCCGGGCGATGCCTGAACGCTCCCCAACCCACAAGCCATCAGGACTTGGGGCCTCCTCTCCCTTGGGAGGCAACTTGTTCAGGGCAAGAAGCTCACACTCTTTCACTCCTGGGTCTCTCCTTGAGCATTCAGCATCCTCTGCCCCTGTGGTGCTTCCACAGTGACACACCAGGCGGGTCTGGGAAGCACAGGTTCTCACCCACTTTGCAATCAGACGTGACTCTTTAGCGCAGTAAAACAGATACAGCCAGACTGGATCCCTCGGCTGAGGTCATTCTAGGGCAGTGAGCAGACCTCATGTCTGCACTTCCTCCTGCTCCCAGCCAGCCAGCCAGCCCAGACTAACACCACCCTCCAAGCCCTCTCTTGTCAGTTTCAGCTTTCCCGCCCAGGAGTTCACCTGATTCTCTGTCTCACACCTTTCAGCGGGACCTTTGCAGGCAGCAGAGAGGGGCCAGCCATCAGTGCTAGGAGACAGAGTGCCAGACATTTAGGTCACTGGCCCTTTGCTCTGCAGCAATCACACACCCTATCCCACAATAGATCTTAAGAATTGCCGGACACTGAGGCACAACACAGTATTCAGAGCAAACATTAAGACAGTCCCGTTCTCACATCCCCTCACCTCTGCTAAATTCAAACCCCTTTTGCGACCACCCCCCCCCCCCCGCAGCTGGTCTATTTTTATTGTTGATGGGAAACATGAAGGAGCCATAGTTTAATGGAAATGTTCAGCCCTACTACGGTCTTGCAGCAGAGGAAATCAGAGCTGATGGAGGGAACTGGTATTGGAAGGACCCAGTCCCTCCTTCCAAATATTTGGAAAGGGAATTAGATCATTCTGCGTGCCTCAGTTTCCCCTTCTGCAGGGAGATAGGGGGGAGATACAAAAGTCTCAAGCCTCCGTGCATAATTGCAGACTGGGGGCTTTATTTTCTGGGTTACATTACAATATTCGCAACTTTATTCTTGAAGACCAGCAGCAACAAACTCACCTCAATACAGCAACACCACCCAATATTACAAACGCTAGCAGAATCACAGGGTCAAAACACTCACGGTTGGAAGTCGCCAGGCCCAGACATGCTCTCAGGGAGTGAGCTGGAGGCACTGCAATGATATTATTCCTGTCTCACACCGGACCAAAACTCGGTACTGTTCCTCCAGGTGATGATGCTCAGTGCTTCCAGTGCTGGGGGGAGGGGACGGGAGAAGAAAGGCTACGGCTTGCAGCCTCTCTCCCCTCCTCCTGACCTGCACTCAGCCGCTGGTCATGAGCAGTCAGCATCTCTGGTTGCCTAGCAGCAGCAACAGCTGCTGCTTCCCAGAGACTCAGAGGCTGGCAGAGCTGCTTCTGGAGACAGCCGGCCAGCGCGGGCCAGGGCCCCGTCAGGCTGCGGGGTCCAGGGCAAATTGCCCCACTTGCCCCCACCCTCTGGGCGGCCCTGGCTCAGAGGGGCTAGTACCATGCGTCACTTTTGCTGCATTGACATACCCTGGGGGAGCTTGGAGTTGTGCTTGTGCTGCTAACCTGAGTAAAAAGCAGAGGTGCTGTGTCTTCACTGAGGTATTACAGGAATAGCAAACCCGAGTTCGAAACACACCTTTTATTTTCAGTGGGCATGGACCCTGAGTGACTTGCCCAAGGTGTTTCACTCTCTCTGTATTTATTCCAGCCCTCAATCGGTACAGTGGCAGGATAAATTAAAGCATATGAAGCACTCGAATACTCTTGTGATGGAGGCCATAGAAATACTTAGGTAGAGTTTTAACATATGATTGTAACTTTTCCTTGTATCCCTTATAACCATAATGAATTATATAATCATAAATCAAATACTTCATCAAATTATTTCCTCACAGAGTCCTGGGAATAGAGTTTATGTTTTGCATGTTCCTTCTGCTGATTATTTGGTTTTGCAACAGTAGAGCAAAAGGGCTGTCGTTTAGGGTCATGCATAAACTGCATTTGTTTGCCACAATGGGAATGTATTAAAGTGTTGTGGTTAATGTTTTCTTTTTTTATCTGTCAGGATGAGTCATGTTTTTCCCAATCATCTGCTTTCAAATATAGTAATTAGTTTGTACCAGAGTATTGTTTGGTTGTGATTAGCTGCAAAATGGTGGTGGTCCAGAAGGGTGCTTAAAAGCTTTGTGCAAATTAACAGTAGTGCAATGTAAAGCCTCTTCAGAGTTTTGCTGCTGAATGTGGCTTGTAGCTCATGTGTTCGTATTTCTACTTGTGTTTAATATTAAAGAAAGTGGTAAAATATAGGTCAAGGCATTTATTTGCCTAAAACAGTCATTTTTATTTGCTTTTGCTTTTTCTTTTAGTTATATAATAATTCAGACTGTTTTTAAGGAAAAACAGTGTCATTGCTTTTGTTTCTCTAGTTCAGCGAATGGTGCTGGATGACCAGGAGATGATCCTTAGCAGACTTAGGGACATAAGAAAGGTAAATAAGTAAAGAGAGAATCAATCTGATTTGTGCTTTCTGATCAGTTGGGGTAATTTTTTTCTCAATTTCTGGGTAATTTTAATTTTCATTAAACTGAGTAGCTGCTGCTTCTTTATAAGCTCATAAACAGAACAGTCAGGTTTTGGAGCGTAAGTTTTTGTAATTTGTAATTCTTTCCAAGCACAAAGTTCTGGTAGCGAGTGGCATTACTTCAGAGCCACATTGATATTTTTTTTTTCATGACATGGTGTGCTTTCCCCTGCTATATAACGTGTTGTAGCATGAATAGTTCTGATTTTCTTTTTCTAGACTTCAATACGTCAGATGAATCAAACAAGATTTTACATTGTAGAAAATAATAAATCTGTCGTGCGGGTAAATTTGTTTGTGGGTGGCTTGCCACCTCAGCTCTCTGCTGAAGAATACACTAACATCCTCAAGGATGACTTAGCTATCAAAAGTAAGTCAAATAGTATTATCTTTGGACTACAAGGACTTGATTTCACTGTCTATTCCTATGTATAGAATAACATGCTATAGTAAAATTGTGTTCCTTCTCTTCCAATTTTGCTTATGTATGTTTGTGACCCTTTGGTTGGCAAATGTTGTCTTGCAAAAATCACTATTTTTTTTATTACGTTTTATCTGAAATAGTGACATTTTCCCTCTCCTTTTATATTCAGAGCTCTGCAAATCTGCGGATATCCGCTTTATATCTGCAGGTCATTTTTGCAAATCTGATGCGGATACAAATTTTGCATCTGCGCAGGGCTGTATTTATCTTAACATACTGACCGTTCTGTGTAAGAAATAAAAATGTATGTGACGGCTTCCTTTTTGTTTCAGAGGATGGTCGGTGAAGCACTTGGGTCGCCTTTATATATATTTGTTTCCCCTGACCTATTTAGCTGTTTTTCTAAAAGTATTATTACTTTCTGTTTAAACGACACAGGTGAATTCTAAATGAGTGCATTCTCTTTAAAAGTAACCAGCTGAAAGTCAGTTTTTTATCAAAGAATATGTAAGATTATATTAATCATTTCCCAAGAATACTACCTGGGATTTAACGTCCTTTAAGAAGGTAAATGGAGTGATGTTAACAGGTACATTAACGCTACCTGTCATGGCTTGTGTGCTATATTAGTTCAAATTGTGGCAACACAATTTAATTCAGAAGTGAAAAGGGGGAGTACATTTAACAATTTTGTCTTTATTGCAGCTAATATATTCTATCTACACTACTGAAAATTCACTTTGTACCTTTCTACAGTAAACAAATTTATCTTTTCATATAGCTTTTACTTTTCAGAGTTAAACACCAGGGGAATTTGTCTTCTACTTGTACAAAGTTTAAAACACAATCACCAACTTTAAGGTGACTTTGGAAGAGGGAAAGTGTTAATTGGGGATGCTATCCGGTTTTTGCGGTTTTAAAAAGTTTTTGATTTGAAATCAGTGCTTTTAATATTTACTGTTAATCTACCCAAAGTCTGAAATACATTCTCTTTCAATCTTTGCAGCAAATCTGCTTTCTTTGAGTCATGTTTACTCAATGCAAGGTAAGCCTCTAACATTTTAAACTAAGTTCAGTATTGTAAAAACATACCAACTTCAGAAATTTAGTCACATGCTAAAAGCTCGAAGATGAAAGAATACATTAGAGATTTTATCATCTAAACAAAAAGTCTTTAAAAATCAAATGTAAAACATCGTAGCGTATTTATATAAGCCACAATATATTTTATTAGAACTTTCTTTTTTATAAGGTGGCTTCATTCCTTGTATGAATGTGATGAAGTTTTATCTGTTAAAAGTGAGTTTTGAATGTTAATTTCAAGCAGCTAGAAGAGTCAGTTGTTGCAGACAATACCATATAATCCTCTTCTCATTTTGTTCTTTTAAAACATAAGGTATTAGAATTTGTTCCTGTTGTTTAAACTTAAAAAATGGAATTTCAAGCTCAGTGTTTCACAGATCCAGCACTTTGGTTTTAATAAGTACACTGGAGGGGATGAGGCTAATCTGTTATCTTAGGAAAATTCTTACTTTAGTTTGTTAGATACTCTTCCACTGAACACACACGTTTTCTTTGAGATGTTGCTTTGCTGCTGGTGTTAAAGAATGAGGTTTACTTCATCCTGGGATGCAGGAAATTGGGGAAGTAAGAAACACCTCCAAAACCCCTAGAACATTTAACATCAGGAGTGCTGCAACCTGACAGCTACTCATCTGTATTCTTAGTATCCTCAGCCATGAAATAGAAAAGACTTCCTTTGGCTTTTATCCATCTGCCACCAAATGATGATTCATAAAAGCTTATTTTCAAATGTATTGTCCAGTCTCAATTTCAAATGATTTTATTAATGGGGTGTCAGTGACTTCATTTGGGAGGTTAAGGCCTACAGTATTGTGGAATAATCTTCAGAAAATGTACCTGATATCCTTTTGAGATACTCCTTTGCCCAGTTGTGTTCCATTAACCCATACCAAGAAGCCCGTGTTTACTGCCGAGGTACCAGTTATATCCCTGTGAGGCTGGGAAACACTGATGTTTTCCCTCATAAAGACCATTGAAACCCCCGGGATGTTTTTGAGCAACTCCTTTCCCTTTTCTGTATTTGCAGCATGGAAAATAATTGTAGATTATGATCCCCTTCTTACCCATAGCTTGTTTTAAATCCAGTTTACATGTAGGTGTTTTACAGAGATCGCTGCTCATGAATTAATCCATGTAATCATTTTTATTGCTGTTTGAAGTTGGTTCAGTTCCTTAATATTTTTCTATTTCCGAGACTCTCACAATGGGGTGGGAAGCTCTAGCTGGGAGTTGGACCTTCCTGGACCATGGTATGATGGCTCGTAGGAAACAGCCAACGTTCCACGGATTTTTTTCTTTTAGGCATGATGCTGTTTTGCAAGCTCATAGCTTACCTGTTATCCATCGTTCTTCCTCATTTTGTTTGGCATTATTGGTTCCAATATTTCATTCACAGTAAATATCTGATTTCTTTTGCCTGAATTTTTTTTCTTACTAGATGGATTTTTTCCCAACCTGCTCAGATATCTACGCTCCTTTTATATTATTTCTGTGACCACTCTAATTTTTGTAATACACCATCAGTTTTGCCCAGAACTACTTAGTGTGGATCTTTCTCAGAAATGTTCTCAGGTGGTTGGGTTTGGTTTTTCTTTTGTTTTCTGTGTTGATGGATTTTTGAATTAAATACAAATAGGACTTTGCATTCTTGGTAACCAGTTTATTGCAGTGGATGACTTTCTTATATTTTCTTAAGTACCATAAAACAATTTTCTTTCATGGTAATCTTTTTTCCCTTACTTTAACTTCATATTAAACTAGTTTATTTCCAACTAAAGCATCACTTAAATACATTTGTTACAGGTGCTGTTGTACTTGAAATGTCTTGTTTTTCTGAAGCTGAAAGAATATATATGCTAGCTAAAGATACAACGGTCAATGACAAACAGCTTACTGCCACTGTGATTCCTGAAGTTCTGGTAAGATCTTTAGGTTATATCCTGTGTAAGAAAAAGCCAGACTCTCTTCTAAAAGAGAGTGGAGTGAAAATTGTTTGGTATTTGAAGGGACAGGTGGACAAAAATAGACGGAAATTCAGCTTTTGTAAACATTAGGATAAAGAAGAGAGAGAGAGCCTGCACTATATGTCCCTGATGTCCATCTGTATATGAATGGCTGCTTGTTACCATTGATACTGATTGTGAAGTGCTGGATGGTGATGTGAGAGTAGTTACAAAACTATAAAGAAATGAAAAGCAATTTTAATTCTTTTCCCTAACGTCTTTCCACTATCACTAAAATTCAATGAAATCCCTTTACTTTGAATAGCAATTTGCTGTAGCATCTACACTGAAGTTACTTCAGTGTTTAAACTTGGTTCCTGGGTAGTTCTGGGATAGACCTGGCTACTCTTGGGTGATCTCCCCTTTGCCGAGTGGCTGAATTCCCTTGTTTGGGAGAGGGGAGGGAGTGCACATGCCTGTTTACCAACTTATTCCCTATATACTGTCAAGTATCAGAAGGGTAGCCGTGTTAGTCTGGATCTGTAAAAGTAGCAGAGAGTCCCGTGGAACCTTATAGACTAACAGACATATTGGAGCATGAGGTTTCGTGGGTGAATACCTGCATCTGACTAAGTGGGTATTCACCCACGAAAGCTCATGCTCCAATACGTCCGTTAGTCTATAAGGTGCCACAGGACTCTTTGCTGCCTGTATACTGTATTGTTGGGCTGCCTCCCAGGAGGAGTCTTTTCACCCTCTCCCTCCTGAGAGAGGAACAGGAGGGCCAAAGAATCTTAGGGTAAGCCTGAACTCTAGCACGCTGCGTGGTGGTGGGGTCCCAGAGCCCAAACCCAAACATCTACACCACAATTAAACAGCCCATTAGCCAAAGCCCAATGAGCCTGTGTCTGCTGGCATGGGCCAGCCGCGGGGGTCTAATTGCATTGCAGACATATGCTTTATTCCTTCTCCGAGTGACTTCTACATGTTCTTACTCATGGAATGGCTGATGGTGTAGCCTGGCCATGGCTGTAAATGTGCAGAGTTCATTCTGAGTCTGGTTGCAGGTGAAATCACCTTCTTTTTTATATTTAGAACTAATGACGTCATCAAATATTTCAACTATAATTGCCTACTAAATTAATCTATAGTCATTAGCTGACCTTTCTAGCATTCCAGTAAACAGTACAAAAGTAGGTAAGATGAAGCTGCTATCTTTCTTCAAAGCCATTGACATATGTCACCTTGCAGAAAGTCTGTTTCTTTGCTCTTCCTGAGGCTGGCAATGCAGAAGGCCAGATGCTTTCCTTGAGAGGAAGGTGCATCATGTGCTGTTTTGTGGCAACTTTGACTGGTACTTAGGATGGGCTCTGGAGAGGGTTTTTTTAAAGGGTCCTGCCTGAAAGAGAAATGGAAGAGAATTAACTCAATGCTGTGCTTTTTAACCCAGGCAAAATGAGAGTTCTGTGGTAAAGTTTATGTCATAAGTCATTTACTTTGTTACAGTTTAATATCCATAATTCAGTAAACTTGAGTGAAATACTCTTAATGAAGTGATGTGGTGGATTCTTCATCACTTGAAGACTTTAGAAGAGGATTGGTTGTCTTTCTAAAAGACATACTGTAGCTCAAGCAGAAGTTGTGGGCTAGGTGCAGGAATCATTTGGTGAAATTCCTTGGCCTGTGTTGTGCAGGAGGTCAGAAGAGATGATCCTAAAGATCCTTTGTGGTCTTAAAATCTGTGACTCTACGGAAGTGCTTTATTTGGTACTGACTGACCAATAACTTTTCTGCTCCAAACTGCAAGTCATCTCAGAAAATATCGATTGACATGAAAAGGACAGCGTGTCATCCTCTTTGTGCCACCAAATAAATATTTCTAACAATATTTTTAATTTGTAATAGCTTTCAGATTCTAGCAAGCTATTGGGGTGAGGTGGTAGTTCAGCGAGGTTATTTTAAAACAACATAGTGGATGTAGGACCTAGATTAAAAAAATGCGGCGTGATCATTTTCTGCAAAGCCATCAGAGGGCATACAACTGATATAACAATCCTCTTTCCAGAGATGTGTTGACATCCTCAGCACTGCAGCTAAATGAAATGATGATGTTAGTTTCAAGATTCTTTAGAATTACGGAAAAAAATCAATGTTTGCTGAATTATACAAAATTAATAGGAAAAATTGTATGCTTCTCTGAAGGTAATGCAAAGAATGGCTTAAAATAAAAAAGAATCTTTGTTTAAAGTTGTTTTTGAAATAATGCTTTTGAAAAACCTGTCTAGGGATTGGTCCTGCTTTGAGCAGGGCATTGGACTAAATGACCTTCTGAGGTCCCTTCCAACTCTGATATTCTATGCTTGCCCAAGGCCTGCCTGCCTGCCTGCCCCCTCCACAAGGCTTGGGCTTACTGGAGTTATGAAAGAGAGCATAAATCACAAATGACTTTGTGTACGTATATAAAGAGTATTGTGTAGTTATTAAAAAGGAACAGTGCTTTAACCACCTACAAATCTGAAGTCCTCCACTTCTATAGAAGAGAAGTTATTAGAATGAGTCATCTTAGGTCATTTTTTCTCAAAAATGTGTGTCTTCAAAAAGCTCTATGAAGGGAAACTGTGTAGGCATGAAACTAATGACAATCTGAAATGGCATTTATTTGAAACTTTCCAATTCCTCTTTGCCCCTCTCCCCCCCTGCAAATCTTTGCAAGCCCCATTCAATACTCCTTACATGAGCAATATGCCCCATGAAATTCCTGGGTATTTTCCTAGAGAAAAAGCAATTTGCTTGTGTTCTAAATCTATATTGGTCTCAAAAGAGAGAAAAACAAAGTTGGTCATTTTTTGGTTATTGGCTTTCACAGGTTGAATAGGTAAGTGCCGGGCAGTTTATATGACTGTACCCTGAAATGTTTACCAATGGTTAGGATAGCTGTGTTTCAGGGTTCCCAACATTGTATAGAATAGCGCTGAGCCCTTTGAAATCAGGAATATAGATCCCGATTCTTATCCTAAGATGCAAGTTATATCTAGAAACCCTGGGCTCATTGGCACTATGAGGCTGCACTTCTGATAGGTAGGAAGATTTACAATAAATTCTTAAATGATAGAAAATGTATTGCTTCTACTCAGTAATCTCTAAAATGAAACTTATCTTAGTGGTTAACATTGAGCGTTTCAGGCCATCTAACGTGGAAAGTAGCTTACGTTGCTCATTGCTTACCTAGAGTAGAACTTCAAGTAAGATTTTGTTCTTTTTTTATAATTGTATGTGATCTTTTAGCCCTGCACACAGCTGTGGGAAATACTTGTATCAAAATTTAGTACTATACCAGACTATATTGTATTTGTTTTTCCTCTGGCACTGTTGTGGGAGTGGGAAGAATTGACTGACTAAAATCAGAATGGAGCAAAATTTAGTCCCAGAAAAGGAATGCATGGTTTGAAACAAGGAACTGTCACGTTTTCAATTTTGGACTACAAGTTGTGAGCCATTTTTGTAAAGTTGTAACTTAATAAAAAAAGCTGCAACGTCTCTAATCTTGAAGGCTAGTTATCATTTGGCACAAAAGTAAACAGTAAAACTTAGTGTCTGCTCCCAAATTTATTCTTTGCATATTAAAAAAACAAAACGATTAATTTCTTCCATTTGAGATGCCTTTTAAAAATAAAGCCCTGTTCATACTCACGGCTCTTGTAAGCTCTTCATGAAAGTTTGTATGAGATATATTTTCCCTTGTTTATCTTGATTAAAAATAAAGTTTAAATACAAAATTTGTTAGAGTGGTTCTCTTTGCTTAACACACAGACAGACAGGTCGGACTGGCTACCTCTGTATGTCGTTTCCTTGCTACCTCACCATATTTGACTATTAGGGATTTTGTAAAATAACGTTTAATTCAGAATACTTAAGTAAAATAAAATATGTTGTTCTTTAATTAATGTGAGAGCAACAGTACAGCATGTTGCAGAACAACATTTTCTTCTTCTGCATATGATGCCTTACTGAGCACCATTTTATGGCACAAAATATTAGGTTGGAAAATGACTGAACAGTGACAGTTCTAAATTGAAAGCACTTTTACAAGGTAACTTTTGCACATTTCTTTCTATAAATAAAAACATCCAGATACTTACAATAGCCCAATTCAGCTGCAAAACTCACATGCTTCCACAGAATTATCTTTAATCCCACCTAGAATCATAGGGTTAGAATGGACTGCAAGGGTCACCTAGTCTAACCCCCTGTCAAGATGCAGGATTTGTTGTGTCTTGAAACCAGTGGTCCCCAAACTTTTTACCTCACACTGCCTCTTACCCCTGTCCACGCCCTCTCCTCTCCCCCCTCCCCCATGCCATGGCTGGGAACAGGGTCAAGGCTCTGGAAGGGAGGGGGGATGCGGACAAGGGTCAGGGGGCTGAGGCTGGGGTCATAGCTGGAGGCGGGAGTGGGAGCTGTGTCCCAGATCAGCAGCCCGATCTTGGGCAGGACCAGGGCCAGGAGCAGAGTTGGGTGGCGCTCCCTCCCTGCCCCTGTGGAGACTGGCCCAGGTCCCAGCTGCACCCCCCGAACATTGCTGCCTGCCCCCACCCCCAGATTGGGGGCCTCTGGTCTAAACCATCCAGGACAGGAACTTCTGCAACCTCCCTAGGCAGTTTGTTCCACTCTCCTACTGTTCTTACAGTTCAGAAGTTTTTCCTGAGATTTCATCTAAATCTGCTGTGCTGTAGTTTGAACCCGTCGCCTCTTGTCCTGCCTTCTGTGGCAAGAGCGAACAATTTTTCACCATCTTTTTTATGGCAGCCTTTCAGATATTTAGCAATGGAGCTCTTGTATCCCATTACATCTAGTGTTCTCTTCTGAGTGAAGAGTAAAGATGGCAGACAGATGAGAGAATTGCTGGTCAGCAGCTGGTCAAACAGATGTTTGATTAGCACTTTATTTTACTCAACATACTGGGAAAGTTTATCAATTTCTACGTCTGTTGTCAGGGTCTATCGTTGGTCTCTCCAGTAAATACTGAGCAACTGAGAAGACATCAGAAGTACATCTCCAGGCCAGGTTTTTACAGGGCACTGGAGGGGGCTGTACTATCTTATGTGTGTACAGTGCTTAGGCCCCACTCCTGATGGGGCTCTGTAGGTACTACTGAAGTATACAGGTTAATAATAAGGATAATAAACAAATACCAAATTCAGTTGCTGTCTCTTTAAATGGAATTATTTCCCATTATGCCATGGATACCTGAACCCTGAATTGCTAGACCTGCATGCAAACTGAAACCTTAAACTAGTTGAATATAATTTTGCTGAGGTGACAAATAACTCTTTAAAAACAAATTTGGAGGGGATAAGGAGTCATGGCTCAAGTGTGATCCTAGGCAAGGAAATAATATGCATAGGAGCCAGTTTGGCCTAAAACTATTATGCTGAGTCATAAATTGCAGTAAGTGTTTAGACAAATGGGTTTGCCAGCAGAATTTGGCCATCCTGGAGAGCAGAAGCAGTAATAATGCCCCTCATAGCCAAATTATTGCAGCAGGTCCATTCTAGCCTCCTCATCCCATTGCAACATTACAAAAATATACGCAAACCTCTACATAGCCTCTTGTCAGGTGTTACTGACCCGTTAAGTATAAAGAGTTATGTGAAAGTTACAATATGCTAAGATTACTCCTCTTACCCGGACCCAGGGATGTGGGGATCCAGATGCTGGGAATCCTAAGTACCTTTCACACACAGCTGGCACAGAGAATACACGTGTAAATGCCTACTTTGATTGCAGAGCTGAGTTTTCTGGTCTACATCTCCTGGGTAAAAACTGCTCCCACAAGAACAAATGGATAAAGTTTGCAGCACAGAACACTTTGTATTCATTTGCTGTTAGGCATTCCATTCTGCCACCACCAGACACAGCTATGCCCGATATTCAGCAGAAATGGGATTAGAATGAATAACACATCTGTCAGAGCACAAAACTACAGCCTACTAATCTTGACAAATAAAACAACCTGTGGTGACTGCCACAGCATGTAAATCACGCTCCTCCAGCTATCTTTAGGGGTATAAGGAATACATTTCTGACTAAAAACCAGCCAACGAGAAATCCCTCTGCAAATTTCACTTTCAAGCTTCATACCAAAGTCAGGATAAAGAAAAAAAATCCTACACGAGACTGTGTGAGTCACATATTCCATTCTACAAAGTAACAAACCATAATTCATATTTTCCCATTTGGCCTTCACTAAGGGATTAAAAAAATTCTGCAGTGCCAGGGTGACCAGTGCACAGTCACGTGCTCCAATAACAAAAGGAGACATGTACCTCTTAGAACGGGTGAAGCTGTGCATCCAAATACTGGCCAGGTTAACCAGTTTGCACAGAACTGTTTAATTCCCATGCAAAGCAGGGCAGTCTTCTAATTGAAGCTGCTTTGTCTCTTACCAGTAGGAGTTTGGCATTGTCCTGTTTAACTTTACTGCAGATTGTAGGATTAAGAACAAACTAAGCATTATGCCAAACACGCTTAAAGTTTCTTCCCTTACAGGATTCTGCTATTTAAGCATTTCTGTAGAGTTGAACACCAAATTACTATCTGATAAAGAATTACCTCTGGTAATGAGGAATTCTCTTGAGCAAGGTATGCATGCATCCAGAGGTGGTAGGACAACTGAAGAAAGAATTCACTCTCTAGCTATCATACTACCACTGATCATTCCTTTTATAGTACAGCCACCATCGCTGCGACTTCCTGTGTCACAGAATTCTTCACCCCGTCATGCACAAATATATGTACTCTTATCATTGTTGTCTTCTTATTTAATGTATTGTACTATTGTTTTTCCTGTTTATAATAAAGCGCTTTGTGTATGAGTAGAAACATTAAAGAAAAGTTTGATAGAGGGTACATGATTGTATCATATTTGCTTAATCAAGATTGCAATGTCCTTTCCAAACTGTAAACGTGTTTTTGATTAAGCATGTAGGACGTGATCTGAAGCTCATAGCAATCAGTGGTAAGGCACTTGCTGGTGGACTTTAAATCAGGCTTTCTGTAAATGTTTAAGTGAGCACATTTAAAACCAAATTCTGTGTTGCCCTCTAAAATTAAGAAAAATAATAGAAAATACATGCTTCCTATGCTGTTTTTAAATGTCCACAATATATTTTAAAACCAGATTTCTTGAGAAGAACATTTAAAAGCAAAAGGTCTCATCTCATTCAAGATGAGGTACTTGCCTAGTTTGCAGTGTTTAAAAGTTTTCAGCTATAAAGGGGAGAAAGTGTCTGAAATATCCTTTTAACACTTGACAAAGCTTTCCCCTCATATTTGGATAAGTCAAGCAGTGAAATACATTTTGAAGATTTTTTTTTTAAATTTTTCTGGGCATGAGACCAAACATGAGAACTATCAGAGCCCCTCCGCCCATCCCCCCCCAAAAAACAAAAGTCTTGTGGAGAAAGTTTTAAATGACTGAAAATGAAGCTTAGATGATGCATCCTTCCCGGACCCTTAGCTGGAGTATTGATAAGATATAACAGATTCCTGTATATTCATTCATATAATCCTTTGACTTCACTTCTCTTTTCCTCCTCAAACCAATTCTTAGCATCATTGTTGTTATATAAAGTGGGAACCTTGCCTGGTCTGCTCTGCTTACATTCAAAGCTAACCAGTTTTCACAGTGTACCCAATAGTATTGTCATACATGACTTCTGGGATGAAGAGAAGTAATTCTGCCATTTGCTGCCCCAGATGAGCAGCTGGATATCGCTCCCAGACTCCTAAGTCTTGTAGTTGTCTTTAAACTTTGACAGCCTAAATTGTCTTTATTTGCATATTTGTAGCATAAACTCTCAAATTGTTACAGCTCAAGTTGGCTGTTTTCTCTTATTACCCACTAGAACCTTAGATGCTGTCGGTAGAAAAGCTCTCTGCCTGCTAGTGCCGGATTTTTACCTACAGTGGTCTTTCCATTCTACTTTTACGAGTCCCAGGTGAAAGGGACTATTGCCTGTGGGATCTCTTTGGAGACTAATATGGTAAAGACAAACATTTTCATAATGATAAGTGATTTAAGACATCTTAAAAGGCCTGGTTTCCAAAGGGCAGGCACTCCATCCTTTCTGAAAACCAGCACCTATAAGATATCTCAAGTTAGGAACTCAAAAATCGGTATACCCAAAGTCATTATTCACTTGTGAAAATCTTGGCAAACATCCCTCTGTGTCAGGAAGTATTTCCTCGTGTTCAGCTTACGTCTGCCACATGTTGGTTTAATCTCGTTACTCTTGGTTACACTTCCTTGTAGCTATGTGTGGGGAATGATCCCCATATGATGTAGGCACTTCCTAGGTGTAGATACTCTTCAAATATTTGTAGTCTGTTGTCATGATCCCCCTTAATCACTGCTTAGCCAAACTACTGATATTTTAGTTCTTTTCATCTTTCCTCATAAATCGTTCCTTCCAGCCTCATGCCAAACTGCTGTTCTCTGAATGCTGTCCCGTTGGTGAATGCAAATGACCATGAATAAGGGGCCACCGCCAACGTTTCGGTTTGGGAACTCTCAGTTGAAAATGCCTGATAGAGAAATGAAGAAGCAGCTTTTCTTTGTGTGCCGTCTTTGTGTCTCTATGGAAGTTATTCTTCTGTAATACCTGGCTGAATGAAATGAAAAGAAAGGTAGCTTGGTGTTTTCTGATGTTTGTCCAATCATTTGAAAACTGATTTAAAACCGTTCCAATGCCGTATTTCTGACATCTATTCCTTACCTAATTCTGACTTCCAGTGAAGCCCTATGTGCTGCTTCTGCGCAGTATGTTTACCTTATCCTACAAACCACCTACTATGTTCAACACCCATAATACAGTGAACGATTCTTCTTTCGAGGTGGCTTCTGGTGGGATCCCCACCCCCGCCCCTCTGAGCTTTGGGAGCTCTGGTGAAAGTAGTGCCAGATGAGGTGACATGACAGCGCACTCACAGCACTGAGTACTTGAGGTTAAGAGAGAGATGTGGCCCCAGCGACTCCAGTCCCTTCCATTCAGTAGTTAGCTGCAGGGGTAGTGACAAAGTCAGAGAGAGGCAGATCAGGGCTCATTTAAAACTTCCCCAATGTTTATTCTGTTTTCAGTAGTGATTTGATAGCTTGTGTGATGGCACTTGGCTTTTGTGGGGATCAGGATCACTGGACCTTTTTGGTCGTGATTGTTCAGGTTTTCAAGGGTCAGAATCAGAAGGGTAGATTTTAGTGACATGTGTCATGCCCCCCCTGTTTTCCTGGATTGCTATTTGGGGCTATTACCTGGGGTTTATTCACTCCAGGCACTGTAAGGAATAAATCAGTGGGAACACAGCAATTCCAGCTGGTAAGACTCATGCAAGTCAGTGTGCTCTATCTAACACTGCAGTTTATTAGATTTAAGCACACACAGACATAAGCAATAGGTTTAGAACATCTCAGATATTTACCTGACATCTGGAACGGTATTGAGTAATTAACAGCAGGTTTGCACTGACCGGTTGCTCACCCACCGGGGAGAAGGGATGTTAGGAAAAAACATCTCTTAAGATGGCTTCCCAGGTACACTCTATTAGCTGATTTTTTATAACTAACTTCTACAAAACACATAGGTCATGATGACCCCTACTGGATCATCACTTTTCTAACTTTCAATAAACTTTTAATATCAGAGACGTCCAGACTCCAGGTTTTCCAACCAGCAAGGTTTTCAGTCTCAGTTATTCACTTGTCTGTCCCCTCCTTCCATTCTAATTAGCAGAAACTTCCAGCTAGATTTGACCTTGCATCTAAAAGCCTGTCTCCAAATTAACCCTTAACTAAGTGGTGGTCTAGTTCAGGGTGGCTGAGTGTACATAACATGGTCGCAGTTAGCTTGATCACATTCTGGGGCAGACACACCCCTCAATCCTGGGCAACAGTGTGACAGACCTTTACATTTCAAGCCAAGCCATGGGCTTCATGGCAAGAGAGGCATGGAGCCTAATGTAACAGTTATATTATCAAGGGGAACCCCCCCCGGCCCAAATCCCCCAGATTTTTATGGGATAATAAACCTCATTCTTCATGGCATGAGCCAATCCGTCACTGACGGGGTCGAGTTAAAAATATTTCCCACTGGTAGATCATTCCCTAGCCCCTCCCAGTTCAGGTTTCTTGCACCTTCCTCTGGAGCATCTGGCACTGATCACGCGTGGAGACAGGATGCTGCATTAGTTGGATCATGGCTGTGATCTAGACCAGCAGTTGCTATTTTCCTAGACTTCATGCTCCAAACAGGGCATTTTATGACTTTTTTTTTTTTTTTTTTTTGGTAAGAGTATTTAGGGCCCCAGTGGATAGGCTTTGCTGCTTGAATTCAGTGGACTCAGATTATTGAAATGGTTCTTTCTAAAGTCAATAGAAACTGAACCTGATGTGCATACCTTGGAAATAGTGTCATGTAATGCCTTCGTTTTTACCACATGGCCAAGCTAACTATACATCTTCACTTTTCGAAAAAGCAAAATTGAATATGCATTCAAACTACGCTACTACCTGTTGATTGTGGGTTTTTTACTAAAGGATTGTGAGTGGATATTCTTGGAATACTGTAATAATCTAGCATGTACCCATTTGTTCTAACACCTCTTTGCATCTTGCAGCATACCAAGCTACCACAGAACTGCTGTCCACTACTTGTCTTTGTGAATCCCAAAAGTGGAGGTTTGAAAGGCCGAGATCTACTCTACAGTTTTAGAAAACTACTAAATCCTCATCAGGTCTTTGAACTCACTAATGGAGGTCCACTGCCTGGGTAAATCTTTTATCACAATAGTTCTTTAATGAATGGAATAGTATCATCAAAATAGTAATTTACTGATACTTGTTTGACCTCTCGCTCTGTCACACACACTAAATAGCTAAAATTTCCTCCAACTCATTTTATTTACTCCTGTATTGCACGTGTGAGAATTACACTGCAGGGCCTCTCTTAGAAATTGTGGTCCTTATTTTAAAAACAAATGGAAAACTTTCACATTTCACAAAGAGGAGAGGGCAGAATTGTTTCTGATGTGTTTATCAGTGTCTAGCACAGTAGGTCCATATCCTGATGGGAGCATGTGCACATCACCACAGCGCAAATAACTACTGGTGGTTAACACAATTGATGGAGAAGGAAGGGAGGAAAAGAGAGGGCTTTGAGCAACATGGCTGCCAAGTCGTAATTTTTGCCACTATTTCCAACCATTCTTAACGTCAGGTAATAGAAGGGTGTAATAAATGTCTCTATTTCTATTCCTGGAATTTGCCTACAGTTGCAGAAATTTAAGAGGAGCTGATTATTCAGAAATGATAGCGCCATTTCTAAGATGTAAGAAGAAATGTGAATGGAAAAACAAAAGCAATGTGTTACTGGTTTTTCAAAAACACAGTTTAGTTACCAATGAGTGCTTTCTCTTCCGTTCGTATAAATCTTTTGCCTGCTTATTGTAATGGAAAAATGTGTTTTTTTTAAATCCTACTACGTTACTATTTATGTTTGTGTTACCTAAATTGACTCCAGTGCTTTGAAATAAAACTCTCAAAGGTTAACTTTGTTGTTTTACCTTCATCTAGTGCAAGTGGGTTCAACAGTCCATAAAGAAGAAGCAGTAAAAAATAAGCAATACAGGTTTTCTAACTTTGTCAGGACCGTGGTTCATTTAGGTTGGTTCCTACAGCATGACTGTCAGTGTTATGCCCATAGAACCTATTCTTGGCTGCAGTATTTCTCTGTTACTATGGGGAAGACACTTCACCTCTCTGAGCCTCAGTTTTCCTCCTGTAAAATGGGAAGAATGATAAACTCCATTGTAAAGTGCCTTGATTGGTAGGGTTGAAGGTGTTCTGCAAATGGGTTGCTATTAGGAATCTCAGTTTTTACAAATCCATAGTTGTGCAGTCCCAGCAGTATATGCTAGCGGACAAGGAAATGCTCACTGTTTAATAACCAAGTACTGCACTCGGCGTGAATGACAATGGTGTTGTAAACTTCCATTTAAAACCAGATAGAAATCCCAAGTGACGAACAGAATTACAGATGTGTAAATGAAAACACAATTAGACACATTTTAAAAATGTAGCACTTTTTGTGTCTGTGCCTTTTTAATTCCCTGTGGGAGAGACCTCAGCTACCAACTTCGGCTATGAGGAAACATTGTGAGAAATATAACTTCAAGTTTGTTAGGCAGAAAACTCCTCTGATAGTTCTAAGTTTTATTGTCCATTTTATCAGCTTTTCTTAATCAAAACTCTAAAGCGAGAGAAGGAAAAAGCAATAATGACTAAGAACTCTATTGTGTTATTTTAAAGAGAGTGTTATGGGAGGCCTAATTAATTTTCTGCATCACAGTGTAATATTATTCCTTATGCTTTTGTTTTTAAATGAAGATTTCATACATTCTCTCAAGTTCCCTATTTCCGAGTGCTGGTGTGCGGCGGCGACGGCACAGTTGGTTGGGTCCTTGGTGCGCTGGAGGAAATCAGACACAGGCTCGTGTGCTCAGAGCCCTCTGTAGCCATCTTACCTTTAGGAACAGGTGAGAAATAACGGTATGGAATGGGGTTTATTTGAGAAATGTTAATCGGAAGCTATTGAGGATGCTAAAAATTAGTAGTTTTTCTTTTTGTGTTACCTGATTGGCATTTTGTTTTAGTTTCATATGTTACATTCAAGCAGTCGGCGTGCATCCAAGAGGGAAACAATGAAGACCATTTCATCATCATTATTCTTTGACTCTTCCATCTTGCCCTCAAAAGGCTCTAAGGTTGCAGCAATCCTCTGTTCAGAACCCATCAGTGGTGCTTGGCCAAAGCAGTGGTTCTCAGCCCGCAGGCAGCTTGCGGCCCAATCAGCACACAGCTACGGCCCATGTGACATCCTCAGGACCATACCAGCAGTGTATATATTGTGTGCATGCAGCCCACATAACACACAGAGAGCTACATATGCTGCCCACAATGGTAAATAGGTTGAGAACCACTTGGCCAAAGGGTCACCAGAGAGCACGGAAACGGAAGTGGTATGAACCTAGCACTGTGGAAGTCCAGATCAACCAGATGTTCTCATTATTTGTATTTAGGTTTCCAGAAGCACACGGGCTGCAGCCTAAGGGCCTGACCAAAGGCAGCAGCACTCCAGTTGCTTTGCAATCCCAGTGCAATAGTGGGATCTATTCTCTCTCTAACTGGCTCCTCTTTACTCTGTCTAGCCACTAGTGGTGAGTGTCAGCCACTTCTTCTCTTGCTGTCATTACCCTCTTGCTTGTTCACCTAGATTAGGGCTCTGTTTTCCTCCCTCCCCATATGCTACAGCCTTCCCTCCAGTAAGTGACCAGTCCCACTCCCTCTTACCCAGTGACTACCTCGTTCTCCAGTCCTCCCGCTGTGACAGAATCAGGCCAGATGGCTACAGGAGAGTGATAGAAGGCAGATATATTAGCCCCAGATTAAGCAGGTCCTTTCTCCCTGGGTAAGGTAACAGTGGCAGTTCCAGAAGAATCAGGAACTTGCTGGAACCAATTAAGGCAGGCAGACTAATTAGGACCCCTGGAGCCAATTAAGAAGCTGCTAAAATCAATTAAGACAGGCAGGCTAATCAGGGCACCTGCTTTAAAAAGGACCTCACTTCAGTTAGTGAGGGGCATGCAAGGAGCTGAGAGTGAGAGGATGGATGTGCTGCTGCTGGAAGTCTGAGGAGTACAAATGCTATCTGGCGTCAGGAGGAAGATCCTGTGGTGAGGATACAGAAGGTGTTGGGAGGAGGCCCTGGGGAAGTAGCCCAGGGAGTTGTAGTTGTCACGCAGCTGTTACACGAAACACTGTAGACAGCTGTGATCCACAGGGCCCTGGGCTGGAACCCAGAGTAGAGGATGGGCCCGAGTTTCCCCCTCCCTGCATTGGATACAAGAGGAGTTGACTGTGGGTCCCACCAGAAGGGAAGGTCCCTAGCCTGTCCCCTGACCCACTAGGTGGGATAACAGGGGCTGCGGGGATTGTTCTCCCTTTCCCCCATGCTGGCCAGTGATGAGGTGAGCTGAGTGAACGGCAGGTCTGAGCCTCTAGCAGAAGGCTGCCGTGAACCTCTGAGATGAGCAAATCCGCCAGAAAGCGCAGGACCCACCAAGGCAGAGGAGGAACTTTTGTCACACTACCCTTAAGATTACTGCAGAATTACAAGAAAAGGCCTGAGTGTTTCTCCCCTCCTAGATTCTTCTATAGTAAAATTAGACATGGAAACTTTTGTACATCCGTAACGAATTGAAATGTGACTAATATGATCGAGAATCTGTGATGCTGGAAATATATTGAGACTAATTAGTTTATAATGAATTCTCTTGATCACTGTCAGAAGCATTGGTTCGGGGAAAGTTCATTAGCATTCATGTAAACTTAAAATGAGAAATTAGAAATTGGAATTGAGAAAAGCAGAATAAACTAATCTTCCCATAGTACTCAGGCAACTTATCAGATGCAAGTGATTAACTCTTATTTTTCCCACACTCTTTCTGTGGCTTATCAGTTCAACCTGAATTCACAGGCCTATTAAGAAAAAAGGAACAAAACTGAGGATCTTCAACCTATTGCATGCAGAAAATAAATAACAACTGAAATGTGGATTAACCGACAGGATGAGGAACTAAAAGACAGATCTGGTCTCTCTTCACCCATCTGGGGGGAATATTTATCATATAAAGTGACGTGTCATCTTCAGTACCTAACAGCTTACTTTTCTTCCTCCGTGTCCTTTATAAATTCATTTTATTTTGTCAAGTTGTTTTATGCCAGTTTCTTGCCAACTTGTTGCTCATTCTGAGTTTGTGTCCACATGCACTCATAAGGAACAGCTGTTTCATGTCATGTAGTCATAGTATACAACCAGTATCTCATAATAATATATTTATCTAAATGCAGAAAATCTTTCACGAAATGCGTGTGCTTAACTGTGCTAATAAAATAGGGTTGGGAACGAAATTCACAAATAGGCAAATTGTGTGTGACAGTTTGCTAAATGCCTTCTCCAGGATTCTGCCTGTGACCAGGACATAGAACATTAATGAATTTACCTCACCACTGTGGGGTGGCAACGTATTGCTTTCAGATAAGGCATGGCTGTCAACAGCATTAGCTCTTCTGTTTCAGGCAGAGCCTGGCTACCTAGTGTAGCCAACACTTTCTGCACTGTGCGATGGCCAATAGACTTGGTACTTCAGCCTGCTTGCAGCTTGGGGACAGAAACAGACATGACCTTCACTGGCAGCTGGGGAGTCCCCCATCTCCACCATTTTCCTTTGCCTTCCTAGTGCCAGGTGCAGGGCTCATAGAATATATCAGGGTTGGAAGGAACCTCAGGAGATATCTAGTCCAACCCCCTGCTCAAAGCAGGACCAATCCCCAGACAGATTTTTTCCCCAGATCCCTAAATGGCCTCCTCAAGGATTGAACTCACAACCCTGGGTTTAGCAGACCAATGCTCAAACCATTGAGCTATCTCTCCCCCCTCATCTTGCTACTTAGATTTTCTTAGAAGAATCCCACTCTCTTTGTTTCAAAGTTCCGACTAACAGTTGGACATCTAAATGCCAGTCATGTTCCAGGGCTGCATTTGCCTTTGGGGGAATTTTTCTCCTCAGCTCGGTCTCTTATGAAGCGCTGCAGCATTTGGTGACCCTGCAACGGGTCAGGGAGAAGGGTAAGTTGAGAGAGCCAAAGGGGAGGCCTGTGCATCCTCCCTCACTCGCCTTATTGCATGTCCTATTGGGAAACATGGCTCTGTCTGTCTACAAACTGGAGTTGTCCCTCTGAGCCCCGTCTGCATAAGGTCACCTTGGCTGCCTCCTCTAGAGATACCTGTCAGTTTTTACCTAGACTAATGGGTTACAATAACTTTCATGTAAGCATATACTATGGCATGCCATAGGCCTTTGTGATGTCCCAGGCTTACTGCCACCTCTGCCCTGCAGGGCTGATTTCAAGCCACGGGACTCTGAGATACCCTCACCGTAACCAGCTATGCCATGTCCCAGCATTATCCTGTTCTCTTCTCCGCTCATCAGATCTTTGGTCACTGAGTTAGATGCGTAGGCATATCAGTTCTCAACTCTTAGTACTTCAGTGTGAGAATATTTTCAGAAATACAAGAGATAAGGTAGTAATGGAGTCATCAAAACTTATTTATATTCTGGCCCCAGCCAGGAATGTGAGTCATTCTGCAAATTGAAGCCATCTCTGAAATTCAGCAGGAGAGAGTACCACTTTGCGAGGGGCCGTACTAAAAGGAATGCCCATATGCTGTTATGGAGACAAGGTTCTCAACTTCCTCAGAACCAGCTTTTGTTTGAAGTTAGACCCCAAAATTGGTGCCAGGCTCTTTCAGTTTGTAAGCAAATGGCTGCTCTTGGCTTTGTTGCTCTTTGAAGCTTTGCAGGAATCCACAGGCATGCTATTGTCCCATTCCCAATCTCTAGCAACCCCTGGAAGTGGCTGGACCCACTCGGAACAATGCAACCCATGTAGCAAGAACTTTAGTGGTGTTCCCATTCCTTTTTCTGTCCTCAAAGAAGGGTAGGAAAAACAGAGCCGGGTTCTGTCTGAGCATCTGACCAGGTTCCTAAAGGAGCCAAAGTTCAAAAGGGAGGTTCTCATGTTCACTCAGACAACCGTATACAGATTGTCTTCCATCGACCCATTTACTACCCCACAAACTATTCCCTTGTTATGCATGAGGGTGCCACCTATTCCAGCTCCAATCAATGCCATTCAGTCAGACCTACGCTCTGAGTCTTTTCCATGGTACCATTAATAACAACTTCAGGGAAGGATGGAGTTCCTGCCTGTCCTTTCCTAGACAGTTTGCTGATCAGGGCTGTGCATAGAGAGAAAGCATAAACAACACACAGAATTTCCATTTCTACAGCATCTTGGATTCACGATAGGCATGACACCAGGAAAATCAATCATAGGTCTGGAGGTGAGGATGGATACCATTCGGTACAAGTCTCATCTTGGAAGAAAGTTGGCAGAAGATGAAGATGGCCATAAAGGAAAAGAACAAATGGTGCTTCCAAAAAAAAAAAAAAAAGGAGCCAATTGAAAATGCTGGTGTCATGCAGAGAAGTGCTTCAATGGACTCAAGTTCATATAATTGTTATCCAGCTACTCTTTTAGCCCCTCTGCATCTCTCCTTATCGCAGTGATTGGCAGATGTCAAGGTCCTATGGCCTGTTCTTCCATTCCTTCAACAAGTGAATGCAGAGAATCAGTGTTTGAAGGAATCCCTCATGAGTGAACCAGGCAGTGCAATCCTTATGGTAGACCCTAACCGAAGATAATGGGAGATAAATGCAGTTCTGTGCTTTTAAAAGCCCATCGTAGAGGATCTGGAGACACTAGCATGCTAGAAAATAATAGGGTAATTTATCTGAGTTTACTTTAAAATTCCCTTCCTTCAGTTTATAAGGACCATGGCCCCGGCCCATTGTGGAAGCAAAGTGGACATCCAGAATACAGATGGAAATTGATATCCAAAGCTTCGGGATTATTTTATCTAGGGAAATTATTCCCATGCACTTCAGTAGGAGAAACTTTTCCCTTTCAAAATATTATCATCCCAACTTCTGATGTAGGAAAATAAGATGGCATTGATGTTGGTGTGGAAGTTATCTCAAGCAGTAGAAACTTCAGAGGGAGGTGTATACTCCTCTTTCCAGTGGAGGACTGGTCTGCTGCTGCTCACAAGCAGTCTGAAATTTAACAGTTCGATGCACCCTTTATAACAGATCTCCTGACCTTATAACTGTGAGAGGAAATTTTCAGGTGATACTGTAT
This sequence comes from Chelonoidis abingdonii, assembly GCF_003597395.2. Classification (NCBI taxonomy): domain Eukaryota; kingdom Metazoa; phylum Chordata; order Testudines; family Testudinidae; genus Chelonoidis; species Chelonoidis abingdonii. The sequence continues at coordinate 126,798,579 of NC_133774.1, forward strand.
AAATATTCCTATTTTGTGTGTCTCTCTTACATAAAGCAGTACATGATGTATTTAATAATTTACTTACATAACAGCAAAGACAACATTTACTTACAGGCTTTTCATGTATGTTAAAGTTACATTTTCAGTTCGGTTTTACTGCTGGGAAGTTGTGATCACTGTCTGACTAGTACCCTTGTGGTTGGAGCAATTACAAGGCATTTATCTTTCACACTATCAGTTGGTTGATTAAACAAGTTAACAGTTTGCTTTTTCCTTGTCCAGGTAATGATTTAGGGAGGGTGCTTCGCTGGGGAGCTGGTTATAGCGGGGAAGATCCCTACTCTATTCTGATATCTGTAGATGAAGCTGATGAGGTACTTATGGATCGTTGGACCATCCTTTTAGATGCTCAGGAAGCTGTTGAAAGTGCAGAGAATGGTATTTTGGAACCTGAGCCTCCAAAGGTATTTCACTGTTTTGTTTTCTAAAAACTTTTGGTTTATTGCAGGATGAATGAGATCATAGTGTACCATAGTGGCTTGTGATTTGTCTTTTATTTCAACACACCTTTGGGTATTACTGTAATAACTCTATATGACTTAGCTCAGTCACTAAATCTGTGGGGGGGGAGGTAAATGCGACGTGCTTCTTTGAGTACAGTTCTAAAACACTTGAAGTCAGAGATCAGTTACACAATATATTCTTTATGGACACTTTACATATTAATTATTTCTCAGGCACAAAGCATCTCTGACTGGGACGGTAAGTGACTACAAGTGCTCAGTTAACAGTAGTCGTGTCTGTTTTCTGAGGTTGGGAAGGAATGGGTTCCCAGCTCAGGTGAGAATAGGTTCTGCTGAGAGGAAGATCAAAGCTACATTTCAGACCCCTATAATGGAATTGGAATCCTTACACTTTGTTAAACAGTCCAGAAAGTTGGTTGTTAATGTTCTGCTAGATCTCACTAAGCTGAGGTTCGGTAAAACTTTAATTTAACAATATACCTTATCTCTTTCCCTGTCTCCGTATGCTGTCTTTTAAGTGAAAATCTTGCTTGACAGGCTCTCATGACATCAGATCTCTTTGTTTGGGAAAGGGAGAATGTCATTTGCAAATGTAACCCTGGGATTTGTTGTTTAAAGTCTGGTTCTGTTTTAAGACAAAACAAGACACAAGATAAAGGAGAAAGAGAGAAGAATAGCAGATGATTACAAAAAAAGTAGAGATTCTGTCTTTGCAGTTCAGTTGCTGGAACACCCCAGGCTCAATACATGGCTTGTGACTTTATTAGCCACTCAGGGAGCTCCCTAATTTTTAAGCAGAATCAGGCTGTGAAGTCATTGTGGTTAGCTTACCACTTGGTCACAACAGTGCTTTGCAAGGGTAGATTTCTCCTAGCTGTCTCAACTATCTAAAGATGGAAGGCAGAGGGAGAGAGAGAGCGCATGTATGTGCCAGGAGGAAAAATGCTCTGGTTGAAACTGGCGCATTGGGGAGGATTTAATAATAGAAACATTAGGTTCCCACCGCATGAGTTGCTCAGGACACAGATGTGAAAATGTTGGTGTTCTCTGGTTCCGTCTTCTGGTCTGGTGTGTTTAGAACATCTTTCAGGATAAAGAAACCAAGGCCACATGATGTGATGGTAAATCTACAGGTGACAGCTGCGATGATGATACTGTGGCCACGTCTAGACTACGCGCCGTATCGGCGCGTTAAAATCGATTGCTCGGGGATCGATATATCGCGTCTAATCTAGATGGGATATATCGATCCCTGAGCGCGCTTATATCAATTCCAGAACTCCACCAAACCAACGGAGTTCCGGAATCGACATGGCGAGCCGCGGACATCGATCCCGCGCGGTGAGGACGGGTGAGTAAATCAAGTTTAGATATTCGACTTCAGCTACGTTATTCACGTAGCTGAAATTGCTTATCTAAAATCGATTTTACCCCGTAGTGTAGACCAGCCCTGTGTAATGCTTCCTTCCATGCACAAACAAGTTGTCAAGTTCTCCCCTATAGTGACACCATGAAGGGAAATATGAGAAAAAGAATGTCTTTAGAAATTGGTTTAATCTGGGATAACGAACGCTACAATTTCTCAGTCATAGTCATATGATCATTAAATGGTAGCACTAGGTGGAGCTAAGATTGTTTAGGTACCGTAACTCCGCATTTTGATGCTTTCCCATATTTGGATTTCTTTTAAGTGTAACCTTATTAATTGCAAATGTCCTGGGTTTGGAATGCTTGGTTTAGGGATAATTACAATATCCCTGCAGTGTTTTTCACCCAGAAATTACTGATAAATACTCTCAACCATAGCTTCATTTTAATGTTGTGTTTTGTACTGGGGCTGTCTGTGAGGGAAATTGTACTTCTAAATTGCTTTGTGTGCAGTGACTTGAAAAATCTACAAATGTCAATTTCACTGAAAATGTTCAATACAAATATGGGACCCTCTGCTGCGGACATTTGAGTCTCAACGGTATACCACAGCATACTGCTATTTTTGTTTTGTTTTTCAGATTGTACAAATGAACAACTATTGTGGCCTTGGAATAGATGCAGAATTGAGCTTGGGCTTTCACCATGCTAGAGAAGAAGAACCAGGCAAATTTAATAGCAGGTAATCTCAGGAAAAGCTTTGTGGACTGAATGTTCATAGTGCCACATGTGCCGGGTCTGCATATGATATAACTCTACAGGCATTAACAAATAGTGCTGTGTGATATAGTGCACATACCCCACACACGTCAGGAAAGAGTTAATGACCTGCTTTTTTGGGTGGGTGAAACAGCGCTTCCTGAAGCAAGTATGAGGCTTTGAGGGAAGTGCTAAAAAGGGAGAGCCCAGCTCCCTGGAACCTGGCAGGAGGCAGTGCAGATCGGCAGCTTTCACTGCAGGAGAGCAGGCTGCCTGGGGCCAGCAATCAAGAAAGACTGTGGAAAGGTAGGCCTCGCTGGAGCCGATTGCCTTCTTTGGCTGCCAGCAACTGACTTAGGCTTGCGTGAGCCCTGGCAAGGTTGGAAGTGTGCACTTTCCTGGGACACTGCAGAGCCCAGCAGGGCTGCTGAGTGTGGTGAGCCTTGAGCCTGGCAGTGACAGAAGAGTTTGTTTCTTTGTTCTGGATTTGGGGAGCCCCTGGAGGGCTAGAACGTTTACAGTCACCTCAACCGGGAGAGTCAGGGGTGATTAGCTGGAGACCTGCAGGACAGAGGCAGAACCACTGCCCCACCCCCATAAGGGGGCATGCAGGGAGGGTGCTTGGTCACATGGTGCTTCCAAAAATGGAAAACAAAACATCAGGATACAGTCATAGCCAAGTGAAGAGCGTTAGTCTGCCAGATTTTTACAGTAATTAGCAGCTAGAGGCAATTAAAACTACAGTGTTTGGGAAGCACTTGGTCATGGTTTCGAAATTTACTTCTTTTCCAATAACTTTGATATTAAAATCAGTGATCTAGGAGATATGGCAGCTGGTGGCATTTGTACAAGTATGTACAGTATTATAAAGCAGGGGAAAATTCACATTACAAATATTCAATGTCCAGAATTTTCTTTGTACAACTTTGTACTGGAGTGTGTGTGTGTGTATTTATGAGCTCTCATGGAACAGATTGTTATATAACAGTCTGTTTTATTTATTCATTTGTTACAATCCGTTTGGTCATAAACACGAAAAACAAACAGCCCCCAAAATCCTCTTCTAAGAGCACCAAGAAAAGGAAATAGCCTCTGTATGTAATTAGTCAATTCAACAATTCTTCAACATCACTTTCAGTAAGTGCAATCCACCACTGTTTTATATCCATCTTTGATTGTGCTTGAAAGATCCTTTGATTTGTCTTTATGATGCCAGCACAAACTGTCATAATCATGGATTAAGTAAAGCCTAATTATTTATATTCAGAAATACTGCAACCAGTTATCAATATTATAAAACATTATCCAGTTCTCTCCCCATTACAGTTTGATATCCGTGTGCTCAAGCAGTATATTTTTCTTAAGAGTTAGTATAATGAAAATCTACTGTTTATGCTCTCATACATTGCAATGTGGGGAAAATAGCACTTCATACTGTGTGTACTGCGTAAGAGTAATACATTCAAGAACTATATTACTTAGAAAATAAAAAATCTTCTCTAATCCTCTGGATTGAGAACAGAAGGTAACAGGTATTGACTATAAAGTATAACTATAACAATGCACAGAGAAAATAATTTTAGCCGTGTGTGTATAATTAATACAATGTAAAGTTACACAGACACGTGTATTTAGATAGTTCATACAAAACCAACTACATCAAAAAAACCAGCAAGGTCGCAAGATGAAGTACTCAGCAGTCAGGAAATGATGCCACCTTACCTTCTTTCTTTGTACCTAAACAGCATGATACTGTATGACAGTATTTTTTCCATGGAATCCCTGTCTCAACGAGTGCAAAAGATGAAAAGGTTTCAGAGTAGCAACCGTGTTAGTCTGTATCCGCGAAAAGAACAGGAGTATTTGTGGCACCTTAGAGACTAACACATTTATTTGAGCATAAGCTTTCGTGAGCTACAGGCCACTTCATTGGATGCATGCAGTGGAAAATACAGTAGGAAGATACACAGAGAACACGAAACAATGGGTGTTACCATACACACTGTAATGAGAGTGATCAGTTAAGGTGAGCTATGACCAGCAGGAGAGAAAAAGAACTGTTTGTAGTAGTAATGAAAATGGCCTATTTCCAGCAATTGACAAAATGTGAGGAACTGTAGGGGCCATGGGGGAATAAGCATAGGGAAATAGTTTTACTTTGTGTAATGGCCCATCCACTCTCAGTCTTTATTCAAGCCTAATTTAATGGTGTCCAATTTGCA
>NC_133774.1:126804346-126813766 GCF_003597395.2 Chelonoidis abingdonii
AAGGTCCTGTGGTGAGGATAAAGAAGGTGTTTGGAGGAGGCCATGGGGAAGTAGCCCAGGGAGTTGTAGCTGTCATGCAGCTGTTACAGGAGGCACTATAGACAGCTGCGATCCACAGGGCCCTGGGCTGGAACCCGGAATAGAGAGCGGGCCCGGGTTCCCCCTAGACCTCCCAACTCCTGATCAAACACAGGAGGAGTTGACCCAGACTGTGGGTTCCACCAGAGGACAAAATCACTGAGGTGAGCAAATCCATCAATAAGCGCAGGACCCACCAAGGTAGAGGAGGAACTTTGTCACACCTTAAATCAGCCAAAAAGCCCACTACATGCATATACTCTGCACAGATGTATTCTGGTGGGGATTTTGCACTATTTTGTATTCAGAAACAAAATATCTATGATACTCATATCTAGAGTTTAAAATATGTGCACAACTTCCCAGGGCATTTTAACTTCAGCAATGCTTGTTTGATACAGAGCCATATGATAAAGTAAATCTGGGCTAAACTATCGGATGAGAAAGCTCTAGTTTGAAAATCCAAGATGCTTTTAGCTACTATTGAATAAGTATGTGATCCCACAACAGACCGCAATTCAGGAAAGCATCTCTATTCAGGACAGCGCTAAGTGCATGCCTAAAATTAAACGTGGGCTTACGCACTGGCCTGAATTAAGGCATTAGACTTGAAAATACTGTGAAGCATGTGCATGTCTATGGAGTGTCCATGCAGAGAACTCTTTCTGCCATGCTTTCTCTTCTGTTGTCCTTCCTAATACAGTGGTGCATTCCGTATGGAATTGGGTCTTGGTCTTATTCCCAGGCCAGGTAGAATATAGTGCTTGGTTTTGGGGGTAGGGTTAAAGTATCTTCTCACAGAATTTCAAAACTTTTTTTGTCCCTCACAAGCATTATGCATATATTGACTTACACATTAGGTTATTTTGAAAGGTCAAACACATACATATGTCTTACATGTCATATATTTCTCTTTGATATTTAATGATAGATATATTTGGTGTGGCTACTTGTACAGATGGTCTTTAAGAACTTGACTCTTGTACTTAAGTTTGCTTGCTGACATGCAGTAGCACATTTTGAACATCTTTTATTTATTTATTTTTGGAAAATCATGCTTGTTTTTGCGTGGCATGGAGTAGCAGTAGCTTTCTAGTGACATAATTAGTCAGCAGAGTTTATAGTGTAGGGATTATAATCATAATGACATTCTAAATAGCTTTTGTATATCTTGAGACCGTGTTTTTCCTCCTTGTATAGCTAAAAGCACATAGCAGTTCATATGCAATGTTCTAAGGAAAGACAGGAATAGGCTCCAAGTGTTTTTGCTGTAGGCATGATGAATTAACATTCACAGCAGCTGCTAATGTCTCATTTATTAATTTGCTTTAGATGAAATATAGCCACATGTACATTTACAATTCCATCTCTTCTGGTGATTTTTATCATGCTGCACCAAATTACAAATGTCTAGTAACGGGTGACACGATAGGGGGTTCTAGTGTCATGTGTTTAAGAGTTGTACACGAGAGGAGAAAGGACAAATTCCCAAACAGAATGAGATTCGTGTGTAAACAGGATGAGATTGGCCAGTTCTTTGGAGATCTGTTTTTCCATCTGACAAAAATCTTTTTTTTTTTTTGTCCCCAGAAATGTCAAATTTCTTGGCAAAACAAAATTTCGAAGAAAAAAATCATCTCATGTCAACTGAAATGTCATTTAGATTTCGGAATTTTTTTATGTTAATTAGTTTTTATGCAGAATAATTTTCAAAATGAAAAGTCCTTTTGAGATGAAAAATTGAAATTTTTCATTACAAAAAATGTCCTATTTTGACATCTTCAAAAATTCGGTTGAAATAGATAAGTTTCAATGAAAAATTTGGATTTTGTTGAAATGGCACTTTCAGATGGAAAACTGAGTTGTGATCTTCTCCACTCAGCAGAAGTACTTGATTATTGCTGCCTTTCAGACATAAATAGATTTGTCACAAATCACCTTAAGGTTGTTGTTAATGGGTATATAATGACTAATCAAGGAGATGATAAAGCCAAAATTAATTTGTTTTATATGCCTGCCCGTAGGCTGCCAGTGCTATATGTAATCGTTTAGTACTTGTAATGCACTCCCCAGGGAGCCGTGAACCATAAGCCATTGTGTTGCCTTATCAAGGGAGAACTTTGTCCTGGCTTAACTATGACACACGAGTTTTGGTAGCCTCACCAGTCAACAACCTGAGACTCTGCCAGTCTTAACCTTGCCTGGCAGGTAACATCCAGTGCGCCCGAGGTTTCCAGAGATGTTTCTGCAGTGTCCAGTCCCTCTCACTGGCGATTACAGAATTTATTGAATCTGCTGTCTCCAAAGAGACAGCCTGTTGGCTCCCCGAGGATATGCTCTTTATATACAGCACAGAGATGGTTTTATGGTAAAAACAAGTTTATTAATAATGAACATAGATTTAAATGGCAGTAAGCAAGAGAAAAAGAGACAGGTATGAGTACAAATTAAACAAAAGTAAAAACACGCTTTCTAGTGTCTACAACTTAACAGTTCACAGTTCTGGTCTCAGGCAATTTCTCACCTACAGTCAATTCCCAAAGTCTTGGACCCACACTGCTGAAGGATCCACCTTTTGCAGATTCCAAGAGCCCTGGCCTCTTTTGTTTCTTAAGTGATGGATATGTAAAGGGTTCTCTCCCCTTCTTTTTATAGTCTAGTAAACCTTTTTCTTCCTGGTCACTTCCCAGCCCCCCTGTTGATTTGCATGTCATTGTAACTTTCATTGTTTCAGGCATCACCGTGCTCAGTTTACTTTGGAGACCGGCAAAGCAATGTTCCTTTGTCTTGGGCAAACTTGTTTGTCAAGACTGCCCCAAAACATCTTTTAGTAAAGTATTCCCAGCACACGCACACAACTCTGTACACATCATCGGTACATACATCACGCAGTGATAGTATTGACCACGTGTTGCCAGTTTTTACATGATGCTTAACAAGACGCGGTGTTTGGCTAAATATTCTGACCAGAGTGTGCCCTTTACCAGTTGGCATAAAGGGGCTTTGGGATCACAGACTCATTACGACAGTCACCATGGTAACAATCTAAGGACTTAAATGTGTGGGAAAGGTTATCAACTACTCAGTTATTGATTGAGCTTCCCTGTTCATAAGCTGTAAGTCCCTGCACCTGGTCTGTCACCTTGGACCATTTTTTTTTTAAAGTGGCCTTTGTGGCCACCCCCACGTCAAGCTGCAGTTGTTCTGTTTACTGATCATGAGGTACAGTGCTGTACACGCTGCTCGGATGTGGTCGCTCTGCTCCTGCCTGTATCTGGGAGGCAAAACTGACATTCTGGTCCTCTCTCTAGAGAACTGAAATGTGTGAGGAGGAGTATTAAGGTGTAACCTCCTTGGTGAGAGGACTTTTGGCAGGCCCCTGTAGAATTCTGCTGTAGAATCCAGCTTTCATTTTAAAATACAATGTTTCTAGCCCTCCTTCTTTTGACAAGAACCTGGAAATGTGAACCGATGCCTGAGGTCTTCCTGAGTCTGCAGGAAGCACAACATAACTCACAGGTGCCTAGCTCATCAGGGCCTTGCTGGACACAGCTATTCCATGGCATTTTTTCTAGAAAGACTTTGGGGCAGCGATTTACCCACTGAAGTGGGCAGATGCCTTAGGTTTTATTTTCTGTGTATGAGTCCCATGCAGTGAGCCTATGGGGGTGCCTACAGTTCACCTCTCCTAGCTAAGGTATTAAAACACAACTTTGCCCTGTCTACATTTATAACGTGTTACTTACTGCATTTACCAAGCCACCTTTAAGACTTATCTAGACTAGCGAAAAGCATTTTCTCTGTGATATTTGCAGGGCGTGGTAAATCTTCCTAAATAAATAAATAGTTAGCTAATGTGTGGGGGAAGTGATGGAGGGGGTTACATGTTTTATTTAAGTGCTATTTAAAACGTTGGCACACCTTACCCAGCTAATGTTTTTAAAGGTGCTAAACGCTGTCTGCCCGAGGAACTTCTGTAATCCCTGCTAATGTAGTGTGGTCCTTTGCACCTGTTTAGTGACTAGAGTACCACAGGGGTTTGGTCACTATTACTTGTCCACTATTACTGGCTGCAAGCTAGTGGATCTGATCTTTTAGCTCAAACTGTAAAGATTCGTGCTTTTAGATCTAGAGATGCCAGCTTCTCTCCCTGCAGATGACTTTTCCATAGGTATCATTTTACTAACCTGATTTTAAACAGCACTTAATTTAAATGCATTCGCTAAAATAACATTTAAAAATATTGTAAATAAGGGGTTAACCTTTTCCTCTGTTTTCTTCTCTGTAAAATTGGAACACTTGCAAATAGCTACATCACAGAATGGTTGAGGGTTATCAGTATAATAAGTATTTAGAATTTTTTCTCACTACAGCTTGGGCAGTTTATATTTTCAAATAACTTATTTAGCTCTCTGTTTATCCAGACTCTTCTTGATGGTTTATGGGCACAGTGCCAATTTTAATTACTCTGTGTTTTCACACTCAATTTACAAAGTATTTATTTTGATTAAAATAAAATTATTTTTAAGCAGGAAGCCTTCTGAAAGGCAGTTCTGAATCTTTACTTGTATATATTTCCATGTGTTCTATGCCTAATGCCGAAGTTATCTTTCTCTCTATTCATTAAAGTCAATATTAAGTAACAGTTTATCACCTGAAATAGCTTGATTTGTTGATTAAAACTAGAAGACTTAAGTGTGATTTAACTCAAGGAAACTTTAAATGAACGTGTTCCAAAATTAGAAGAAAAGTGTTAGCTTAAATGAGCATGATTAAAACAGTGCCACAATATAGTGTCAAACCTTGCAGTGACAGAGTGCTATTCTGTTCATAGGTTTCACAACAAAGGGGTATATGTAAAAGTTGGACTGCAGAGGATAAATCACACCAGAAACCTTCACAAAGAGATAAAACTTCAAGTGGACCAGCATGAAGTTGAGTTACCAAGTATTGAGGGACTCATTTTCATTAATATCCCCAGGTAAAAATGTGAGAAACGAGTCTGTCTGTACACACCAAACACCCTGTTGTACTTTCCAAAATCTCTGTGGTCACTAGGACTAGATGGAAGGGGTATTCTTTACTTTTTTTGGCAGGGATTTTCAAAAGTGCTTAAGGGAGCTAGCTGCTCAACAGTTACGAGATTTGGACAGATAACTCGCTTCAGTTCTTCTGAAAGTCCTGGCCTGAGTTCACAGAAACTAACCCTCGTTTTTCGAGTGTAATGAGAACTGCTTTGCTATCTCTGCTCTTTTTTCATAACATTTATTTCTCGTAACTTTTACCAACTCTCGTACATTGCATGCAGGCTTTCTTTTTGTTTGCACAAATGTATAATAGTTACTGAAAGGGCTGCCATAGTATTTAACTGTAGCAACTGTCTTAAAAGGCACTATTAATTAGGATTCTCCGTTAAGAGAAGTTAACCAGCTGTACGTTTTTGTTCTAATTTAGGGCATGGCTTCAAGAATTAGAGATTTTTTTTTCTCTTTTCAGAGTAGCAGCCGTGTTAATCTGTATCCGCAAAAAGAACAGGAGTACTTATGGCACCTTAGAGACTAACAAATTTATTTAGCCCACGAAAGCTTATACTCAAATAAATTTGTTAGTCTCTAAGGTGCCACAAGTACTCCTGTTCTTTTTTCTCTTTTTAAATCTATTTTTTTTTTATTCCTGAGAAAACTAGAAAAGGGAGAAAATCATATCCAGTGTTGAACAGTAGCTGTGCATTGGAGAGGCAAACCATTCTTACTGGAAATTTTCTAAGAAGTAAAATTATGTTAATTTCCCACTGACAGGATTACAGTGGAATGATTTGAAGTTCTTAATTCTACAAAGCTATTTGATGCCTAAATGTAATAATTTGATAGAGCAGTTTCTCAGTATTTAGCTTCCCTCCAACATATCGTGTCTTCTGAAAGAAAAAATTTATTGGTATTGCCAAGAAATGTGGTAACCTTCTGAGTAGTAATCATAAAAGTTAAGGCTTCACAGATTTAACCTGTGGTTTCCAGCAACCCAAAATAATATGAGACTGTTTCCTTCTTGTCTACTTTTCCCCAATGGAAAACCTAGTTAGGCCTCCCTCACTGCTTCCATCTTCTCCCTCCCCCACCCCCCAGCAATGTTATCAAGAGGTTACCAAATTTTAGGAAGGCAAATACCGTGTTTTGTAAAGTGGAAAAGGAGAAATACATAACCCCACTCAAGGAGAATCTGTGGGAGAGCAGAATTGCTCCCGAAATTGTTAACAGATCTGATATTTTGATGCTGCTTGAGTATTGTCAGATTCCAACATACTCTCAGCGGCCATGTTTGTGTGCTCTGCTCCAGTTGGGGGTCTGGAGCTGATCTCTGGGGATCTGACCATGATAATCGATTTGAGAAACCAAGAATCGATGATGGCTTACTGGAAGTTGTGGGGGTGACCGGTGTTGTGCACATGGTAAGTCAGTGCTGTGCCTGCTTTTTGTTTGTTTGGGGATACTGAGCAATTGAGAACAGTGACTACTCACTTAAGCATCTCTGTGAATTTGCCTCGTGGTAAATATTTTGCTCTCAACACCTTCAAAAAATAGTTTTAGGTTGTAAAATGAAGCACTCAAAAGTCACAATACAAATTCCAAGAATCTTAAGAATACAAAATATATTAGTCAAGTTAAGCTATAAAAGTAGTTGGCTATCATGCTGTGGGGCATTAGCTGTGAGAGCACTTGGAGAGTGGGCTTAGACTGCTTTTGAAGTCTGCTCTGGAAATCTTTGTTCAGGTGCCCAAATTCAGCAATATATAGAAGGAAGCTGGAGCTGGATGGTAAAAAGTTTGAGGCATTGAGGGGTCTGCTGTACCTCTTGTTCAAGTAAATGGAAATGCTCCCAGTGATTTCAGAGGGCTTTGAATCAAGCCCTGAAAGACGTCCATATAAAGAATGGGACTGTTTAATTTAGAGAGATGTTAGCTGCACAAAACAATGAGAGGTATAGATTAGGTCAGTCAGTTGCTTTTGTTTACCCTCTTTCAAAATAAAAGTGGATGGTGAATGAAATTTCAAAGGCTGATAACTAAAAAAATGAAGTCAGTATGGGTAGAGATGGCTTCATTTTTGCTTCCTTGGTTGCTTTATAAGGCTGTGGATAATTGGTTCTGCACCTATTGTTCCAGCTTAACAATTTGAAACTCACTTATTGGAGGTTTGCTTTTACATCCCTTTCTTCCAAACTTGTTACACCTATGTAATGTGGTGGAAGCCACTTGTAATCTTATTCCACATTGTTCATAAGCTTCTCAATAAAATTGTAAGGTGAAAAATGATAAAAGGAATTACTAACATAATGCATTAAATAACCTGCGGCATTTATTACCTTAAGACAGCAAAATCCTATAATGTCAGAGCACTTAGCAGGATGAAAAATTAGACTTCATTTGAATTTATGATAATATATTTGATTCTGTATATGATTTTTAAAATTCATTATTTTTAAGCAATTTAAAATGTCGTTTTCTATGGGTCTTTTAGGTGTTATTTGTAACAAGATAAAAATATTTTTGAACAAATCCTGATAAATGTTGTATGCTGAGGATAACAATTACTTGGACTCCTTTCTAAATGTAGACCCCAATCCTACAAACAAGTTTGCAGCACCAGGGAGCCCCTTTGCGTTCAGTGGAGCTCAGCCGAAGTTGAGGTCCATTGGCTTGGAGCCACTTTCTGGATCAGGGCCTTGCTGCAGCATGGGGTTAATACAGGTGTTACTTTTTAAAATTTCAGGTCATAATTTTGGAATCTTCAAGGGGGGAGAAAGCTCAGCCAGGAAAAGGCCAGGATGTACTCCAGCGCTGCAAAAGTCTTAAGCAACAACATGATATGCACCTGTCCTTGCTTTTATAAGGCTTATTTGTATTAATAAATACTAGAGAGTTTTAGAAAATAATGGCAGTTCTGATATTCTGATAGGGCCAAGTACAGGGCGGTCTGCGATCAGGGATCCGCATAGCCCAAGGATCTTACTTTCGTGTTACGCTTCTGAAACCAATACCCGTTCAGGTAGATGGAGAGCCCTGGATCCAGCCACCAGGCCAGATTATCATTTCTGTTGCCGGACCAAAGGTAAGATTGCCTCCGCAGTTTGCTTTGTTGCATTAGAAAAATGTAAATGGTCACCATTAACGTTTTCTCCTGTTTGTTTATGTTCCTTAGTCTGTCATGCCATTTGTTTGATTCATCTCCTGCTATTTGTCTGGTTCCTCATCCTTTTAGTGCATTTCATTTTTAAAGTGCTAATCAGCATAATGTGATCACTGTTGGATGAATATACACTACGGAATGTACATCATGAATCATACACTGTCAAGGTTGGACGGGACCTCACGAGGTCATGTAGTCCAACCCCCTGCTCAAAGCAGGACCAATCCCCAGACAGATTTTTACCCCAGTTCCCTAAATGACCCCCTCAAGGATTGAACTCACAACCCTGGGTTTAGCAGGCCAGTGCTCAAACCTCACATACATAAGTTAAAGGGGCCGTCTACACCAGCAAAACTACAGTATTGAGGGATCATGTTTAAGAAAACAGCCCCCTGGGGGGTTTGTAATGTGGCTTAGCCTCACATGAGACAGCAGTGAGCCATATTCTAATTACATTGTTTGCATTGCAGAAGACCAGGGTTATTCAGACAATCCAGGAACATGGTGTAAGGGGGACAGTGCACTCCCTTTTCAGGAGTCAAGGAATCCACTAGCAGGAAAGTGGAGAAATGAGATGTATGAGCAATGGGAGGGGAAGCAGAGGAGGGGTGAGAGTAAAGTTTCTCCCATCCAAGGAGTAAAAGTTTCTGCCGACAGTGAAGCAGCCAAATGATTCTTTTGCACTGTCAGTGCATTTGATGACTCCCACACACAAGTTCCTTGAATGACCCCTTTAAGAACGACAGAAATCTGTTGTTCAGAAAGAGTTCCAGAAATCTCATCCATTGCCAAGTTTTCGTCATGAGAGAAAAAGAGGAGTTTGCAGAATGTGAAAAGTATTTGCAGCTACGCAGAGCTCTTCTTCAGGTTAAAAAAGAGCTTTTCGTAGCTCGAAAGCTTCTCTCTCTCAGGCCTGGTCTACACTACGCGTTTAAATCAATTTAAAGAGCGTTAAATCGATTTAACGCTGTACCCGTCCACACTACAACGCCCTTTATATCGATATAAAGGGCTCTTTAAATTGATTTCTGTACTCCTCCCCGACGACCACCTGTTGACAATAATGATTCAACCAGAATTCCACAAGGGCGGGGAGATGGGAACCACCTGTTGACAATAATGATTCAACCAGAATTCCACAAGGGCGGGGAGATGGGAA